>NW_026055781.1:600000-1053821 GCF_023758015.1 Alternaria viburni
CCGTTACTGACCATCAGCCACCACTCCCTGCTACCCTACCCTTCCAGAATCCAACCAAGACCTTCACCAAGCCGTCGCCATCCCCCGTCGCCGGCACCCCAAGCCTCGAAGAGCAACTTCGTGCCGCCTCAGCTTCGCCGTCCGTTGCGACGCAAACCTTACCTTCAGTCGAATCGTCATTACAAAGCGACGTTATCCACGTTGTCCCCCGCGTAAAGGCTGCCTCACATGCTGCATCGCCCACTACAGAAGATGAGGTAGCAAACAATGCCCAACCCGACGCGACCCTTACTGTCCAGGCTCCAGGCAATCAAGAACATTCCCCTCGCGACAAAACTACGGTCGACCCAAGTGCTGTTGCATCCCCGACGGCCGACGACACGAATGCTGCTACCCTCCCTGACGGATCTTCGTCGAGTGCCACCACGGACGCCAAACCGAAGCCACCACAAGTCGTTCATCTACCACCAAAAGAAGTTCAAGAGGCCAGACTGCAGGAGACGGAGCGAAAATTGGACAAAGCTGCCGAGAAGGAGCGAAGAGAAGAGGAACGGCTTACCATCCCACCCACGAATGCGCCCGTCGACGTTTCTTCCCCGTCATCGACCGTCGGGCCTTACTCACAAGCAACACCGCACGCGCAACACCATTCGCCTGATACCAGTCCTGATTCGGAGACTTACAGGGAGCGCAACAACGTCCCGTTGCCAAACGACGATGTCCTCGACCCCGCCGCGCAGCAAGTCAAGGATGACCACGAGCGTGCTCTGCACAAACGAATGAAAGAAGCAAGAGAGAACGCCCGAGCAAGAGAAGATGACTCCCCTACACCAGACATCGAGCAACAGATCGAAGACGAACAGGCGATACGGTTGGCGCGCGATGGGAAGAGTCGTCTTAGCGAGTCCCAGCCCTCCGGGGACGTACATTCGTTGACGGAGGGTGTGGACGGCGGTTACCGTGCGGCAAACACAGAAGAAGAAGACTCGATCGGAACAAAGACTGTTCATGATGTTGCCATTGACTCTTTACCAACTCCAACGACCGTTGCCGCGGAGCCTTCGACTGTGGACCGCGACAATGCCGACCAAGCCATCGACCACCAACAGGCCTCTCCTACCGCCGACCATCCCACACCTCCCGCTGACATCGATATTGAAATGCGCGACGTACCATCCCTGGATGCACAAACAACGACCTCGCCCCAACATCCAACATCCCGTCCCGGGCGTA
This sequence comes from Alternaria viburni, assembly GCF_023758015.1. Lineage (NCBI taxonomy): Eukaryota > Fungi > Ascomycota > Dothideomycetes > Pleosporales > Pleosporaceae > Alternaria > Alternaria viburni. The sequence goes on from NW_026055781.1 coordinate 601,234, forward strand.
TGACTACCCGCGTCGCCTCTGGAGCAATACGACAGAAATCTGTCTCTGAAATTATAGCTGAGAAGGCAGGACCGAAAGCCATACCAACCCCCCGCTCAAGTAATCATTCGGCATCTACAAGTCCTCCAAGACCAAGAACAGCTCGCAATAAGTCACAAGAAGTCTCGACCGTCGTATTCGCCAAGAAGACACCGACAAGGGCATCGAAAGCCCTGCAATCGTACAACGAAGATTATGCGTCGCTCCAAGGTGCTTCGGAAGATTCGAGCCGAGATTATCTAGAGGGTCTTTTCAAGTACCAGGCTCACCACCCGCCTAGGTCTGTACCTCTGCAGGAACTTGTAGCATCTGCAAGGAAGACGGTGTCGACGGCTGGTACGCTTGCGATGATTCGTGAACATCAAGACTACAAGATTTTGAAGAGAGTGTATCAGTTGCAGAATGCCAACCGATGGTCCTTGAGGCAACTTCAGAAAGCCGTCGAACCTGAGCGTCCATTTACCCACCAGGATCAAGTGCTTCTCGACATGAAGTGGATGCACACAGACTTCAAGGAAGAGAGGAAATGGAAGAAAGCACTTGCCGCTACTTTTGCGGAATGGTGTGCCGAGTACGTGGCCAGTACACCTGAAGAACGATCAACGCTACGGGTCAATGCATGCATTCCAAAGTCGGCTAGGCGTGCGAGCAACGACGAGGAGATGAATGATGCTCCTACGCCAGAGCTTGTCCACTCGAGTACGCACGAGACGGAGAGTGAGTCATACGGTGATGAGGACGATGTACTTACTCCCGTCAACGCCAGCCCCCCTACAGGTCTATTCTCACTAGGCTTCAACGACGTGGTCATGAAGATCGACCGCACACCTGCCAGTGATACTATGTTCCGGGAACTGCCTCTTTACGACCCGATGTTCGAGGGCTCCAGCGACACCAACCCGTTCTCTCTCTCAGAGCCACCCATCCTTCCCGTTTCCAAGTTCGTCACTGGAAAGCTGGTCTCGCAAATACGAGGGCCACCCAAGAAGCGTAGCAGGTATGACTATGACTCTGAAGACGAGCCGTCTTCGCCGCCTAGTCGATCTGGTACGTCAGCCGAACATTCAATGCCATCCACACCAGGTCGACGCCTATTCTGTCGCAACGACTTACCGCCGGAAATGACCAATGTCGCCTTATTCAACGCGGAGAACAAGCATGTTCGCGACCGACTTCAGGCTGCCCATCAATTCAGACCACCTACAGAGTTCAACATGCCCACTATTGCCTTCTTCGAAAACCGCACGCCCTCTCAGTGGCTGTGGGAAGAAGACCAAAAGCTACGGGCGTTGGTGAAAGAGTATACATTCAACTGGTCCCTGGTCTCTCAGCAGCTTTCGTTACCTTCGATGTTCGTGTCCGGATCCGGTCGACGAACGCCATGGGAATGCTTTGAACGCTGGGTGCAGCTTGAAGGTCTTCCGGCGGAGATGTCCAAGACACAGTACTTCCGCACCTACCAAAGCCGACTGGAGCAAGCCAACAAGACCGTTTTCGCTCAGTTCCAGGCTCAACAGCAGCAGCAACAGCAACAAGGCCAGACCCCAGGTCAACCGCGCAGAAGACCCACGACTACGCCAATACGAGTAGAAAGAAGGCGAGAAAACAGACATCTCGCTATCATCGATGGCATGCGTAAGCTGGCCAGAAAGCGCGAGTCTGCTGCCCACAAGCAAGCGGAGTCTCAGAAAGCCGCTGCGCTTCGAAAAGCACATGAGCCTGCGCCACCCAAACAGACAACCCTAACGCCACAAGAGTTTAGTCGTATGAAGTGGGAACGCGAAGAGAAAATGAAGCAAAGGCACATTGCGCAGGAGATGATGGCTAGGGTAAGAATCATGTCCCTACACGATGAGTACACCACTGACGGAAAACAGCAACAAATGATGGCGCGGCAGCAGGCCCAAATACAGGTGCAACCAGGAATGGCGAATGGTGTGAACCAGATGCAACGTAACGGGACACCCGGGGGCACAAACAATGTTCCTCCGCAAATGGCTAATGCGTCTCTGCAACAGGGGCAGAATGGCCCGGCAATGGCGGCCCGCGCACACCAATCTCAACAGGGAATGCAAGCTAACTTTGCTAACGGCAACATGTCTGGCATGTCGATGGGCACACCGGGCGTTCCCCAAGCACAAATGCAAGGCAATATGCAGAACACCCAGCGTATGGGACCGCCGGACCAGATGCGCATGGCCATGCAAAGAGGCCAATTTAATGCTACACAACAACACCAGTTCCAACTCCAACAGCAACAGATCAACATGGCTAGCAATCTTACCCAAGGGATGGGAATGAACGGTATTCCTAATGCGAACATGATGACACCCGTTTCCAATCAGAACGGTGGAATGAACGGGAACATGAACAACTCCATGAATGGGATGGCAAACACCGCTGGATCCCCACGAATGAGCCAGGGCAATGGTAACATGCAAACACCGTCCCGCCCCCTATCGAGTGGGCACATGCCTCAGCTCCTAGCTTTCCAGAACCAGATCAAGGGACAACATCCGGAATGGACACCAGAACAAGTTTCGAAACAGGCCTCCGACCACCTCAACCGTTACCTGGCTAAACAACGTACGCAGGCATCATTGAGTCAGCAGGCAATGAGCGCAGCAGCTGGATCGCCTGGCATATCTCCTTCTCCACAAATGGCGAATAATCAGTATTTCCAGCAGAACGGTAGCATGGCCAACGCTCCTCAAACAAACGCGGTACAGAATTATCAGGCCCAATTGGTCCAACAACAACGGCTGATGGCAAGACAGCAGGCTGGCAGTCCTGGATTGAACGCCCGACCACCTAGTCGGAGCGCCACGCCTCAGAATCCACAGATGCAACAAAGTCCCGGTATGCAGCAAGCACAGATTAACCGGTCTTAAGGAATCTGATTGGCAAAGAGAGCGCCTCTGCGAGGCCCCGTCACCCTTGGCTTGTATATAATTTTAATGTTCCTGCTTAGCGTTGTTCTTCTAGCGTGGGAAAGTCTGGTTTTTTTTTTGCGATGTGTGGGCGTACCCATGAGAAGCATGGTGTTTGTGGCGTTGAATGGCGCTCACGCAGTCGCTCAAGGCAGTGGTTTGTATTAGGGGAAAACTCTTTGTGTCGCTTTTGCCAGCGACACCCATCATTTCTTGGTGATGGGCCTCCGAAGCAATATGTAGCTGTCTGAATATCATGCAACTCGAGCATAACATCGAGATACAAACATCTTTCAATCGCGTCCCTTGCCGTGTATTGAGGCGACTTGTGGACTGTGTGGCTAAGCCGCAGGACCTTCCATTGGTATATATTCCAGCAGGTTTCTAAGGTCTGCAAAAACGGTTGGAGACTGAATTGTCGAAGATCGGTGCTCGGCAGTCGACGTGGAATGTAGCGATGGAGAAGCTGATGTGGGCCCGGACCACATGTTGACTAAGCTGCGCGAGGCAGCTGAAGGCGGTGGGTGAAGGCACAAAGAACGTCGAGCGCGGAAGTCAACCTCACCTCCGCAATCTTCCCCAGCGGCCACCACACGCCATCGCAATCTTGCCACAGCTCCTCCGACTCGAACCAACCGAGCGCTGATTCTTTCGTTGGTTTTTGGGTTTCCCCACTGCTACAGCCGTCGCGCACCTTCCTCACTTGCGATCGCAATAGGCGTATTCATACATACGGACAAGAGTAGATAGGCATAGAGAGGAGAAAGACCCGGCAAAATGAACGCGCCAGACAGGTATGCTTCATCTTTTGCAGTTCATCTTCTTCAGCACAGTATCTCTGTACGCGCAGTCCACAGTCGACGATGTCAGTTCAACACCACGGTGACGACGAACCTACACGGCGCGTTCGCTGCTTCCACCACGAGCGCGTGAAAACAACGAAATGACGCACATTCCTATGGGCGCACGACACTACCGCGTGACCACGAGAGCGCGCTGCGCCGCATATATACACCCCCGATGGCAAGAGCGTGCGACACAACGAAAGTCACGACTATACCACGCTAACGCCCCAACGAACGAGACGCTCGATACCCCCAACCAATGAGCGACAACCCAAGCACATGCTTCTCCTCGAAGATCGGCCAACTGATAGAGCAAAATCCAAACTGTGCACTGCGCGACAGCTCAAAAGACAATCGGCATGTAACGCACAAAGCTGACCACGACTACGAGAACAGATTCGAGCTCTTCCTGTTAGACGAAGGCCAGCAGAAAGTCGAGGAAAAGGCAGAGACACGTACGTAGCACTCCACCCCATCCCTTCCACCCACACTCCCTCCCCCCTTCCACCCACCAACTAACAACCCTCGCACAGGCGTCCCCAACACGGCCGTCTTCACCTTCAACAAAGAAGACCACACGCTCGGCAACCTCCTCGCGCAGCGGCTCCTCAAGAACCCCGCCGTCATGTTCGCCGCCTACAAAGTGCCCCACCCGCTCTTCGCCACGTTTGAACTGCGCGTCCAAACCGACGGGTCTATTACACCCAAGGAAGCGGTCATGGCGACTTGCCGGCTGGTCATCCAGGATCTGTCGAAGCTGAATGAGAGCTTTCAGACGGAGTGGCTGGGTAAGAGGATTGTTAGCGAGGGTGAGGCGGAGAGGCAGCAGAGGGAGCAGAATAACTTCTGAGTTTGGGCGCCTTTGCCGTCGTGGCTACTGGGAAGCTCTTGGGAGATGGAGTTGTGGGTTGCATATGTTAGGCGTTTTTGACTGGTTGGTTTGTTGGTTGTTATGACGATTCAACAAAAAAGGTTTTGATACCGTGACTTAAATACCCTATAGAGCTGCGAACAGTTTGGAGAAACTAAAACAAAGTGGCTCGTCTTCTTCTGCCTTCACAGTTGTTGTAGACTATAGGCTGTGAGAAAGCTGTTTGGTACTGGTATAGTCTTTCGTCGGTATCTACGTTTTACACACGCAGCTGCTAGTCTACTCATCATCCAGATCCGACCAACGTCCCGGTAGTGGCTTAGTGTCGAGCTCAGCATCGTCTTTCGGCGCGACATGATTCTCGTCGCTAGCCGGCGTACTGCCCGAAGCCTGAGGCACATCCTTGGAAGCGCCTTCATCCTCGCTCATGACAGCGCTGTTAGCCCCACTAACCTTCTCCTTCTGCTCTTCCTCCTCCTCAGCCTCCTCCCAGCTCTCTGCAACCTCAACAGGTACTTCCTTCATTTTCTTCTTCTTGCTACTCAAGCTGAGCACCGCAAAGCCGCCCTTGTTCCCGAAGGAAGTAGTCTTCGGAAGCTGGCGATTTGGAACACCCTTCGAGGCTGCCACTTCGCTCCAGCCTGAACCGGGACCTACATCCGACTCTTTGCGCAGGATGTTGAGTGAGGAGTCGAGACGCGCAAGCTGCATGCTTTTGCCGATGTTTTGCGTGGTGAGAGCTTTGGTTAGCGGTGCTTGGATCGATTCGAGCATGGTCTGCATTTCGCGTTCTGGAATGCTGAGCCGAGCTGCTAGAGGTGGCTTCAAAGCTACGGCTTCGCTGGGAAGGAAGGTAACCTCTAGCTCGCATCGGAACGATGTCGTTGCGAGTACACTCTTGATGATGGGGTTGAGCTCTTCGATAGTGAGCGCAAAGCGGGGGTTCAAGATGAGGAACGCGTTATAGGGGTCGCCATTGGTGTTGCTGGGCTTGGGGCGCAATGTGGCAGTGGAAGACACTGCTGGTGCTGGCGCTGGCGCAAGACGTTGTTGAACTTGACGAGTTCTGGCGCAGTCTGCTAGTGTCCGCATCGGGGCCATGACGAACTTGGGGGTCTTGAAGATGGCCACATGTCGATGTGGTTCTGGATCCATGCTCTCTGAGTCCATGCCAAAATCTTCAGCCAGGTGGTGGATGAAGGCGCGCTGACTACGGGGCATTGGCTTGAATCGAAGACGCTTCTCATCTGGGTCGGCAGCGAAAAGTCTAAGCTGCTTCTCCTGAGTCGCTGCCCAGGTAGAATTTTGCTGGTACATGTTCAGTGTGGCGTCTGAGTATGGAATGTGGTCATTCTGGTGCTCCGGATCAACGTTGAGTGCAAGTGCTAGAACACGATTACGCTCTAACCTTGCGCACTCTTCGTCGCACTTGAGCACCTTCTTCTGGTTGCCATCTCCGTTGCGCGAAGCATTGCATTTGGCCTCTTGCTTAATTCTCTGGCACTCGCAAGTAACAAAGATCTTGTGGGGACACGGTTTCTCTTCTTTGCAGGGTTGAGGGAAGTGACAGGGTGCCAAACACGGATGACCACAGGTGCTAAGCTCTTTGCCACATGCCTGGGTACATGGCTCTTCGCACTCTCCGGGTCGATGGCATTGCTTCTGACACTTGTGTGTGCCACACTTGAGCGTACGTCCGCAGACTTGGCCACAGCGTACCTCGGTCAGCCAACATGGCTGGTTTTTGAGAACACTCTTGCCACATAGACAGGGCTTGGCGGTAAGGAAAGCGCACTTCGGACATGGCTGGTCATCCAGGTGGCAACTGTGGTCCAGTTGGGGATGACCGCAGTCCTTAGGTCGCTCGCACTTGAAGCGACACGGTGGAGGTTTTGTACCGCATGGTAATGGTGGTTGTAGCACAGTCCGTCCACAGTGACAGCTAAGCTCATCGAAAATGGCATCGCGACAGGTGCCACACGGACCCTTATGACAAAGTTCCTGGCAGCGATGTTCGGGGTTGCCGCACTTCAATTGTCGACCACAGCTCCGCGTGCATATGTGCTCGGCTTCAAAGTTCTCGTGAGCCTGACGGGGAGCCGAGTTCAAAGGCCTTCCTTTACGGCGGTTCGACTGACGTTCCGCAGCTTTCTTCTCTCCAGCGCAGCAGTGCTCGCCGCACTCGTGACGCCCGCAGTTCAACGAGACTTTGCAGATGCGCCTGCACTGGGGAGGCTCGTCCATGCCTTGGTGGCAGATGGTCCTGGATGATGTGCGTCCACACCTACATGATATGTCAACCGTCAACAAGCAAGGCCGACATTCGCCTTGATGACAGAGCTGCTCGCACTGGTGACCACATGCGAGTGTTTGACCACAAGGTTTGTCGCAATTGGGGATCGGATCTTCGCAAGTCGTGCGTGGGTTGCCAGACATGTCTCTCAAAGCGGTCTTGCCACAAGGACAGCGGTTGACTCGGTCTGGAGATCGCGGACAATGAGGTGCTTGCGTATCCTGTGAATGACATGCCATCTCACAAATGTGCTTCCCGCAATCGAATGAGCGTCCGCACTGATTAAGGCACTGGAAGGATCCTATCCAGGTCTCTACTGTTGCAGCACCGTCTGTGGCGACATGGGACTGACTGCTCTGCTTCTCTTCTGCCCGGTCATGACATAGAATGTCTTTTTGTATCTGTCCGCAATAGCAACGTGCCGGCACTCGTACCTCGCAGGCACCGCAAGGACCGTCGTGACAAGGTCGATCGCATCTGTGCTCACCACAAGACATCAAACCTCCACAGACATCGCCGCAACTCCAGCCATTCTCATAGTCGGTATCAATACAACGGCGAGTGACGGACCTCTTCCCGCAGAAGCAGTGTTGCGTGGGACCCATCAAGCCACACGGAGGACAGGGGCCGGCATGACACGTCGAGCCGCAAGGGTGTGGACAGGGCTTGGGGAGAAGTCGGGGTCGTGAGCAAGTCTGGCCACACGAGAATGGTGGTAGACCGGGTGTTGAACGCGGATCCAGCTCCTTCTCGCACCAACAGTGGAAGTTCTTGGGTAGAGTGTCCTTTGGTAGGTTGCAGCCGGGGCAGCGCCACTGCCTCGGAGGAGGCGTCTCCCCATCTTGAGTCTGCTGTCGCGCTGCAGCCGAACCCTCGTTTGTTGACCACTTCTTGATGCAGCCCAGATGGAACACAGTCCAGCATGTTCTGCACGACCATACCCCCCGTGAACGCCTTGTGACGTCTTCAGTGCAGATGGCACATTCGTAGTGACCATTATCGATATCCTCGTGTGTCCTGGTGGCGATGTCGGGCGCGGTGGATTTGGGTGCTTGCGGCTGCTTCTGGCGCGGCGGTCGTGATTTGCGGGGGGCGATGGGTTGGCCTGGCTGGAAGGCTGGGGCATCTGCTTGTAGTCCTGGCGGAGCTTCTGAGATGGCAGAAGCCGCATCGTCTTCTACAGTCAACTGTCCACCGAATTGACGGCCACCGGCAGCCATGCGCTGTGGAAACCGCTCTGCGCCGCCTCTTGCCCGGCCACCTCGCGCACCGCCACGTCCGCCTCTTCCACCTCGATGCGCTGCTTGTTGCACGGATGAGGGCACAAATTCGAGGGCAGCCGCATTTGGTTGCGACGGTCGCCCACTGTCGGCCTGGCCTCCTCGCCCTCGTCCTCTACCACCGCGCCCGCCGCCCCTCTGTGGCTGCTGTGCTGCTTGCGCCTGTGTTTGCTCTGCTTGCTCTGACTGTGCGGCCGTGTTCGCGTTTGTATTTCGGCCTCGTGGTCGCCGCCGTCCTCGTGCGCCTCTCGAGGCATCGGATGGGCCTGCGGCAGGTGGTTGAGGTGCAAGTGCAGGAGCCGACATGTTGTCGATTGGATTGCGGCAGTTTCGAGCGCTGGCCAAACGATGGTGTGTAAGCGTTGAACCGCCGAGGGTGGAAAGGAAAGATTATTGCTGCAGGCTCTAGTAAATGTGTGGCCTGCTGAACTGGTAAAGAGAGGGCGGTCGCTTTGTTGCTGTGGTGGGAGGCTTTGCAGTGGCGAGCCTTATACTGGGGAAGGTGCGTGAAAGGACACTAAGAAAGGCAGTTGCAGATTATGCGGGCGCTGTGATGAGTCAAGGTCGACTCATACGACGGAGCAGCCGGGCGCCGACACGTCGGGCTTTGGAGGAGGGCGTGAATTGATTGCTGATGTGGGAGCTGTCGCTCGCATCGGAAATTCCATGGGCGCGTCATACCCAGGGTCCGGCCAATCGAGGCTACGGCTAGTTCCGGGCGCCCATGGTCGCCGCGTTGGAGCTTCACAGCGCGAACAACACCATCGCCCGCCGACCACCCACGCACCCGCCCTCGCCCCCATCATGGTCAAGTCACTCGTCGGCGCCCTCGCTCTGGCAGCGCTGCCCTCGGCCCTCGCCTTCCGCAACACGTCGCCCTTCTTCCTCTTCTCCACGGCCGAGTACGCCTCCGTCACCGCACGCCGCGCATCCTGACGTCCAAGCTAACAGCTGCAGCCTCCTAATCCCCAGCAACGACGCCGCCATCGCTGAGTCATCCGAAGTCACCGTCGACATCCTCAAGGCCCTCGAGCACTGCCCGACCAAGTCGTACATCATCATCGAGCAGGATGGCGTTTCCGCCGCCGACTACGCAGACGGACGCGCCATGCCACAACTGAGCCAGTACATGTCTGGCCAGCACTCCGAAGTCAAGTCGACTGTGGCGATTCCCGACGTTGTTGGCACTGTCGATGCGGGAGCCCTCGCCGACCATCTGGTGTCCAAGTGTGGGCAGGATGGTGGATTCTTCGGTCGAACAACCAACCCAGTGCGCCCAGGCTCGCAGGCGTTCCGCATCGAGCAACTTCAACGCGATGGTAGGCAGTACATACTCAGGATACTCTACCCGGGCTGACCAGTACAGACACCAAGTTCGACAACCTGATTGTCAACTCGGCCAAGTCCCAGGACTACACCTTCATCTACATCACCACCCCTCCCACCGAGGCGCAAGCCAAGGAGTCGCTCGAGCACCACACCTACGAGATGGAGACCTCCTTCCCAGAATCCGTGCAGATGGAGCTGAAGCGCGATCTCTCTTCGCATGCCAAGCGGGCAAACTCGACGGAGGGCGGCCTGTTCGAGAAGTACCAGTACTTCACACCCGGCATCTTCATGGGATTCGCTGCTATTATCCCGCTGTTCCTCATCCTTCTGGTCGGTATCCGAGCCCTCACCAGTCTCGAGGTTTCATACTTCGCCTTCAGTAAGGAGATGGGCCCCAACGCGCAGAAGAAGCAGTAGAGGCATTTCAGTGGATGGAGAACTTGTTAGCGCACAATGTATATCCTGTAAGTTAGTAGGCATGATGGACCGGCGTTTGGAATTTGGATCTGTAGCGAAATACCAACATTCTGTTACCCAGGATTTGCCTGTACCTGACATCCTTTTCTACTGATAACAGGAGCCCTGCATATATCGCAACCAGGCATGCGCATAAGTCAACGTTGGCGGGCCGTTCGGGCTTGCTAGACTGATGATGTTAGTTGATCGGTTCCCCAACGTTTTACCGAGAACTCAACACGCCGGAGTACCACCTACGTGCACAGTCCGCGCTAGGTCAGGCCTCCACGGGTACACGAACAAGGGGTTCCCATCCGATGTGTGGCAAGCATTCTGGGGTAAAGTGTATATGTACAGCTTTCTGTATTTGAAATTCAAGTTCACTCTTCGACATCTCACCGTTGACGAGTACACAAGTCATTCAAAGACAGGCCTAGTGTCTATCAAGGGCTGTTACTACGACCCTGAAAAGCAATACTCGCACACATCCCACCATGGCCTCTCCAACGCCGATGGACATCATCATCTTAGGTGGTGGCATAGCTGGCCTAACAACTGCCCTCTCCCTCACAAAGTTCGCGCCTGTTTCATCACCACCAAACATCACCATATTCGAGATTCGACCTGAGCCCGCGACAATCGGCGGTGCCGTAAACCTCACACCCAACGCTCTGCGTCTCCTATCACATCTAGGAGCTCTCGATGAGATCCGCGCCAAAGGATATGGCGCCGAGTGTCTCGCAGTCGAAGTCTTCGACCTCTACACCAACGTCAAGATAGCAGAGAGCTCATTCAAAGGACCAGACGGAAAGGGATTGGGCGACCCTCCATTTACTGCTTTGCGAATCACAAGAGGAGAAGCACTCAAGGGAGTGCTCGCCGCCATCGAGAAGCAGCCCAACATCAAGCTCATCTGTGGCAAGAAAACGACCAAGATCAGCGAAAGCGACACCAGCGTCACCATCGACTTTGAAGACGGCGGAAGCGCAACCGCAGACATACTAATCGGATGCGACGGCATCCACAGCGTCACCCGCCTCAAGCACGTCGAGCCCGAGCGCAAAGCAATGTACAGCGGAATTTGCAACGCCTTTGGCTTTGCCCCACGACGAAAGATGTCCGAAGACAGCAAAGACTACGAGCCCACGCACTTTGACGTCAGCGGCATGAACTTTGGCCGTCGCGGCATGATGTTGACGTCTTTCCACGACCAAGCCCGCGAAAGCATCTACGTAGGCGCACTGATGCAAGTCCCCGAGATCGCCGACCGAAACGGCTGGAAGGCAGCAGGCACCGATGCGCAGAAGACGCGGGACGAAATGCTGGAGCGGTATTCTGGTGCTGCGAACCCGCAAATTGCGCATTGGATTGAAGACGCAGAGGGTCTGTATCTCTGGCCTGTGTTTACGCTCTCCAAGGGAGGTAGATGGGCTACCGACCGCGTTATGCTGATTGGAGACTCTGCTCATGCTATGCCTCCGCAAGGCGAGTCGACGGGTATTGTCTTTGAAGATGGTGTCTTGTTCTCGCGCTGCTTGGCCAAGTGGATGGAGAGTAAACGCGATGAGGGTGTACCGGTCAAAGAAGCGTTTGATGCGTACGAGACTCTGAGACGTGCTCGTATCGACACTGCGTTCGATGAGAGTCAGAGTGTGGTCAAGACGGTGCAGGATACGCCTTGGTAAGATCTCCCATGTACGGACTGCGTGTGAGACACACACTGACTTCGTACATCGTCATTTTAGGTTGGGTCACAAGATTAAGATGAATGTTGTACCGTGGTATCTTTGGTGGACGAGGAGCTATCGCGAGAAGCATTTTGTCGAGGATGTTACGACGTGTGATATTGGGTACTGATAGGCTGATGCCCTGCTTACACGAAGTGGCACAGTGCTCCACTTCAGGAATCCGGGTCCAAGTTTTTTACTCAAATCTCACATGGCCCGCTCATCTTCTTTACCTTGTCTGCTTTTCGATATCTGATCTTGCATCTTCATATCGGCCGACTCTACTTTCATCGCTCCCAATGTCGCTTACAACGCTCATCCCTTCCTCAAACGCCACCAAAATGTCTTAGTATTGTTCTTCAAGCGCGCTCGTCCGTTCATTTAAAGTCCATTCGATCGAGACTGCGCCATCTCCGAGGGGCCAGACGAGAAATGCAAACTATATAGAGAGCTCTATAGGCTTCTAGTGATGCTCCAGTACAACATTCCACAGCCCTTCAAACTCCGTCTCTTGAAACAAATCTCCAAAGCCGTTCTTTGCAAAATGCGACCCTTCTTCGACGCTACAGAGTTTCCCTCTTTCCGCTTCTCAAACGAATCAAGTTCGTACCGGGTGTTACGTCTGAACTGCACGCTCAGCAACCTCAGTCCTGTTGCGAGTCCCGTTTCAACAACAACCCCGACCATCGGTTCTATACCCCACATCCAGCGAAACGATTCAGCGGTCACTACACCAGTTCTGGAAACTACAAAACCGATTGACGACAAGGTCATGAAGGCCGAAGTGAGCGCTGTCTAGTCAGAGACTGCGTGAGATAGACAAGACGTGATGGCTTGATGTTGAAAAAGGAAAACGAGGTTGCGGCGATACTTTCGACGAAGGAAGGTAGACAGATGTAATATTAGGAAAAGCCACCTGTCCAACATTCGCACAATTATGCCCTGCTGCCACTATAATGTCAATAAACAGGTCAAAGCACGAATGAGAGAGAATCATCCCTCTCTTCGCAGCCCACTACAACCCACCTCACCACCCCATCCCACACCCAAGACAACAACACCCACCACAACCCACCCGCCATTTCCCCATGCAGCAACTTCCCCAACTCTCATCGATCACTGCAACACAACCACCTTGATCCATGCTCACACTGCACCACGCAAAAAGGCGAGAAAAAGCGAAAAGCGCGACACTCGCTCTACTGCACGGGATGCGCACGCGCAGCGCACGGTCATTGGCTGCGAACTGGGTTCCTTGTGTGGAAAGAGTGGATTGTCACACCGGTATACTTACCTCCCGTTGTTTGGCGAGTCGTGTGGTGAATGGGTTGGCGGGTTGTTCCCTGTAGGGTGCTGTATTGAAGGAGTGGAAATGGGTTAATTAGGGGGATGTAGTGTGGTGTGTGTGGGTTGGGTTGGTGGAATGCGGATGACGGGTGAGATCTTGTGAGGGAAGCGGCACGGGATCAAGCCCGAGGGGTAGGGGTGCGTGGGTCGGTAGGAAGAGGGTTGTGCATTGCCGTGTCTGCTGCGATGGAGCGAGTTTGGGAAGGTTTAGTGGAAGTTGGGAAGGATAGGAAGGTTTCCTAGCAGCTTTCTTAAGTAGAAGTATTTGGTGGTTGTGTTGTGGAAAGGCGTTCTGCGGCTCCGCATCAAGCGTTGGTGCATAGTTGTACCAAACTCTCAACAAACCCGGTGCTTCTCTCCACATCTCTCTGAACACTTGCACTCAAGCCAGCACCATTAATCAACATACACAACCGACTCCCTCAAACCCAACGCCTAGCCTAACAAGTCGTATTCCTCACATCGCAGTCTACGATAATCTCCCCCTTCCTGCTTCCAAAGTTCCCCCTCAACACCCGCCCGTGCCACACGGCTGCATGAACGGCCCCCGATTCCTAGCAACAACCCACTACTTTACCAACGCCGCGCCGTCGCCCCCTCCCCCCAAAAAAGGGTCCTTAGCGCTTCATGTGATCACATTTTGCTGCATAATCGCAAGGCTAAGTATACGTTTGCAGCCGTTCCAGTAATCCACGGTTTGCAATGTCAGACTGCCGTATGCGGTAAATGGCCCCACTTTGAGCGGGTGGGTTGGTTGGAGTCGGGAGGAGACGCGTGAGTTTGGTGTTTTGTGCTTATAGATGCTGTAAGGGTTATGCAGGTGGTAGGTCTGCGGCTTCGATGTTGTCCGCGACGGCGCTGACTCGTTGGGTGCGACTGTCGTTGTCAATCGAGGATGCAAATGGGGAGGCTTGGCGGTTAAAAGTACCTCGGCAGCAGGTGGAAACCGTGTAGCAACGCGTCACATTTCGACGGACGAACGAAGAACAACTTATTTGTCTGTTTTCGAGTGTTTCGTTCACGTCTCCGAAGTTGAGAAATAACGGTACGCAGGCCTGTGCAGGATACTAAACACAATCCCCCGTCATTCGTGGTTTCCTCGCTGGTATGCTTCTCCCTCGAAAAGCTTCATCACTAAGTACCTACAATCTGTGGTGGATGCTCACACAGTTCAGTAGCATCCAGAGAAACGACCCAGCAGAATTTCAGCCACCAAACGCCAGAAGCAACATCGCCAAACATGGCGCCAAAAAATCTTCGCAACACATACACGCCGCCTTCGAGCCCACACCTTAAGCCCATCATCATCTGTGGCATCGTAATGGCCCTTGCCGCTGCTCCTACCCCCGCCATACTTCATCCTGGTAACCTTAACTCACCGCTTCCGGAAAACGTTGCTACAGCTGGACGATGGATTCAGACTGGGTTGTTCTACTTCCTCTACGGCGCTCACGCAGTTGAGACACTCATGTTCATGAAGAGATTGAAAGAGCATGGTGTTGGTTTCTTAAGCGCAGCGTGGTTGAAGTGGGTAGCGACGTGTTTTGTCGGAGGAAAATTCTGCTTCGAGCACTTTGATGGTTTGGTAGGAAAGAAGGCGTAGACGGAGGTGGAGAGCAGATACCAGACAGTAAGAGAAGACAGAGATGAGGATGGAGAAGGCACGTTGAAGTCGAACGGAATCGTATTCAGTAGAAGAGGATCTGGAAACTGAAAGTATACAGGCGTGCAACCCACTCCTTCTCTTTGACAGGTAAACCCTCAATACCTTTTCGCTCAATTTCAGCAACAAAGGACGCTTACGTCTGCGTTGTGTTCTTTCCGTTCAACACATCCAAGAAAGCTGTGTAAGCAGGCTTCTTCTGGAAGTTGTCCGTCCAGAGCAATGCAGATCCCTCACCGTTGAAGGTGCCAGGAACCCAGGAATACTTGTCCGCAACACCCTGATCACGACAAGTCAGCACACATACTCAAGCCATGGTAGATGAAGGGTGAAACAGCTGAAACTTACCCAGATAGTCATGCCGACACAGCGTTGCACGTTAATACAACTCTGAGCAATCCTCGCCCAAGCCGCCGCCGCATCCGTCAACTTCTGCGAGTTACTCGGTGTGCGAGATCGTACGTCCAACTCGGTGTACGCAACATCGACACCAAGATCAGCGTAATCCTGAAGTACCTTGGTCAACACCGCTGTGCTGGGCGTGATGTCGCTCTGGGTGCCTGTAGGCTCAGAGACCACATGGCCCTGCAGACCCACGCCGTCGATCTTGACGCCCCAGGATTGCACGAGCTTGACGATGCGGAGAGCGCCTTGGTGCTTGGCCGAGCCGTATTCGAGATTGTAGTCGTTGTAGTAGAGTTTGGTGGTTGGGTCGGCGGCAGCGGCCATGCGGAAGGCGATGGGGAGGTATTGTTCGCCGATTACGCGGAGGAAGACGTTGTCTCTGTTTGTGCCGTCTTCGTTGAGTGCTATTGGTAGTACGTCAGCTGGGTTCATGTCTCTTGCTCTCACATAGTGTTTGTACCTTCGTTGACGACGTCCCAGTGGGTACATTTCCCCTTGTATCTTCCCATGACTTGCTTGATGTGGTTCTCCATTACGCCCATCAAGGTGGCGTTGTTGTTGATTTGGTTCACCCAGCCTGGCAACTGACTGTACCAGACTAATGTATGGCAGCGCATCTATTGTACCCGTCAGCTCTAATTACTGCCAGAGTTGACCTGCAGTGCTATGATGGATATCTTACCTGCTTATTGTTCTGGGTCGCAAAGTTCGCAACAGCATCTGCCTGTCCCCAGTTGAACTGGCCCCGATTGGGCTCTGTGGCGTCCCACTTCATAGCATTCTCCGGCGTAATGGAACCGAATTCCGCACTGCGGATGATGTTCTGCTCGGTGTTGTCATTGCGGATGGTTAAAGAAGTGCCGATGTAGGAACGGCCTCGCGCTTTCATGGCCGCATCAAGCGCTGTAGCTGTCTGCTGGCGAGGGTCGAGAGGCGTGCATGTGGCGATGCTGGCCAAAGCCAGAACGGTGCTGAGGGTAGAGAAATGCATCTTGGGTATTGGCCGTGACTTTCATGGTGAAGACTTGGGTGGCTCTATATATCTCATCTGTGACCCGGATGTTATTCGATGCCAACCGGGTTTTCTATCTGATGATCTCAAAGTACGATGCAAATACCCGTCTTGACATGTGTCTCTTAGAGTACTACACCCGTACAGCTAGCTTCCATAGTGTCGGTCATACTGGGCAGATCTGGCTCAAGAATGTACCCGGTGTAGAGCGCATGTGCACCATGTAAGACATATCGGAGAAATTAAAGATCGTTTATGTCAAGCAGGGTCGATGGGCTTGGTATCTGCTAAGTGTGCGGGGGAAGGGATTCTTCGAGCATGGCCCTTTAGCCTCTTTACCCGCCCGGCACATGTTCGGTACTCCTCACGGTAGAGTCGTGGACATGCGAGATGTACCTGAACATCATCGTGAATATACCCGGGGTTTACTATACTTATTACCTAACTGCCAATTCAACCAGAAAGTCGACGTTGTACGCCACACCGCCGTCGACGACATATCTGCCGGATTTGTTGATCTGGATGTCGAACCGACGAATAATCTTTCAAGTTAGCAAGAAACATCGCGAGATCTATTTCAGGAAAAACTTACCTCCGGCAACAGCTTGTACATCTCCAACTTTGCGACATCTTTGCCCAGACACATCCTCGGTCCAATCCCGAACGTGAACTGAGCTGCTTCCAGCTCGAAGTTTCTCTTCTCACCTTGCATCCATCTCTCAGGCTTGAAATCTTCAGCATTCTTCCCGTAGAAGCCTTTGTCTCGCTGCACGACGTACGCCTGGCTAGTGACATCCATTCCGCCAGGCACATAGTGTTCATCAACGACTTTGCCACCCTTTGGTGTCACCCTAGGGAACAGATTGGGGGCCGGTGGGAAAAGGCGGAGCCCCTCCTTGATGCATGCAATGAAGAACGGCAGATGCTGGAGGGTTTCATCATAACGGATTGGAGTTGATAGAAGGCCTGCTGAATCTGCTGCATCGAGCTCTGCGCGAACACGTGCGAGAGTAGATGGGTCTGACAATATGAGTCGGAGAATGCAACCCATTGCTGTGCCAGTTGTGTCTGCTCCAGCTTGGTAAAGAAGCGTGACATGGGCACGCTTTTGCGTCGGGGTCAGTGGTGAGCCATCTGAAAAACGGGCGTCGAGACAGCTGGATGCAATAAGTACGAATACAATGCCTAAAGGAACATTGAATATGCTTACTGCTGTAGGAAGTCTGGCCTTCCATCGTATGGCTTCTCTTTGTTTTGCTGCTCTCGCACGGTGACCTGGCGGTCTGCCTCGCCCATCAACCAGCCCATCCCGTAGTCATTAGAGGTAGTCGGTAACAGCCAGACCCCTAGAACAGGCAGTCGCAGAATTCTCTCCCGCAAGAATCGAAATCTTCCCGAGAAGCCGAAGAATGTCAAACCTTTGCGCCAATTGGTCAATAAGTATTTTTCATCGCGCTGGTTCTCAACACTGCCGAAGGGCTGCGTGAACGAGATTATGCTGAGGATATCGGCTGCAAACTCGGCAACCTTATCAGAGAGACAGATGGTGCGCTTGGCCTCAGCATGTTCCCTCAGCTTCTCAACGAGCAGGGAAACGTGGCTATCGAAGCGAGGCTCCCATGCGTTCTTCAGTGGACCGATGGACCATGGTGCGTTCGATAAAGCCTTGCGCAAGACACGGTGCTTCTCACCGTCTATCGTAGAAACCAGATGCGGAGGTCCCAAAGCTCCACTGTCGTACATGCCAGCCCTAGTGTTGCACTGTGGGTCCCGATAGATGTCTTTGAGGGCGGACGGCTTGGGAAAGAGCAACATCGTAGGGGATATGCGTATTGGGCGGTCCGCTGTGTTAATGTTAGAAGCTGCAGTTGGGCAGGAACATGAAAGGGTCGCCTACTTCCGTACTTCTCTACCAAGTACATGAAGAACTGAGGCTCTCTGTGCAACACAGAGATTATAGCACCCACGACGGAGAACGAAGTTGCATACCACGGTCCCGGGAACTTTGAAAGAGGATGCAGCTTCTGCATGTATAATGTGCGACCCAATATTGCTGTAAAGAGAATCACAAACGTAGCAAGACCGGCGTTCAAAGCCTTTGCGGCGAGGTCTGCTGTATCAAAGATCGCCATCGTGCGCACGGCTTGCCAGTAGACCTCGTAGTGAATAGAACGTAAGTGTTAAGATTGAGAGATGGAGATAAAACAAGGCGTCAACAGTATTTATGTTGCTTAACAAAGCGCTCTCTCGCCCAGCGTGGATTGGCTCCATATCGGCTGCCTTTCGTGAGGGGCCCAGCGGAGCTCACGCCATGCTCGCATGCGATACACAAGCGCATGGGATGCATGTGTCTGGTATGTGTTCATGGCTGCAGTTGCGATGGTGGGGAAGCCTGTCGTGCTGGCGCCGTGGTGGATGCCTACGCTCGGCGCGTGTGAACGTATACAGCGCATTCGCCGAACGAGGCCAAACACCCATATGGATAGCTGCGAAGTAATCAAAAAGCTGCTTACGGAACACGCTTATTTGCTTAGCTACCAGCATTACAGGAGTGTGAATGAAAGTCGAGGCGAATGCGCGTTGATCTCCAGGGCTATGTGGAGGGGGTGGCCGTGGCAATATGCAAGCGGCATGCGAGAATCCTAACGGGAGGAATCACGCGTCTGGGAGGACCAGGGCGAGCCTCAGTAATCATCGGATCTGGCATGTCTCGTACGCACTTTGCATGAGATATTGATAGGCGTACATGCATGATGCAGCGAGAAGGATAGAGTTGTAGAATCCAGAAAGTTGCCGAGCACGATGGGAAGTCCCTCAACACACAGTCCGTCGAGGCACCATTACGTCATTCAACCTTCCCAACCAGGTAGGTCTTACCAGCGCCGTCGAATCCTGCAATCTTGAGGGAACAGGATCGGGCCCGGGGAGGAATCAAGAGACTGAGTGCTGGCCAGCCACTTCCTGCAGGACCTTCTCGCTACAGGGAACGCTCGCGATACAAAATTCCTTATCGCCCAAAATCAGTTGGGAGATCATCACAGATTTGGTTGGATGTCGGGGTGAGATCGATGTCGAGCGCATGTTGGAGGGGAAATCATGTTGGGTGGAAATCAATGTTCACTCAATTTCTGGCGCCACAATCCACAGTCTCTCTGAACCTGCCGTATGGGGTAAGTGGGCTGTCTCAGCCAATCAAAGCCGATCACATGCCCTCCGTCCTTCTTGTTCGCACCCCGCCCCCTGCTTCGCTGCCGACATGTGCTGACCGACGGCAACCCTGTGCCTGAACGGCAGATATGCGCAATCTTCCAAAAGGTTCCTACCCGTCGTAATCTTGTGTTGAATACACGCAACGACATGACGATCCGCCCTGCGAGCTACCTAGGTACACGAGCTTCAAGGTATCGTGTGAATATCGCCCGTCATGTTTCCATGGTAGAGTGATGTGACGATGTGACGACACGCAGGGACAGGACGTCTGGGCCGCGATTGCATCGACTATCCTGTAATGATGCTTGGTACTGAACCGGAAGGAGAACCTCACTCTACCGCCCTCCATCAGGGTCCGGCTCTCTGGGGCGGGGTTCCGAGAGAAGCAGGTTATAACCTTAGAACACTTCCTCATCCATGGATTGAGAATTGAAGCGCCGTCCGTCATGTCTGACGTTAACCCACTCGATGTTTTGGCCATCAAGAATGTCGTATCGCGATATTGCCAGGCGTTGGATTTGAAGGACTTTGATCTGCTGGGGAAGGTTTTCATATCCGATGTCGAAGCCAGCTACCCTTTCAATGAAGCTATGAAGAGCCTTGATGAGGTGAAGGATGCGATCAAGAACCGGTAGGGTCATCACTTGCATGTTGACAAGCAAGAATACAAAGTCTGACAGTACACAGCCTTGGACCAGTCCGCACACATCACAACCTCACGACGCAAACCATCACATTCAGATCCGATGCGCAGACGGCACGAGCTGTAACGTACTTCCAGGGTGTACACGTAAGTCGTTGGAACTCAGTCCTTACTCTCACTTTCTAGAAGCAACCAATGTGCCTTGAAAGCCCGTCAAAGCGTTCGAGTCGCGCCATGACTTAGCTTGCCATACATGGACATTTCGTACCCAGATTATCAGGAATAGATGCTGAGTCTTGCAGTTCGGTCAAGGCCCTCACGAGGGCAAGATGCTATGCGCGTATGGCAAGTACGTGGACGACATGGTAATGCTGGAGGCGAAGAACGGCGACTGTGATGGTGTGCGCGGTGCGAGCGGGGTCTGGAGGATCAAGGACAGAACAGTCACCTTCACCCAGCGGATCGGAGATGAAAAGATCATGGAGGAGCATTGAGGTTTGCGATGTGGGGTGGAAGTCGGTCGCTGCCGCCATTATCTAGCGCACGAATGCTGTTTATACCTTCCCCACCACTTGCAGTACAGCCAAGAGTTTTGACCACGTGTATGCGGCTGCCAATTACGAGGCCCTTGCTTCCACGGTCGACTTCCTCTCGCGTCAACACTGTCGTCTGAGGGTTCACCTCGCCACTGCTGTCCTGCATAGTTATCTCATCACAATCATCGCAGTGTTACTATCGCTCACGCTCACCAAGATATTCTTACAATAACAACGACACCGCCAAACACGATGACACCAATGTTTAGCAACAACCTTCCTACCCCGCTAACAAAAGCACGGGAGACTGATGAAGCATTCCTCTAGACGAGGTGCAAGATATACATACAGGCGTAATACTGCTGCTACAGTCATCAGCACATAACTGACGTGCATAGGACACTAAGATGCGAATCGAACAGCTTCAAGAGACTACGTACAGAGTGGTTTTACTCACCCTACCGTAGCGACGAGATCGAGGCATACGATTTATCCTTGGAGAAGAAAGTCAATGAGAGAGACACATGCTGCATCGTTTACATCCGGCACTTTTTTGTTACCGGCTTAGACTTTGCGTACTGCGTACATGGAAGCGCAAACCTCGCGAAGTTCCATTCCGATGTGCATGGGGCGGCAGCGGTATGTTGGACCAGCTAGTACTTTACGACCAAGACCTAGCTGAACGTATGGCTTATAGTACAACGGCCCCATTCTTGCTTCGGTAATATCGCTCCTCGGGCAAGAGCTCACTGTAGAAGACGAAGAATCCCGACGAATATGCTGGCCCACTTTCAAGAAGGTACCGAAGCAATCCGGGAAGTTTGAAGACACTCCCACAAGGGCTGAGAAGATTCGCTGGCGCTACATGTTTGAAACAGCGCGATTGGCGTTCAGCAAGATGCGGTTCGATAACGAAGACTTCCAAAAGCTCGAGAAGCTGGTGGGGGATGCTAGCAGGCTAAGGGACGACACGCCTGAGGAAATCTTGGGCGTAAATGCCATCAGCGCGGGTCGGCACCACCAAGTACAAAGAGCCGCTATTGAGCAAACCGTCAAATTGCTCCAGAAAAAGTACACCGACGATGAGGTTTACGACTTTCTGAAGAACGAACTGTATGGCCGGCGCCGGCGACAAGGACACAACTCACTCACTGGTAAGCAGCGAGACCTTGTGGGCCGATTTTATAAAGTTCTCGAGGATATTGCGACTTTGAACGAAAGTGATGATAGCGATGACACAGCCGAAGACAAAGAGAGTTTCGCAAAAGCATTAGTCCAAGCGACTGCAGAGAGGGGCAATCTGGTCAGGAAGATAAAAGACGAACTTGCGCAGCCTATCGATGAATCTGACACGGTTGCATCCCCCAACTCGTCGCGAAGGCTTGTTCAGAGTACGCCTTCAAGCGACGAGAAGCTGCCAACACAAGACACGCCTGCAGCTCCGCCTACGACCGGCGAAGGAACAACAAGAAGTCAGGTTAGTTTTAAGGCGATACAAGAATTTCGCGAGCTCGTGGACATCGACTTTGAAGATGCCCAGAATTGGCTGGAACAGTTCAATTACAACGTGATCGACGCCGTGAACATGTACTACGAAGAAGATGATGACGCAAATCGACCCGCGTCGCCCGATCCACAGCTGGAGGCTGGCTCGAAGATGAGTCTTGAGTCTGGCATTCCTCCTCCCGGTGAAGCTACGATGAGTCCTACCCCGACTGGTGTCTCGACGAGCAATAAAAGGCGAACTTTCAAGCCTATCAATGATCCTGTCTTTACGCCCATGGGAATCTTGGAGCGACAGAAAGACAAGCGTGCGAATCACAAAACGCTGCAGAGCATGATGCAAGCAGATAAAAGCCGGGACAAGCAAAGGGGGACGGGAGAGGACAGCAGCAGTCTGAAGACCACGCCAACACTTCCGGAAGTAACCACATCGAAGACGCGCTTAGGTCGCTCCCACGCTGGTCGAGTCGTCCACTTAGACCCCCATGGCAATGTTCTTGCTCCAGTAGCAGAAGAACAGCCAGTACCCGAGAGTCAATGGCAAGCGTACCGAGCTATGAGAAGCAGACTACAAGTACAGTACTACGGTACCGAACACTGGTTCAACAACCCCGACCCCATTCGCGGCGTTCCTGAAAGAGAGAGACCTGACTACGTACGACCAGGCGATCTAGAATGCCACGATGCCACGACCTCGACTGAAGCGGCCGATGATGCTCAGAAGGCGTTCGCATCGATCCAGGCTGCAAATGCCGATTTAGTCGCCAAAGTGACCGAAGAAGAGCGCGAAGCCCAGCAAGAGAGGGACCTAGCTTACGCACTATCACTGAATGCTCAACTCAATGGCGAAGTAGGAGGAACAGTTGCCGATGCAGCAGACGCGGGGTATGCGGAAGGAGAGTGGGACGGTATCAAAGCTGCGATTGAACTCTCCACGCAGACAGCAAAACCTCCTGTACCGGAGTCAATTGACAACTACCCACCCACCCTCGGCAATGATAGTCCAACAAACAGTAACCACGACTCTGCTTTCGGCGATGGTGAACACGACCCCCCACCACCCAGGCCGCAGAAGAAGCGAAAATCTATGGAATTGGATCAAGAAGGGAACAAGAAGGGGAAGATGAACCCACCATCGTTTGTCAGCATGCGAGATGTCGAGAAAGGAGGAAGTGACGTCGACGAGGCTACTCAAGGAACGAAGCATGATCTCTTCATCTCGAAAGAAGAAGATGCCTGGGATGGAAACGATAGCGATGCAGAGCTCGAAGACGTCGACTTCGACTGTGGCGACGACGAGGATGTGGGTACAGATGCTGATGCAGAGGGCGATACAGATCATGAAACTTCATCAGCGGAGACCATGAAGGTTGATGAGGAAGAGGGCGATACAAATCACGAATACCCTTGGGACGAGACCATGAAGGTTGATGAGAAAGATGATGAAGAGAGCGATACAGATTACGAATACTCTTCGGACGAGACCATGAAGGTTGGTGACGAAGATGGTGATATAAGTGGGGGTTTGTATCGATGGTGAGTTGACATTTCATCGCCTGATGGCGTAGGCGCGGATGATGCGCACTGGAATCCATAGCAACATCGGCGAAGATGTGCATTCTGCGATGGATAGCTAGACATGTCTCATGTCGGAAGCGTGTGACAATTCAACGTATTCTCACCTTCACACATACTTTCTGAGATACCATGCCACGCACGTATAGCTGTAGTCAGAGAAACTTTTCATAAAGTACTGATGGAATTCAATACTGGGACTAACACGACCACCCATTAAGTGCCCAAAGAATGCAAGGGTATTTGGCCGCACACGGGTCCGTGGCGGCAATGTAAGAAGATCTAAAGACCCCAGGTATGTCGTCCAAGCGGTGATGCGTGGAAACATCTAACTACGTATTCGTTACTCATGTCTCTTGTACGCCTATACGTTGTAAGTAGCACCTTCGTACGGTGCAGCGCAGCCGTTGGGCTGTCTGGACTACTCATTGTCCAAGAACTCTACCATCACGCTTGCACCCTTGAGTCCAGCGACTTCAATTGTGTCGTCGACGTGGTCGAGGAGGTTCTTGCCCATGAACGCCAGATCGAACTCAGCTCCTTGTTTGCCTTCCCAGGGTACGTCGGACTTGATCCACTCGTAGACGCGGCGAACAGGATCTGAGAGGTTGAAGCGGCGCACGATTGGGCGTCCTGACGGCCCACGGAATTGGATGCGGGTCGTGACTTTGGGGTCGGTAACGGTCGGCTCGGTATGGGGAGCATGTGCAGAGATAGCGGCGAAGACGGGATTTGAAGGAGCTGCCTCGGGCTCGGCTTCGGGTTCCGGTGCGGCTTCTTCGGCCTTGCCCTTGCCCTTGATGTTGTCCGTAGATTTGGTGAGAGCATCTGGGTCATCATCCTTTGGTCCCTTGCCGTTGTCCATGCTGTTTTGTAGTGCCATCTCTAGCATCTCCTCCTCAGTCATGCGGCCTACGTCCTTTTTCTTAGACTCAGACTTCCGCTTGGCTACGGGGTTCTTCGCGTTGACGTTGAGGCTGTAGCGATCAAGGAACTCGTGGAGCTGAGCATGGAACTCGACTGGCTCGGGTATCGGTGGGCCGGACCAGACCTTGACTTGCTCACCCGTTCGGGGATCGACGATGGCGATGTGAGGGTAGGCGTCGGAGCTGTCGCGGGCGTGGAAGTAGTAGTTCATGTACTGCTGTCCACGCTGGTCGTCTTTTGCGTATTGCATAAAGATGAAGTTCTCTCGTACCGTTGCTTTGATGTCTTCGTTCTTCCAGATGTCCCTGTTAAGGCGCTGGCAATCAAAGATTGCAGGATCTTGGATGTTGACGAGTAGCCACTTCTCCTCATCCTTGCCCATGTCTCGCGCCTTTTCCCAGGATCCCTGGTACATAATCTCGAATGGTGGGCGGAATAGCTCTGCGAGCATGTTCATCTTGGAGGACTGCTCGGAAGCACCGCCCGTCGCGGTCGCAAGCTCGCGTCGCCGAGTGCTCGAATCGGTCGCGTTGTCCCAGACATTGGTGTGGGTGGTGTGCTGGTTGAAGATACCTGCGCGGCCTTGATCCGATGGGTCAGCAAAGTCCGGGAATTGTATATATGAGGTGTGCGGCATACCTGTCCGCCGACGAGCCAGCTGCTCCTGGACCATGGCATCGAGATCCTCCTCGTCCTCAGCAGGCCCCCAGTTGGAGCCTGGCCCAACGAGTGTTTCCATCCTCCGCTCTATGGGCGCGCGGACCTCATCAGAGCCAGCTCCTCCAGGCGCGCCACCGCCGTACATCTCCTCTTGTAACCTCCGTGCCATGGCTTCGTCATCCTCCACGCCTGGCTGTGCTCGTGCGGGTGGCGTCGTGCCTTGCGGCGCAGGGTCGAAGTCCATGTCATCGTCTGAGTCGACATTGATGGGGTTCTGTGCGGAGGAAGCGGCGGCCGAGGGCTGCGAGGGAGCAGAAGGGGCATCGGCGAGCCCGGGGGAGTCGAAGAAGAGCTGGATGGCCTGCTCCAAGTTGCCATCGGTGAGACGCAGGTACTGGGCGGCCTTGTCTGGGTCGCACGAAGTGATGCCGCAGAAGTTGAGGACGTTCTCGTCGTCCATCTTGGGCGGCTGTGTGGGGTCCGACTTTGGGTGCTTGAGCGTGGTCCTGAGCTGGGGCAGGGAAAGACGACTCTTTAACCTATGGGGCAGGTTGCAGAAGCCTTTGTGAGGGCGGCGTGCTATTCCGAAGGCGCTGTTTGGCTCGCGTAGCAAGTTTGCGTGGTCGGGCGTGTGTCGAGAATTGTGTGTGGCGGTCGCGACTGCAGTCGAGAGAGAACCGTGGTGGGGCAGTTAAGTACCCATCAACGTCCGACAAGGGCTATCGAGGTGCGTGCACAGGGTGCGGCGATGCTTTGTGAGGCGGTGAGGGGGCTACACAGTGCGAGCTATGGGCGTCGAGTGCCAGTGTGATTGCAGGTGCGGTCGACGGCTTGTGACAGGCGCGGCTCGGGCGTGCTGGCGGGTACACGGCGGGGTGGTGGTCGAAGGCAATGGGACGGGCTAGGAGGGCGGCGAATTGCTAGCCGGGCGGTGTTGTAGGAGTGGCAGAGAGGCAGCAGGCGTCGACGTGGGCAGAAGCACGTCGAAGACGCGATGCGATTGTTGCAGGCAGGTGCGACTGCGTCATCCCGGTACCCGTGCGCCCACCCCTGTCGCTGTGAATGTCCGACACCACCTGTGGCAATCACGGACGAAGAGGCCCAATAGGTACACTACGACGCTGCATCGCTTGGTCATCCAGTCCTCCTGCCGCCCATGAGCCACGCCATCCGCGTCTGCCTGCTGCGCCTGCCATAAGACTCGCGTTTGTTGACCAGCACCCTCATACCATAGTCCCATCACATCACATCGCGCCATGGCGTCAGAACAAACCCCCGAAGCCAAAGAGCTTGCTCTGGTGGGCAAAGTCGAGATGCGCATTGCGCTTGCTAGCTCCGAGAAGAAGCTTGAGGACTTGCTCAAAGTCTATCTCTCTCCACTACTCCTCAAACTCGGCTCAGATAGCGTTGCTGTGCGGAATAAGGTCATCTCCATCTGCCAACACATCAACACCCGCATAAAGTCACAGTACGCTTTCACCCTCGCCCGACAAAGTGTTGCACTAACATAACATCGCAGAGACATCAAGCTCCCTGTGAGTGCTCTTCTAAAGCAGTATAAAGAGAATCCCGACATCTCTCTCATACGCCATTTCGACATCCTTTACATTCAGCAAGGCATATCGCGGCTTACAGTCGCCGAACGACTGGAGCTTCTTCCCATCCTGCTGCAAGGCATCGCCAAAGACTTTGAAAAGTCGGAACAGCATGCTTCTCAGCTGCTACATCTCATTCTACGTCTTCTGGTCCATTTCAAACTGCCCCTCCGCGGCAGCAAGGAGGACGATGAGCTGAGGTCAACTTTGGGCCTTTCCGATGACGATGCGGCCTTCCTCTCAAAATGGTTTGGGAAACTACTCATGCTAAGCATCGTGCGAGAGAGTAACCCTCAGGCCCAAGCCACGTTGCGTTGTCCGGGTTTATCTGTCGAAGACTACAAGTTCTTGACGCTACAGGGCAAGCCAGATGCCTGGGATCCCACCTCCGATGCAGGCCTAAATTTGACTGAAACAAAAGCCCTGGTCACGCGCTTCATGGCAAGTGGGCTGTTCAAAGAAGATGAAAAGTTCCTGCCAGCACTATTCGCATCTGCAGATACCAACTCCCGGATATCTGAGGTTGGCGAGGACACTCTGAAACGTGTAATGCTATCCAAGGATCTTGAACAACCAGAAGTTGTGGAGTCTCTGTTCGAACTCTACTTTGGCTCGACCTCGACGACTGGATCGTTGCCCGTAAAGACACCACTACAAATCAGGATACTCAACGTCTTGTCAAGATCTGTCAGGTGCACTGCATACCCACGGCAAATAGCGAGGCTCGTTGAAGAAGGCCTTCTCTCACCAGAACTGAATGCGACAAACAAGACAGCAGGGAGGGAAGCTTCCAAGTTTCGCTCAGCCATCTTCTCACTAGTCAACTTCGTTGCACGTCGTGGACAGTCCTCCGACCTTTCCCAGGTTGCTGAAAGTCTGGTAGGCAACCTGAGGGCCTTCATCCAAGATCAAGGCTGGCCAACTCCAGATCATGACCAAGATATGGAGCTACGAGGCTATGGCTATGAGACCATCGGACTGTTGGCGAAGGCTGCCCCCGAAAAGATACTCCTAGAACCGTCCCTGGACTTGTTAGAGTTCTTGTTTCGATCTCTCCGTGAGGATTCGGCAGGAAAGGACGTAGCTGTCAGTATAGAGGAAGCCTTATCTTCAGTACTCGGCGCATTTTCGAAACCTTTCGATCCTTCTGTCATGCCCAGGTTCCGGCAGATACTACTTAGATACGCGTCTGTGGATCAACATAACACGCCAGCTTCGGATCGGTTTACAAGAAGCACACGTTATGTTGCGACACGATTTGCAAACCGCTGTCTTCCGTATGAGGATGTGCTGGCGCGATGGATCGACATTCTCGCTGTCAGTGGAGGGGCTTCCGAAAGGCATGAGGTCATAGAGGAAGGACGACGTGGTCTCGATCCATACTGGTTCAGAATGTCCAATACCCCACCCGGCGAACGCGAACAAAGCACATTGGTCTTTCCGGACTTCGACAAGCTGGTCAACTTTATTATCGTTCAGCAAGGGCAGGATGAAGACGCGATGGATATCGACGAGTCAGAGGACGCTCTTGTACAGATACAACACTTCTACCAGCAATACCCTGGAGCTCTACCGATTGTCATCAGCTTCTGTTCTAGCGTCGCGATGCAGTCTGCGCTACATGACAAAGAGATGGGTGAAGACATTCCGGAAGATTGGGGCAGGAAGCTTGATGCCCAGATGACTACGGACATGCGCGCTCGGCAAGCGTTCCGTGCATATGCGGCAGACAAAGCCCACGCTCGATCGCTCGCAGTGATATTACGAGCCAGTTTTGACAGACTCACAAAAGACGATGTTAGTGACATTGGCGACATTGGCACTTCTTTCGTGCGAATGCTATCTTTACTACCGCAGCAGCACTGGGTTCAAGCTAACGTTGTCCGAGACTTCCGCGCTTTGCAGCCCTCTATCATAGCTAACAACACTGGGCGGCGACTCGCCGCCGCCCACGCGTATGGCTTGCTAGCATCGCACGATAGCATTGATCAAGACGCTCTTCAGTCCGCTCAAGTAGTCTTTTTCGACAAGCTCAGCACTTGGAAGTCGGCTGTCGGTGCTGATATCAATCAGATAAGCGGCATCATATTAGCACTTGGCTACTATTACAGCAGAGCGTTCTGGAGAAGTGGAGCAGCATCTGCAACGATAACTGATGATCATCCCATTCAACAACTGTTACAATCAGTAGTAGAGATCATGAAGGACTCTCGGGACGCGACTTTGAAGGGTGCAGCCTTCTCTTGCATCGATCAACTCAGTCTGTTCTACGTTATCACCCCCTCGTTGCTGTCCAAGTACGCAAAGGTCGAAGACATTGCGCAACAAATATATGATTCCGCCAAGACAGGCACGACCAGTGCCATCATGGCTTTAGGCCATCTATCCATGATCACAGAGGAGACCGGAGCCGAAGCTGAGGAAGCTATAGAGTACAAGGCCATTGGCGACAAGCTATATGAGCTACATGAGGTCCGTCAGCCGGAAGTACACTTTTCAGTTGGTGAAGCTCTGAGCTGCTTCGCGAGTGGCTGGAACTCGAAGGCTCTGACTTCCGAACTCGACATTCTACATCCCAACCAACCGCAAGACCCATGGGATGCGCCCCTACAGACACCATCTGGACCTAAGCGGGAGAAGACGCTTGGGGCAGTTTTAGAGAAGACGTTGAAGGGTTGTGTGCAGACGAAACCCTCATTGAAGAAAGCTTCTGTAATATGGTTACTGTGTCTCCTACAGTACTGTGGTCACAAGCCCGAGATGCAGAGTTACCTTGGCCAATGCCAGGTAGCGTTTAAGAATTGTCTTTCTGATCGTGATGAGGTTGTTCAGGAAGCAGCCTCGCGAGGACTAGGGTTGGTGTATGAGAAGGGTGATCGCCAACTCAAAGATGACCTCGTCCGCGATCTAGTAGGCTCTTTCTCGGACAACAAGTCCAAGATGGCTGGTACTGTTACGGACGATACTCAGCTTTTCGAGCCTGGTGCACTGCCCACTGGAGACGGGTCCATCACGACTTACAAGGATATTCTGAACCTGGCAGCTGAGGTTGGAGATTCAAGTTTGGTATACCGTTTCATGTCAATGGCATCGAATAATTCCATCTGGTCAAGCAGAGCCGCTTTTGGTCGCTTTGGCCTGAGTAACATCTTCTCCGATTCAAGTGTCGACGGATATCTGGCCCAAAACCCCAAGCTTTACCCGAAGCTCTATCGATATCGGTATGTTCACTGACCTACTAGACAGCTGCTGAACGTTTTGACGACATCATATTCTAACATGGACTCAGGTTCGATCCAAACACGAATGTGCAACGCTCGATGAACGACATTTGGAACGCGCTCGTCAAGGACTCCTCAGCGACTATCGACAAACATTTTGACGCAATAATGGACGATCTTCTAGTCAGCATACTCACGAAGGAGTGGCGCGTTCGTCAGGCTTCTTGCGCAGCTATCGCGGACCTCGTACAAGGACGAAGCATTGAAAAGGTAAGGAAATCGCAGTACAACACATTAAGCATACTGATAACTCCGAATAGTACGAGAAATATCTTGACGCGATCTGGGGAAAGACCTTCAAGGTTCTCGACGACATCAAGGAAACCGTCCGCGTCGCAGCAGCATCTCTCGCCCGTGTCCTCACTGGCATACTCACTCGGTCCCTCGAAGCCGGTGATGCGTCAAACAAATCCGCAACCATCCAGCTCGAACGTGTCATACCCTTCCTCTTCTCCACCAGTGGCTTGGAGTCTTCGGCTGAAGAAGTCCGTCTCTTCTCAGTGCACACCTTGCTTCAGATCGTCAAGAAGAGCAACGCCAAAACACTTAATCCCCACGTTCCGGAGCTCGTGGAACGTCTGCTCGGGCTGCTCAGTAGCTTAGAGCCCGAAGCCGTCAACTACGTACATCTCAACGCCAGCAAGTACAACCTCACGGAGCAAAAGATAGACGACATGCGGCTTGCAAGCGTGCGCTCATCACCATTGACCGAATCTGTAGAGCGCTGCCTTGACCTTGCAGACGCAGACACCATGGCAGCTCTTGTGCCCCGCATTGAGGCTGCGATGAAAAACGCAGTTGGTTTGCCGTCAAAGGTTGGATGTTCGAGGGTCCTCGTCACTCTGGCTACACGACATCGCTTCTTGTTCAACCCATACGCCGACAGCTTCCTCAAGTTGATCCAGAAGCAGATACACGACCGCAATGAGACCGTCAGCTCCTCGTATGCGGCTGCAGCTGGCTATCTTGCACGGCTCGCTTCAGATAAACAGATCGTTGCCACCGTCACCTTCGTCCACAAGCTGTACTTTGAGTCTGAAGAAAACAGTGACAGGAACCGCCTACTCGCCGCGGATATCATGCGTGCCATCTCATCATACGCTACCGACCGCTTCACATCGTTCGCGTCAGACCTGCTTCCATTCATCTTCCTGGCTAAGCACGACTCGGAAGAGCAAGTACGCAAGAGCTTCACAGAGACATGGGATGATCATGTCGCAGGTTCACGCACTGTCTCTCTTTACCTTAAAGAAATTCTTGCTCTTTCTGAAACACATCTAGAAAGCAGGCAGTGGGCCATCAAACACACAGCCGCCAAGACCATTGCTGACTGTGTCTTGCAAATCACCAACGCCGTCGGTAGCGAGAAAATCGAGCCCGTTACTGCGAAGGTAATCTGGCCTGTACTAGATAAGGCTCTTAGTGGTAAGAGCTGGGAAGGGAAAGAAGTTGTGCTAGAGGCTTTCGTACGGTTTGTAGAACGCTCGGAATCGTATTGGCAGGCTGTAGAGAACAAGGATGTGGCCAAGCAGTTGGAGAAGGTTGCGACAAGGGAGAGTAAAAGGCAGGAAGGCAAGAACGAGAAGGTTGTTGCTGGGGTGTTGGAGAAGCTCAGAGGGCACTTGAGCATGTAGGACATGGTTGATGCTCCGTAAATGGGACTATTGATCGTCTTTCGACTTCACGTGTATTCATAGTAGTATAGTAAACTCTAAATTTTGGTTCATTCGATTCTTGATGTCATGTCATCTTGCATCGAGCTGTATATTTTGGCGATCTTTCCGTCTTAGTCGCTCGAAGTCTGTGAGCTTCAACAGGCATAGCACTTTCTCTTGGACTCCTTCTCACTCGGGGTACATTCCTTCACTCCGAGCATCAGACATTGCCTCACAGTCATCGGAATCCAACGCGGTATCAGCCCAACATCCCACCACTTACGTACGAGAGACAGAAACCGTGCATCACAACCCATGATCTATAAACCGCCCTCTTCCTTCGCTTCAGTCAGCCGAGGCGCAGCTCATTGCCTCCACTCGGCCGCCTGATCTCGACCCGCAGCATCAGGCGTTCATTTTCTCGCGAGATGCCAAATTTCCAGCCCTATGTGCCGGGCTCCATCTTGGTACTAGCTCTGCAAGAAACGATCTGCAAGCACGAGGCACAGTCCATAAAATGACGATGGAGCGATCTCCATGCAAGCATAGCGATTGAGTTCCAACGGCAGATTTGATAGTCCTCCCGCTTGCATGCACAACGAGGAGGCTATGTGTTTGATATGCATGACGCCCATCGCCCTGCTATGACTGTTGATCGCAGGTTGACATGACAAGCGCGGAGTTTATAACACAGGCCTGTTGCAGCGGTCTTCTCCGTTTAGATTGTCCAGGCAGATGTGCAAGAAAAGTCTCCGGGCAGGTAACCATACCCGAAGGTTCCCATCCGAACCCTGGAGAGTTGGTTTCCAAATCCAATACCACACTACGACGCC
Organism: Alternaria viburni; assembly: GCF_023758015.1. Taxonomy (NCBI): domain Eukaryota; kingdom Fungi; phylum Ascomycota; class Dothideomycetes; order Pleosporales; family Pleosporaceae; genus Alternaria; species Alternaria viburni. The sequence goes on from NW_026055781.1 coordinate 633,849, forward strand.
GTGCCTCATTCACAAAGGGACCAACGGCCTACGAGGCGTGGTAATCACCACATCCATCGCCCCTCAGCCATGGACTTGGGAATCCATTTAAGCGCGTCTGACACATCCAAGGCCTTCGCTCTGGTCTTCTGTGCCGCAACGCCGCTGGGGATGAAGGCACACCGATGACTGACCCTTCTTGCGGCACGACTTCTCATGAGTCAGAGCAAGCGCGCTGGAGCGCGTACGGCGTAGACCGCCTCTCTCTGCTATTTATGAGCCGCGGCAGTGTGGAAAGGGCAGGTGCCGCTGGGGATGTGGGCTTGTCTTGTTCGAAAGCGAAAGGGAAGATTATGCGCAAGAGACGCGGCTCGGCGCTGTTCCGGCGGTATATTCAGTGCTGTCGCGTATGGAAGGATTTATTGACACGAGGGGTCATGAAACCAAGTATCTGAAGAAAGGGGATTGGAGAGATGGAAAATAGATGTGAGAGCATGGTTAGCGGCGTGCTGCTCCGCGAGGGATTGCTGCTACCTTTCCGATCATCAACGTTGCTCCCGTGTGGCTGGTGTGTGTGCGTTGATCTATAGCACCCACTTACCTCATCAACAAGAAACACCTAGGTACTCTCCAACTTACCTCCACCGCCTCAACTCCAACCTCCAAATACCACCCTAGCAAACCTCAATAGCTCCATCCGCAACCTCATCCGCATCCCCATTCCTGCCCACCTTCACATGATCAAACGTGAGCAATCGGCGACCCCAAGCCCACCTAGCGCCACCCGTCTCCACAGCCCTGGTTAAGCGCCCACCCCACCCCTGTGGCATCCCTGCGCACCCCATCTCGTCCTTTTCACTGGCCAGCTCGCCATACCGAGCTAGAAGAAGCGGGAAGGTTACGCAGCCTTGGGAAACTTTGGGCCTGAGCTTTCTTTGCTTGCTTTTTTCCCTCATGACATGACATGACAGCTGCGTTGCATACCTACCTAGGTACGCGGCAAACGGGTAGCGTACCGTGCGCCCTTTTCCGCCCTGTTTACTGTAGTTGCGCAGCACCGCCACGAGAACACTGGGGGGCGGATATTGACCTGTCCGTCAGCATACATGTATGATTGGCGAGGTGGTTTGCATGCTCCTGCCGAGGCGAAAAAAAAGAAGAAAAGAAGAATATTGAAAGGTGGAAGGTCGTGGCCTGTTACATCGAGGGTGGCTAACGTCCAGTGGAGGCTGATTGGGCAGACTAAGCGCATATAGATTGCCATGCGTTATCTGGGGAAATATTGGCTTCTTACGGCGGGTATGCGTGTCCGCGTCACAAGGCGGTCTGCCAAAACAGCAAATGGTAGACCGACCACCAGAGGAGGCTCGTTCGATTGATTCCCTCTCTCTCACCGGCCGGCGTGACCGAGCGGTGTGTGGTTCTATGTGTAGGGATCTTGTGTAGTATACCTTTGCATACCCCATCGTAGTTAGTTCCGCCGCGAAAATCAATCGAGATCAACATGTGGTAATGTGCACAAGAGAACATAGTTTGAATAGTAGGTTATCATGTTTCATTTCTCTCGCTCTCTTTCTCTCTCTGGGCTAGTACTGATACTGCAGCGACTTGGGAAACCTGGAACTGCAAGTGGAGAAGCCACTCATCTGACCTCGCTAGCTTCGCCCAAGGTGAATCGAGTACGGCGGCAAGAGCTATTGTTTTCGTGTCTTTTACCGCCCACCCTATCACCACAAGGGCGCGTTCCAGATGTCCACACACCTGCAGTACCAGTCAAACCTGCATGCAACGCACCCACATGGCAAGTAGGAAACCTTGCGTGCGTGCGTGCGCGCGCGCGTGCATCGTCCTTTGGTCGCCTCTCTCGAGTAGATTGAAGAGGTAATCTCCGTACTCGCTTAGCCAATCAAACAGCGCCGGCGCATTCCCGCCCGCTGTATATTGGTATCCGCTAGTAAAATGTGGTAAAATGTAATGGTGAAGCCCCAACGCCGAAGACATGTTTTCCGCCGTGACAGGGTCGTGAGAGGGAAGTGACGTGGCCATAACGTCGCTCCCTATTGATGTGGGGTAGTAAACATAGGAAAAGTGGGAGAGGTGTTCATGGTGTGATGGGTTGGTATGTCGCGGTCGTGATTGATGTTGGATGATGATGGTTGAAGATAATGGTTGCGATTCGGATCGCCTGGACCCGAGATATTAGTTGAAGTGGCCGGGTTGGATGGTTGTAAGTCGTGTATAATGTAAAATAGTAGACGTTTGACGAATGGGAATTCAAAGCGTTACGATATGCACCAGGGCAGAGCTTGAAAGAGTATCGTGGTGTAGCACTAGACGGGTGCCCATGCTGAAGCCGGTTCAGAAGCGGTAGTTTGCGCAACGATGGCGCATCTCTACTCGACCTTCCTCCTCTTGCCGCGGGGTGCGGGGTCAATTTGCGGAAACTGTGGAGCTTTCGCGTCGACTGGTGTGCGACTATATGTCACTGTCCGTGTAACGACTTCGCGCACGCTAACGCGCCTTGACCGGCCAGTCTTCTTATCCGCATCCCAGGTTTTGGGCGAGGAGACGGCAGAAAATGGTGATTGGATGGACTTTGCGCTTGCTGGTGACCGTACTGCAGCGGGCGAATAGGGTGATTGGGGGATGTAAAGGCGGGGTGTCCGCGCTGAATGGGGCCGCGTGAAGGGTGATGGTGGTGGGATAGTAACGGTCTGGAGCTTGGTTGGTGGTGCAGACATTGGTGGCTCGTCCTTGGTGGTGTCGCATCTGCTGCAGCTGCTGGATCTTGAAGTTGCTGGCGAGTCCTTGTCCTTGTCTACTGGGGCTGATGTCGATGTGAAGGACGCACTGGAGGCCGATGATGTTACTGAGGTGGGGCGACTGTCACCGAAGACGAACTTGGAGCTGGTACCAGTGGACATTGGGCTTGAGAGAACAGGTGACAAGTTCTTGAGGAACTCCAGGTAGGCTGTCGGTGGCGTGATGGGTGTCTTGAGATCGGAATCCTCCCGCTTGATGTTGGCAAAGATGGGAGTGGTTGCTGAGGTTATCATGGGCGACCTGAGTTCCGAGGGGTAGGTGGCAGACATGGGCGTCTTGAGCGTAGACAGCGTCGGCTTGGAGTCGGTGGCAGCCATGGTGTTGAATATACCGTGGTGGTGAACGAATGACTTGGATCCTGGTCGGTATTACTGCAAGCTGTGCTATGCCTTCTTCCACAGCAAAGTGGAGGGGTGAGAGAGCGAGGCAGGCAGACAGGTACCGTTTGGCGCCTGGGGACGAGAGTGTTTATTGTATGTACTATGACACTAGCTTGGCGCGGATGCGCTGTTGTTGTTGGCCGCTGTATGGGTCGTGTCCGGTTATTTTGGGCGCGAAGCGTCCCAGCGTTCTCTAAGCGCCGAGGACTAGGATATGCAGCCCCGTGCACTGGCGAACACCTCCACAGGGATTCGATTCGCTGCCCAACGCTGAAACAAGATGTGTGATTTGTTCAGCCCCTGCAGGTCTCGAGACTCTGACCGGCCTGAAAGCGCGCCTGATTCGCCGCGTAGCTTTCGGGTGTGTGATGTGCGGTGTCGATGTGCGGGAGGCAAGCTCGTAATCTGAAGCTGAACGTGGCGACCTGGTAGTTTGCCCGGTAAGAGATTCTGAGACGAGCTGATGAGACGTTGGCGTCAGATCAAGGCAAAGTAGCAAGCAAGGGAATGTGCCTCATGAACGATGGTGCTGGAAATAGATTGAAGCTGTGTGCAAGCTGTGCGTCTCATCTCGTGGGAGCATTAGACGATTTTATGTCTTGCTTGCAGCCGCTGTCTATGTCTATGTTGCTTCGGAGGGCGCGCGCGCTTCCGTCTCATGCCATCTGCCACCTTTCTTACGTACCAGACACCTGACTCTGGTTCGCCGTTGAAACATCACTACCAGCGCTTACACATGGGCCTTCCCGTGAATTGCGTATGCCTATCACGTTGCCTACATCAACGTCTCAACTGCTCCATGGCCGTGTGCTCGGCGACCCGCCCGTCTAATCTCTGTTACACTGTACATAGCTACCTGGCCAATGACCGTCTCCTGCTGTATACCATCTGAAGCCACGCGCGAACGCTGCGGCCGTGTGGCCTCGAAGAATACTCAGCTATGCCGCGTACCAACAAGGGTAGTAAGTTGGTCCTTGGGTGGCCTGGGTGGCTCAACCTACGAGGGCCTGCAGCTGGCTGTTCTGGTGTATCTCATCCTCTCTAATAGGGCTTACTGCATCGCCGACCGTGATGGTGGGGTTCTGCCTCAGAGGAGATGGCACATTGTCCCAGGGTACATGACAAGTATGCTCTCCAAAGTATACGCGACCATCAAAACGTCGTGTTTTGGAGAGCGTTACAAAGGGTTCCTGGTTTCTTTCGGCGGTTTGCTGGTCAATGCAGACCATTTGGCATCTGCGACACGCTCCTAGCATCTCAAAGTACTGATGGCCAATCTGGAGGTAGCGCCAGTCGTCTTCCGCATACGGGTCTTCCAGCCCAGGCGGGTACGCTGGGTTCTCCGCAACCACGATGTTGGCTCTGAACACCTCTGCTTGCGCCGCTTTACCGCCCTCTGCCTTGATCAATTCATTAAGGCGGTTGAGGCTCGATCGTGATATAGTAAGGATGGGACTCTCATTTGCTAGTAAGATTGGCTTCGAAACGCACGCGCCGGGCGTAATGGGAACCGTTTCTGGGAAAGCGCCGGGTACTCGCATAGCGCCCGCCTTCTGGTACTTTTGCAGATGCGCTTTGGAGTGTCTTGAGGTGTCGCTCCCGTTGCTAGCAGCAGGGAAGCGTGCAAGGTGACAGGCCACCCCAAGAGCCCGCGTAAAGAATGCCGATACGTCGCTCGACCTATAGGTCTTTGCTTCGATAGAATCTCCGCAGACCTTGGCTCTTGCGTCTTTGTATATACCTCCGTCGGTGAACATTCGCGGATCCGCGGAGAGAGGCACAGTGATCTCATGCATATCTGTTGTATTCTGCAGAGCGCCTACTAAGCTCACCCGTAGAAGTCCTTTCTCGAGGTCGATACTGGGACGTATGAGAGCCATCTTTGGGTAGCGCTTTTGACTCAGTGCGGCTCCGGTGCCCTGATGAACCAAACACCACTCGCGATCCCACGCAAGACCCTCTGGGCGCACCTCCCATGCACTACCGGGCGGTACGCTGAACCCCGCACAACTCTTGATAGGGTAGACAGATAGGCTCTCCACGTGCAAGCGACTTTGAGTTGGTGGCTCTACAGCAGCAGACATCATTGGAGACGTGTCCACCGGCTGGCGTTCCTGAACGAAGAATTCGCGCACGAAGCCAACAAACTTGTCCACATCCGATAGGGTACTCATCGCTCCAAAGCTGACGCGTATCATGCCGGTCGGCTTCGCACGCAGGATATCATTATCGTTACCGCACCGCTGCCCGGCAGAAAAATTCTCTCGCATCTCCCAGGGTGCCAATCCTAGCGATGAGGCAACACCACCGGGATTGCAGAGTCCGCCGGTCCTGAGTTGGATGTTCTTAATTGCAGCCAACTTCTCCACCTCTGCATTGCTCACCCAGCCTCCGCATTGGTTGCGAAGATTGAACGCAACAACTGGGCCCTGGGTAAGCGAATCTCCGTAGTTGGAGGCTGGGTCTTTGTACACGTGGCAGACGTCTTCGCCATTCCCGTGCCGTAGCGACGAAAGTCTCTCGTACAGCTGCCGGGCGAGATAGGTGGTGTGGCTCGAAATCCTGTCCAATGAGGTGTAGAGCTCCTTGTGGACGGCCATGGCGCTATCAAGCGCCATAATACTATGTATCGGAAGAGTGCCGTCTTCCAACCTTTCATGTAATGCGTCCGCCTTCTTGGCATGCCATTGCTCTTTCAAGCACACGACCATTTCGACTGTGCCGCCACCGAAGTAGCGTCGCTTGTCGAAAACCGATGCTGATGCTTGCCTGACTATCAGGGCGCCCAGGTCGGGAAAGCCAAATATCTTGTACAGGCTCAATACCGTAAAGTCGGGGGCCTCATCAGGATTCCCGAGGTCAAGAGGCGACGTTGAGACAAGTGCCGCAGCATCCAACAGGGTGTACACACGCTTTCTTTCGCCCGTACGCATGCGGTGTGACCAGTCCAACGGCAGGCGACGCCCGTTCATGTTGGACTGCGCTGGATATGCAAACAGCTGTGGCGACCCAACTCCAGTGTCTTGGGCGTCAATCCAGTCATTGACCTCGCCATCCGAAGCGAAACATCGATGCTCCTTCGCTGCCTCGCGTACCCCTATCAGACTCGTATGCGCGTCCCTGTGATAGCCGTACCAGAATCCTTCGTCGTGATCCCGGAATGCATCCATGACCAGCTTGATCCCAGCAGTGGCGTTGGCGACAAAGACGACGTCAAACTCTTGGGGGTCGGCGTTGAATATTTGTAAGAGGCGCAGCCGCACATCTTCGATTCGCCGCGTCGTCAGTTGGGAGGCATTGGAGGCGGAATGGGGGTTGCCGTAGAGATTCGCGATCATGTCGGCCGAGAAGCGCTCGATCAGCGATTTGGAGTAGAGCGTGGTGCCGGCATGGTCCAGGTACGTCGTGTCTGATAAGTAAGCATAGGCCCACGAGGATACTCTACCGACTTACCCTCCAGCATGGGATACTCCTTGGCGCGCAGCTCTTCGATGGCATTGTTGTAGCTTGCATGTGCTGCCTCGCTCATGGTGCTTGGTGTGTTGCGTGGCATCGGACACGCGGGACTCGTCAGCCGTATCCGCCTGGAGCGAAGAGAGAAGTAGGAGAGTTTGCGAAGAAACCCATCTGGTCGCAAGCAGGCGTTGTGTTTGCGAAAGTGGGGGACACGCGATGGCGAACGGTCGGGTCGTGACCTTGGACCCTGCAAGACTGGAGATACGCGGCCGGCCCCGGTCGCTCGGAGAACGCCATCACATGAGCCATCGACTTTCACATCCACGTTCCATCGCAAAGCTTAGTCATCTCTTTTAGGTCTATCTTCTTTTTCTTTTCCCTCTACTCACAGCTCTGCTGCAGCCCCCGATCGTTAACACAGGAAGCCATACGACTTGCGCGCCCTCCGGAATGCGACACACAGGATCATCGGACGCCAGGCAATGCATCGGCTATGAGTTCGTATGCTATCATCTTCATGCCAGCACCACGATTATTGTGTGCCAGATCCAAGTCTGATCATCTTCTGCTATCTCCTCGGCAGATCTCGCATCACGAGGTCACGCTCTTCAGCATTTGAGCAGAATGCATGTGCGACTTGGAGCAGCGGTCTATCTGGCTCCCTCACGCTATCAACATGATGCACACCGCGACCTCGCCTTGAACCCCCGTGGCTCACTGTGGGCGCGCATCGACGAGCGCGTCCTAACAAACCATAAAGTGAAGAATTACCAACGATCCTACTGGAGCAGTTGTGCAGATCATGGCGTCCTCTAAATCAAGGAAGCTCAGATGGTGGTCATTGTAGGCTGCTTGTGACAATACCTAGGTACACGCCTCGCCGCAGCAAGAGCTCTTCAACCACCTTGGCGCAAGGCATACTTGCTTGACCCAAACTTTCCGGTCTGTACAAGGGACATCTTCACCGTCTAGGGACTGCGGCTGAAGGTTTATACGACCTACAGCACTATTTTCAATATTGTGTAGCGACCAAGATCATAGCTAATTGGCCAATCCGATTTTGGCCCCCAGGTACACTTCACGTGTTTCCTCGCATTTCTCGCATCGTCCATGGGCCGCCAATGGGACTGTTGTGGCGTTGTACACTTCATTCTCGTGGCGTGCCGTAATAAGGCCTATTGGCGAAGTTCCTGGAACAACGACATGTCGCCAAGCATGATATTGCACAACCGCAGCAGTGGAGATGAAGAGCTGACATCTGCGATCACGGAAGGCTGCCAGGCAGGCTGTCAGGTAGGCTATGTTTACTGCTCTTTTGGCGGCATGGTGGTATAAAGTCTGGGGTTGCTGAAGGCTGAGAAAGCTATTCTGTTGTTTCACCAGCGGACCTCAACAGCCATCTCAATTGTCATCACCATCTCTCGTTTTCGCAAAGAGTCGCTACTAGCAATCATGCTCGTTCATTCGCTAGTGCTGTTGAGCGCTTTCTCGTACTCCGTATTCGCTGGCAAGGCGGGACCTCTGAAAGGAGCGCCTGGCGTTTCTCCTCGTCAGCTTCAAGAGTGCAACTCACCTGGATGGATTCCAGTATGCCCTGGTGAATACCCTTTCCAATTGAGCCACACCCGAGACTAATACTATCAGGCGATCTCCCATGTATCCCACCTACTGGTACATGCTGCACAGGCGACTACTATCATCTACCCGGCGAGACCTGCCCTGATGGATACTCTGAAGTTCCTCGCATTGACCAAAGCGATCCACCCTCTGCTTCCATTACACCAGCACCATCCGCAACCTCAATCCCAGATCCTGTTGTTGTCGACTACTCGTGGTACACCTACTCGTTGACATACTACTATACCTATTACTACTACTATTACTTCGAGGCTTCCTACGAGATCACATCCACGGAAACGACGTACTACACCACCTTCTCGCTGACAGCATCGGATGTGGGCGCCGCCAATTCTGCGGCCGAATCTATCAGTGCCTCGATCAGCGTTGCTCTAGAGACACAGTCAGAGACGCCTACGGTTGAGGCAACACCACTACCGAGTTCGACTTTGGCCCCTGCATCAACGTCTAGGATTGCCTCGTCATCATCAAGGGCGACCACATCTTCAGAAGATGCAACTTCCTCGGAAGCCGCTACATCAACTACCATTAGTGCATCGCCTAGTACCTCCACTCCAGCAGAATTTTCCGGCGCTGCTGCCAACCTTCGCGTTGGAAGTGCCTCAGGCTTTGGGGAGATGTTCTTATTTACGATCGGGGCTCTTGGACTAGCTCCCGGCATGCTGATGCTTCTTCTTTGAGCATGGTACCACGAGGGAGCTGTGGCGTGGAATAATGAGTCTTTGTTATGCGGAAGTTCAGAACACAGAGCGATTGTGGTTTTAGGATGCGTCACTTTGCCTCGTTGCTTGATGCGATCTTTCTGGCGCGTGTAATGTGGGAAGAGGTCTTCGAGTCAAGTCTGAAGCTTAGACGAGTGGTCAATTGGTTGATAGTGAACGTTCCCATGATCCTACAAGTCAAAGTCGTTATCCTGTGTAGTGTTTCACATGTCATTTTTCTACCGTGTACCATTCAAATGCCTTGTAGTCATCCAACGCCTGCTGGGTGGGAGGGTGTCAGTAGGCATCTGCTCAAATTCTATCGTTGTCTCCGTTGTCCTCGTGATACCATCGTCCTTGATGTTTGAATCTTCGCTCGTTTTATTCATTCCTCTTCCGCATGAGGTTTTCCGTTCTATCACCGGCCTACGCCTCTCCATCGAGAGGAGCGAAATTTGACCGCTAGACTCAATCAGATTGCGATCACTTCGGCCATTAACGGTGGATCCACTGCTAACTGTACGCCGATAGCCGCTACCATACGCTTCCGGCTGACTAAAGTCAAGAGATGTGTTGCGGAGAAGTGGCCGTAAGGCGGGAACCGAGGCGGATATGATAGCGACGTTTACTTCGATCTGTGACAGAAGAAGGATCTGAATCACGGTCAGCAACTCGACGAGCAGGGCTACATTGGAAGTTACTCACAAATATCGAATCGTACGATATATCTCTGGTGACATTGTACAGCCATAGTGCATAAACCCTTACTATTGACGCAACGACGGCGATGCCTCCAACCCCGAAGACGCCGAAGAGCGCAAATCGCCGCTTCGAATCCAGCTGTAGTTTCCAAAAGGGTTTAAACGGTAGTAGAAAGATTGTGATATCAGTAAGGATATTGATGCCTCCAAGTGCCAAGTAGGTAGCTCGCAAATTGTTGCATCCCTTTGGGAACGTAGGTGACCATGCTTGTGATGGCTTGGGTCTACACTCGAAAGCCTGTAGGAGTTAGTGTCATCTCTAGTTGAAGCAGAGGAACGAGGAGCTCACACTGACGAAGAGAACCACGATTGTATAGATCGTGACAAATGCAGCTACAGACCACACTTTGTACCGGAATTGTAACCGCTCAAAGATACGATGGTACAACGCCAATATACTAGCCTTGACAAAGAACAGTGCCACAGGATACACTAATTGGTAGAAATAGAAATGCTTGAGTGTGGGGACCCGCATAGAGGGCACATCCAAGTGCTTCAAATGTTGTCTGTCGTAGTCAGCAACGCACATACGCTTGCAACCATCGAACCATACCCAGTACCCCAGCTGATATGAAACCCATTCATAATCGCCATGCCAATCGTGACCAGAAGGGCAGCAACCATAAAGTAGTCGTCGAGTCCAACATTGCGGATGCGAAAGATTCGACAGTAAAGCCTGCGTAGATGTTAGCAAACAGTGTCTTACTACTACCCAAGGATGTCGCCAATGCTGCAGGTACTCGCCTCAGAGCTACGGCAATTGTTGATAGCAGGACTAGAACTCCAGTCGTAATCAGGAACATCGGCTGCCTAGATTCATGATCTGCACTAAGATTCGGCCCGATCATACCTGGGCAACGGCCTACATACAGTAGGGCAGGAATGGCCGTTGTAATGCAAGGCAGATGGCATGTACCTGAGTATATTCGAGAGCTAAAACGTGCTCCGTCGGACACATAGACGGGATCCTTCACTATACATATGTATGTCAAAGTCCGATGCAAGCATCGCTAAATGGCTTGTGGCCGACCAGAAACGGTGATGCTCCAGTGCTGTTGCGTCAGGGCGGCCATCCACCAAAACTGATGATTTAGCCACCGGGGAAACAGTGAGAAGAACTCGATTCATGTCCGTGTGTCGGAGTTCAGGCGCGCAACGCTGAAAGAAGAGAGAGCGGCGTCCTTGCATCCTTCGTGTGGTCGGAAGATCACGCTGCGTGATGTCCGTCCTGACACGATTCAAGAAACAGTACCGAGAAACCCTGGCAACACGCTGCGGCTGCGCAATCTCACCATCCCTGTAAGCGCATCTACGCCCGACACACCGTAACGATCTACCACACACAACCTCTGTGACTACGGAGGTGGCAAGCCAGGTTCGAATGAGCCTCCGGATGTCTTCCGGTCTTTGCGGGCCACTCGCCCCGTACGCCGGGGTCCTCCAGACTGGCAAGGCCAGTAACAGGACTCCGGCGCAGGATACAAGTACTCGTAAATGGCGTGCATCGCATGGAATTGTCCTGCTGTATGCAAACCCAGGTAGCTAGCCAAGGCAAATATGTCAGCAACAATATACAGGTACCCAAGCAACGGGCTACGAGATTACGCCTGGTAAAGCCAAGGCTGCACATTGTAAGATCAAAGTTAGCAGAACGGTTCAGATATTGCGCCTTCGTGTCTTCCAGGTACAGAGTACACCGATGTTATGGGTTCCTAGGTTCAGTCTCGCCTGCATCAGGTATGGATCATCGGCAGTTGTGCCTGCCATACTCAACAATGTCTCCCATGCAACCGCGGGAGAAAGGTCCAAAAAGACTTTAAGCGATCTGGTTGCGCAATTCCAGATCGGCTGTCGGCAGCCAGATCGCGGAGCCTTTGTATAAGATAGATGGGTGTTGTTAATCATCAACCTCCGTCAGCTATTCAGGTGCCTACTTCGCTGTAGGTGTACGAGAGAGCTCTTCGGTACCCAGACACTGCAGATCCTGCAGAACGTTTCTGTTCTCGAAGGCATCGCACGTGTGACAGTTCCTACCGTCATCCACGTTTCAGTTTCCAATCTTCGGATCGATCGTCATGCGTCTTCTCGAACTCCTCCCTGTCGGGTTAAGCTTGTCACAATGGTCTGCAGCTGCAGCGTTACCTGCAACTACTGATTTGGGTTCATGCAAAAATCCACCCAAGAGGGTGGAATGGTAAGGTCATCAAAAGCTGTACGATACCCGATGTATGACTGATGCTTCATGTATAGGAGACAATTGTCAGAACCACAGAAGAAATCCTACATCGATGCCGTTCTGTGTTTGTCACATACAAAGGCCAAATCCGGCATTGAAGGAGCTGTAAACCGATTCGATGATCATCAAGCTGTTCACATGCTCCAGAAGCCTCAGATCCATTGGGTTGTACGTTGAGCCCTATTGGCCCAGGTTCGATCTTGCGCGCTTATACTTTCAGGGTCACTTCCTTCTATGGCACCGTTACTTCACGGCAACCTACGAAAAGGCACTGAGGGATGAATGCGGATATACTGGAGGCCAACCGTAAGTTGCTAGCCAGTCCAAATATACCCTCATGACATCAATGGCTTTCAATCTAACCAATGCGCAGATACTGGGACTGGTCTCTGGATGCCGAACCGCATAACGAATCATCCACCCGTCCGTTTGATTCAGAGATCTTCAATCCAGACACAGGTTTTGGTGGCAACGGCTCGCCCGTCGCAGCTACTCCTGCCCAAAATCCCTTGAACATTACAGGCAACACCGGTGGAGGATGTGTAATGAACGGGCCATTCGCGCCTCCCCACTTCACAGTGAACGTGCCCACTCCACACTGCTTGAAACGAGACTTTGTTCCGTGGATTGTCAATCGAATGGCAGACAAACGACTGGTCGAAGAGGTCCTGGCACAACCGGATTATACGAGTATTGCAAGGACAGTTGAGAAGCAGCGAAGCTTTGATCCTCCCAACATTCATGCCAGTGGCCATTTTGGTATCGGTGGCATCCTGGGTACCATGGGAAACGCGGCGGAGAGCCCTGGTGGTGAGTACCTGGTTCTCATTCTTTCTGACAACACCCATCTGCCACATAGACATATCACTAGGAAACATGCTGACATATGGCAGACCCACTCTTCTACCTCCATCATGGCAACATTGACCGCATCTTTTGGGAATGGCAACAGGAAGATCTCGAGACGCGTCTCAATCAAGTCGGTGGGCCCATTACGCCTTTTGATTACAGCGGCAAGAACGTTACATTGGACTTTACCATCAACATTGGCTTGTTAGCAGGGAATGCCACGCTCAAGGACCTGTTGAATACAGAAGGAGGGACGCTCTGCTACACGTATTAGATAGGCTCAATCCAGTTCTTCCGCACAGGTTGCTTCGCTTTCCAGTAGTGTTGAACTGATGCACTCGCCTTGCAGGACGCTGTGATCCCTGTCATGCATGCATCTGGGTCTGGAGGAAGGGCTTCCCGGTCCAGTCACGTCGCAGGACCAGCTGGGCATGGCAGCATCGATGATTCAGGTGGGCTTTGCATTTCCTTGGGCGACATATCTGACTGAACACACATTCGATGATCCAGAATTGGCTATGATTGAATCGAAGGACAACCGACGAAGCAACAAGTTCGCATGTCCGTATGCTGTCCTCGGTGCGGGCACCCACTGACAGTAGGCAGACTAGCTCAGTAGTGTTTCCGACTTGTAAACTGGCATGTTGTCTTCTGCTGAGCATCCGTCGCTGTGCTGTCGTCTTGTGTGTAGGGAGATGTTGTTTTCGCCCGACGGCTTGGGCCACTACCGGCTCCAGAGGCGTGGCATGGCAGTTTCAGTCCCCCTACTCTATACCACCGCACAGGGCTTTGAACTCTGCAAGCGAACCAGTTGCCTGCCATCCAAATTCAAGCATCTCTGAAACGTGGCCTGACTCCTCAAAGCTGTCTCACAGCGTATCCTTCTCGCGAGCCTCCTTTTCGGCAACCTTCTTCGCCCTCTCCGTCCTCTCTTCCCTCAACGTGGTAAACACCCAGAACCACGCCGAAACCTCCATGAAGCCCCATGTGAATATGAAGCTGTTGTTCAGACTAGCGCCAGCGTGCATTCTGAAGTCCATGCCCCTTGGTGCGAACATGCCACCTTCTTTGAAGACATAGCAGTATGAGGTGAGGCCGAAGAGGAAGAGGAGACGCATGGGTGCTTGGAGACCCCAGAAGTGGTCGAAAACGTCTTCGTGTAGGGAGAGGGCCGTCAGGTCGGAGAAGCCGATGAAGGCGAAGAGGATGGCTACGAAAGCTGTTGCGGCCGAGGGCTTGTTGAAGTCGCGGGGTGTTGGCTGGGGTGTGTTAGTGACTTCAGACACAACTTGAGTAAGCAGCAGAAGTATTGCAGTACGTACAAGCTGCATTGACTCTCCTAGCAGGAGAATGACGCTTTGGTTCGATATCAGGGCGGGATTCCGCAGCAGGACGACTGCAAGTGTGAGGTGAAACAGTGCGATACTGCGTATCATGGTGTTTGCTGATATTATCGCCATACTTGTGGACTATGGGCTGCGAGGGAGAAAATGGCAGATGCAAGGTTGAGGTGTTCGTGGCTGTAATGTTTCTGAGGTTCGCGTCGCGTGGTGTTTCGGACCAAACTCCTAAAATCCGTCCGCGCCCTCCTGCCAAGACCGATCTACCTGGATGATAACAGCTCAACCTGGCACCATGTTTCTTTTCACCTGCATCTCCTATTTTGAAAATGAAAATGGAGAAGGCGGGCGACCTCCCTACCAGCCAAAAGCTTGCGCCAATGCAGCGCCGGTCCTCGAGACGGCGCCTGTGCAAGTTTGATGACGTTATCTTCCTCGTAGTCCTCTTCCTTATCGCGTCGACCATATGGCTCACAGAGATCCGAACGTTGTTTCCAGGCCACAAGCACGCATGTGGAAAGCCATTGACAGTTGAAGAGAGAGCGATCAAGATACTGCAAGAGAACCCACTCATTGGTCAGCCGTACGGACGTGAAATGCAGGTCCACATGCTGACTACCCAAGAGATGGCCATAACGATCTCATGATCTTCATCCGGGGCAAATACAACAACCGTATTTACAATGAATCCGGCAGCGATTTCGCAGACAAGTTCGAGAACGGTGGACTAGCGCAGCATGTCGATACTCCTCGCCTCGAAAAGGGACGTCAAGGTGGTGCCTTCTGGAGTGCCTTCTGGCTCTGTCCATTGGGCGACGAGACGAACTTTGCTGACGAAAGATATCACAATAGTAAGGCAATCTGACTCGACAGAGCATTGGATCAATACTAATGTATGCAGTCGTGAAAGCAACTCTCGGCCAGCTAGATCTATTCAACCGCCTGGGGCAACAATACCCAAAATACTTCACTCCATCGCGGAACAGCGCGGAAGCCATCAAAACTTTTGAAAACGGTGGTTTCATTGCTCCAGCAGCTATCGAAGGGTTGCACCAAATCGGCAACTCGGTCTCTACTCTGCGACTTTACTACCAGCTTGGAGTCAGATACGCGACTCTGACATGGAACTGCCACAACAAGTATGCCGATGCAGCAATCGAGACGGGATCCGACTGGAGCGCGCGTATTGCAAAACCGTACTGGAAAGGTCTCAGTCCCGCAGGTCGCGACCTCGTCAAGGAGATGAACCGCCTAGGAATGTTAGTAGATCTAGCGCACGTGAGTCAAGACACCATGCGCGACGTACTCGTCGGTCGAGGTGACGGGAAATGGAACGGCAGTATCGCGCCACCAATCTTCAGCCACAGCTCCGCACACGCGATCTGCCCGCATCCGCGAAACGTTCCCGACGATATACTTCAGCTCGTCAAGCAGCGCAATTCTGTCGTCATGGTCAACTTTAATCCAGACTTTGTATCCTGCAAGGCTTCGAAAACGCCAAATTCCTTCCCAGATTTCGTCCCGGAGAACAACACCCTAGCGCACGTCGTACGTCATATCAGACACATTGGAGAGTTGATTGGGTATGATCACGTTGGGATTGGCACGGATTATGATGGTATTGAGACCACTCCCGAGGGGTTGGAGGACGTATCTAAGTTCCCTGACCTTATCGCCGAATTGCTGAGGCAGGGCATAAGCGATGAGGACGCTGCAAAGATCGCAGGACGGAACCTTCTTCGTGTCTGGGACGAGGCTGACAAGGTGTCGAAGGAATTGCAAAAGACGATGCTGCCCTTGGAGGATGAGCTGCATGAACAGTGGGCTTAATATGTACACGTCTGTCTTCACTACTGCAAAGGAGGTTGGACCTGGAGCTCCTGACCGCCGACCTTGAAACTGAACTGTTCTGAGTACAAAAGATGGTATATACGTCGGGGGTTATGCACCCGATTTTGGGCACAGTAAGATGTGACACGAAAACGACCCGTAAAAGCATTGTTAGTTTGATACTGTCAACACGTGTTTGCGCGATGAGGCGGGTGGTGAGTGGCTGAGCTCCACCCCAGATCACACCACTTCTCAGCAGCCCAGGCCTTGGCAACGTAACACGACATGCGACTTCCAAGGCACATGAATGAGTAGAGTATATATATCCTCAAACGATGGAATCTCCACATCCTCTCACTATTAGCCCTACAACTCACTCAGATTCCGCGCCTCTCACCACCTAACTTCTTCTACCGCACAAACACCTCGACAGTGCAACTACCTACTCACACAACCACAAGAACCAACAACCCATAACAACGCAATGGCATCCCCCAAACTAAAAACCGCAATCGCCATCCTCGGCTGTGGCGACGTCGGCTCCACCCTAGCCTACACCCTCATCCTACAACCCATCTGCTCAGAAGTAATCCTCGTAGACCCCAAAACCACGCTCCTGGAAGCCCAAGTCCGCGATCTAAACGACGCCACCTACCGCGGCGGCACCTCTGTCCGCGTGCGCGCCGGAACGCACGCCGACGCCGGCCGAGCAGACATCGTCGTCATAACCGCCGGCGCAAAGCAGAAGCCAGGAGAATCACGCTTATCCCTCTTATCTCGTAACCTGCACATCCTAGAGAGCATTTTCAGTGCCATGGCGCCGATTAGTCCGCACACGATCTTGCTGCTTGTGGCGAATCCAGTGGATATCCTGACGTATTTTGCGAGGCGGTTGTCGGGTTTGCCCGAGAGTCAGGTGTTGGGAACGGGGACGAGTTTGGATTCTGCGAGGTTGAGGGGCGTGCTGAGTGAGAGGGCGGGGGTGGCGCCGAGTAGTATTGATGCTTATGTGTTGGGGGAGCATGGGGACAGTCAGTTTGTGAGTACAGTTTCCCTGGTTCCTTTGCGGGGAGAGGGGAGGGTGACGAGACAGGAGAGATAGACATGCTGATATAAGATACAGATTGCGTGGTCCAGCGCTACTATTGGCACAACACCGCTCTCTCTTGCTCTTCCGCCAGACACGATGGCCCAGGAGTTCAAGGGCCAAATCTCGGCTCATACTCGTGGAGCAGCTGGCGCGATCATCGCGGCGAAGGGTTGCACAAGCTACGGTATCGGAAATATCGCGGCTGGTATCTGCAAGTATATATTGTTCGACTCACGATCCGTTCGGCCCTTGTCCTTCTACCAGCCTGAGCTGGGCTGCTGCTTGTCAATGCCAGCAGTAGTTGGGCGAAAGGGTATCATCAAAGCCATGCCAGTTCAGCTTGACGAGGTGGAGAAGGCGCAGTTGGAGGCCTGTGCCAAAGGACTAAGGGCTGTGATTGAGGGAGCTGAGAAGGAGTTGAGCGCTGATCGTGAGCTGGAGAAGGCACTAGCAAGCGACAAGGGGGTCTGAGGCTACACGCTTCCATGGAAAAAGTACTGCTTGATACACGCCGGATGTGTACTCCTTCTTGAGTAGTTACTCAAAAAGTATTTTCACAGATACGATACACTATTGCCCGATATCTCGTAGTCCACATACAAGCATGCTAGCCTTCATCTCTCTTTACTCCACCGCCAACTTGATCTTCACAACCAATCCGTAGATGCTTCCAACCTCATAAGACGCACGAATCGCCTCCTTCCTGCTGTCCATGTCGATATATGCCGTTCTAGTCCTCTTGACCGGCTCGCGTTCGGGAAGGATGGTGATGTTGCGACTAGCGAACTCTAGTTAGCGCATGCATTCACTGACGTGTATAGTGTATGACTTACATGTCCCATCTGTACTCGATAAAGAGTATGCGGATGGCTTCCTCGTCTACGCTAGCAGCGAGATTGGTGACGATCAAACGGTTTGGTAGAATTTTCTTCTCCTCGATCGCGTGATACTTCTCTTCCTCTTCCAGGACGTACTTGATGGTGGCGTCGAGTTTCTCGTTCTCCCTCCTCACCATGTCTTCCCTCTCCTTCTTGGCCTCAGACTCATTCATATCTGGACGTTGTATGCCTTTCGGCTCGAGTATCGCAGTTGTGTCTTGTGGAGAGGCTGGTGTCTTGTCGACAACAGATACGGCCTGGGCGGTTCTGCGAGAGCTGTCGGGGGTCATGTTGGAGGGTGCAGAGAACATAGCGTTCATCTTCGCGCGGAGAGTCTCGAGATTATCGTCTTCATCATTGGAACAGTTTGTGTCAGGGATTTGCTTCTCTTCACCTGATTCGGCAGGCATGGCTTCCTTGTTGTCCATGGTATCGTCTTCGTCAATGTCGACGCCTAGGCGCTCGGCTAAAGCTGACAATTGGTCTTCCTTGTTCAATCTGAGGTCTGCGCCCATGGCTTTCGGACTGTTGTCGCGTATAACAACAACATCCTTTGACGTGGACAGATCTCGCTTCATATCTGCCAGCATTTGTGCTAGATTGTAGTCACCATCAAGCGTCTCGCTGGTACCAATATCTGAACGCTGTTGCAGCGACGAATCGAGCTCCGCGAGCATCATCTTGGGATCCTCGGCATGGTACGACAAGTAGCCGCCGCGCAGCTGAACCTGTGTCTCTTGCATGTCTATTTGCGGTTTAGTCGGGCTGAGTTGAGCGATCATTCGATGCCTAAATGCGTACCTGATGATCCTTCAACAGACGCAGCCGCCGTTGGCTCGTCGCTCGCAATGTTCTCGTCACTTTTGTAAGCTTTTTCAAGCTCGGGACGATCGTCGCAAGAATCGCTGCCCTGTGATAGCTCAGGCTCGGGGGTGACAGGAAGCTCTGGTGCAGCTTTTGGTGTTGATGGGATGGGTACTGGCCTCGAACGCCTCTGCTGTAGCTCTTGTAGTTCAGCGTTGCGACGCTGACTTGCTTTGACGAGCACGTCCGTAATGCTGGCGAATTGGCGGTTGAGCAGACCGTTTGTTGAGGCCGCAGCAGCTCGATCTCGGTGTTCCATCCTGGTCCTGGTCCCGGTCTGTTTGCGTCCGCGAGCGGAAGCTGCCTGTTGCCGCGACATGATTGGTAATGCTTTCCCCTGACGTAACGTAGATGAAGAATCCATGAAGTTCAGTGGCCGCAACTACCTCTTGCTTGCTCGGCGTAAGTCCTCCCGTGAGCGGTGAGAAGGTGCGACCGTGTGCGTATCTGTCAATCGGTGAAGTGAGTAGCACTAGCCATCGGTCAACATATCCCCAATCAAGCTGAAATGTCGCGGTGTGTCGAAACAAGAGGTGCCAGTCGTTGTGAAGGATGTAGATGAGGTTGGCAGGGGAGAAAGAGAGGTCAGGCAGGTGAGAGTTGTTATTGTTGTTAAGTTGTGCCAAACAGGAAAGCGCTACCAAACCGAATATACACCGCTGACGCTTTTTGAGGTGAGTTCAGATGGTAGGATTGAATCGATCGTGGAGACAGGCAGGATTCGTATGTATCAAGGGAATAGCGGTTGATACTAAGCACATAGAGGAACCTGAAAGATGTTAAGTCATGAACAAGTGCATCTCACGAAGAGTGTTATGTACCCAATTGTTCCTACACAACTCGTTTCGCATACCACGAACCGTTCCCAACTCTTGATAACTACACATGACAGAAGAGAAGAAAAGCTGAGAGCCTACTTGACCCAAATTGAGTTCCTTGAGATGCGAAAGCGCTACCCCAAAGCCCACTCATGAGCAGCGAATTTGTTTTCTACTGCTTCTTCTTCCCAGCGCCCTTGGCCTCCGCAGCCTTGCGTTCAAACTCCTCGATCTCCTTCTCCTCAGCCCTCTTGGCGTACCACTGCCCGGCCTGCAGTACCAGCACACCCACGAGCACCAGCGCCAGGATTGTATTACTAGCCGCAAAAACCCTCAACGTGTCCTCTCTTGAGATGTAATCTCCCATATCTTCGTCCGTGATCTCACCCGGCGCCGCCTTGTTCACGTCACCGTAGATACCCGCTGTCACGACCCTGAACCCCTTGACGATGTTGGTCAGGTAGACGGTGATACCAGCCATGTAGAGTACAAGCGATGCGCCATCGAAGAGCATGTTGGCTTGGTTGGGCTTGAAGAGCTTGATGAGGAAGCCGAGGAGGCCGGTGCCGATGGCTAGGTTGAGGATGCGCGATACGATGGGAGGCGAGGCATAGAGGAACTTGATGTGCGATTCAAGGATGTCGAAGTAGGCTGATCGGTCGGCGGGCATGGTCCATAGGACATTGTAGTCGTATGGGAGTTGCGCAAACATGATGCCGAGGAAAAAACATGTTGCTGCGGGTTCGTCAGCAGGTGCAATGGGGGCGCAATCAAGTGTTGTGGATGTGGGTGGAGGCAGCACGGAGGGGTGCACTTACGTCCTACCACCATGAATTGCGCAAAGTTGTTTGCTGCGCCTGGAGCCATTGTGAAGAATTCTGGGGAGCGCGAACTCGTCTGGGGTTTGCGGTTGATCGAGAAATCACAGTGAGAGGAGAGGAGAGCCGGCGCAAGCTTATCTGGCTGGTTTCTGCCGCGTCGCGAGATTCGCAGTTGGAGGTAACCTCTTTAAGAAGGTAAGACCGTGGACGAGACTCGAAGCGAATTCTCACCACATAAGTAATCAGAGGAACTGCGAGTGGCTGTGAGAGATCGCACAGTGAAACAGGGCTGGGAAACGTGAGTTTTCCCACTTTTCGGAAGCGACCCCGCGAGGGTTCACCACCCCCCATGATGCTTGCCTGCAGACGGCTGCCTTGGCATGTGACAGCCACCCACGACCTCACGCGACATTCGGCGGGCGGCCGTGGAAGAACAATTTGTACATCGTTGCTTCATTGGAATTTCTATGCGAAGCTGCTGCAAGCAAAATAGACGCGCGCTAAGCGTCGTTCGGATATCCAACGCCTTGGTACGCCGTAACCAGATACATCTACATCCTCTGCCGTCGCTTCCCTCCCATGCTTTAGAAGTCGTTATCGGCGTCCATATCCTCATCTTCCAGACCAGCCTCGATAAACACAAGCCTTGTGCCCTCTCCGGTTGTTTGCCAGACCTGTCAGAAAGCGTTAGCATCGTGCATAAAATCAAACGTTTGGCGATGGTACTTACGTCAAGCATGGAGTACTCGTCAATGGCCTGCTCGAACTGATCGGCTGTGAAGCCCTTGGCCAGGACTCTTTCCCTGACTCTGCGAAGATCGAGCTCACCCCTGGTGCCATCACCGACAGCAGCAGCACCGCTCGCCTCCATGGACTTGATGAGGTGGTAGATTTTACTGCTTGGAGTGTGATCAATCCCACGGTTCTCATCGGCGTACAAACTGGCCTTGCTGACTTCGGTAAGGCGGAGAGCCTCGTCTACATCTTCCGAGATGACCTGTTCGGCGAACCGCAGACGTGCCAGAGCCTGCGCAAGACGGAGTACACCAAGCAGCGTACGCGGTGAGGTGTGGGTAAAGGCCTTCTTGTTGCCGTCGTCGCGCTTTTGCTGTTGACGCATGCGCACGTAGGCACCAACCATGTAATCCGAAACCTCCTTTGGCACAGTTGGTCGGTATGATCGCGCGCGAGCAACCCATTGTCGTACTTCGGCCGGGCTGAAGATGATGCCGCCAGGCGCTTCAGGGTGAGCGTTATGCATGTGCACGTGGGTGACGTGACGTGCCAGCTCTTCATCAGAGTCTCGCGCAGGGGTATCAAGGATGAGGAACAGGACGTCGAAACGTGAGAGAAGCGCAGCAGGAAGGTTGATGTTCTCAATCGGCGAGAGACGAGGGTTGTAGCGGCCGTACAATGGGTTGGCGGCTGCGAGGATTGATGTGCGGGCATTCAGAGTGGTTGTAATACCAGCCTTGCTGATAGAAATGGTTTGCTGTTCCATGACTTCGTGGATCGCCGTTCGGTCGCTGTCGTCCATCTTGTCAAACTCGTCAATACAGCACATGCCGTTGTCAGCCAAGACGAGAGCTCCTCCTTCGAGCACCATTTCATCGGTGACTGGGTCGCGCATGACGGCGGCGGTGAGACCAACGCCACTGCTACCACGACCAGTAGTGTAGACACCACGAGGTGCTACTTTGGTAATGTACTTGAGCAATTGGGATTTGGCCACACCGGGGTCACCCATCAAGCAGACGTTGATGTCACCACGGATGCGCATGCCGTCGCCGACCTCCTTTGTGACACCACCGATGAGCTGGAGCAGAAGAGCCTTTTTGACATCGACGTGACCGAAGATCTCAGGTGCGATGGATCGCGATAGGTACTCGTACAGCTGGCCAGTCCTCTCAAGCTCGTTCATCCGTCGGAGAGTTGGTTGAGCAAGCACAATGTCGTCGTAGGCCTTCTTGTGTTGCATGACATATTGTGCTTCGAGGTATGTGTCGGTAAGGAGACCAGCCCGGATGGCCTTGAATCCAGTGTAGGGCGTGGGGAGGAAGATACCAGCACAATCGATGACATCTCCGGGGTTGATCTGCCTGACAAGCGCGCCGTGGCAGTGGATGGTCAATTGCCTGGGAATATGGCCCACGGGTACTTGGTCCGCCATCTCCTGGATCTTGACTTCTTGGAAAGGAAGGAACTTGGAGGCGCGCGTAGAAAGGAAGAGCTGGCCCTTGGTCTTGTTGCTCTTGCAGTCGTCGGACGGGCACTCGACGAGCGGAGTGAACTGCTTGGTGGTCACGGGCTGGAAGACTTCACTTCCGCAGCGATCGCAAGAGTAGGCGTTGACCTGCACAGCAGGCTTGACGTCCGACACTCTGGTTGCAATACCACGGACTGTGATGAGATGGCCCAGGTGCTCTCCTCGCACGTTGCGGACAGCCAGCGCCTTCATGCTGCGCTGGCTGCTGGAACCAGACGGTATCCTGGGCCTGAAGTTGAGCGTGTATCGTCTCGTCAAGGCAGGAGGAAACATGGTCTCGGGCGCAGCCTGTGCGTTGTCGTCGACTCCCTGCATCTCCTGCTGTCTCTCGTTGCGCTTCGAGCGCTGCGTCATGATCACGTCCAGGACGTCGTCCTTGAAGCTGGTGCTGTTAGTCTCTGTCTGGGCAGGATGTCACGGGGCCGTACTCTAGTTCTCTGGTGGGTGCGGGCAGGCACTTGTCGACTGCGCGCGAGAAGATCTCGATGTAGTGGTGTGCATTGCGCTCGATGGACTCGACCAGCCGGTAGTTGTGCTCGTCGTCTGAGGTCGCCTTCTCGTAGGCCTCGACGTCGTTGAGGTCTATCTGGATCTCGTCGCGCGCGCGGTTCGCTACGTCTTGGAGTTGGTCCATGTACTTGAGCTTCGACTTGGCGCGGGACTGGGCTCCGTTGGGCGCAGGGTCGTCCGAGTCGTCCACCATGTCGTACTCCTCGTCGCCATTGCCGCTGATGTTCAGGCCCTGGAGCTGGTCGGCCGCGTCGGTCGAGGCTGATTTGTAGTTTTTGAGGAAGTCAACAAAGGCGGCTGGCGGGTGTTAGCTGCGGGTTTCAGTGTTTTGCGCGTGCATACACACCCTCCTGCTCGTCGTAGTTGACGGGCGCACTCGTGGTAAGGAGCGCCATGGTGTCTGGGGCTGGTGTCGGGGTCGTCGTCGAGGGTTGATGCAGCGGGGAGGGATGCGCGGTAGCAAAATTGGGGCTGGTCGCGTTGCAGCTCTGAGGCGCGTCGACCCGCGTTCCCACGCCCGGCGACTAGCACCGCTTTGGGGCACCGCCGCCGCCCTGCACCTCGACCTCGGCCCGCGTCGAGAGCTCGAGGTAGGCGGCATACGACACCGACAGCTGCACCGCCATTCACTCCTCCACCCTCGCCGCCATGCCGCCCAAGAAGCCCGCCGGCAATGCTGTCCAGGCCGAAGTTGCCCTGCAGCAGTCGTTGAAGAATTGCCTGGTCAACCTCCCGTCCTCGCTCGTCTCCGTGCTCGTCAACGCCAACACCGTCGCCCAGAATGTCGTCGTCGAGCTCACGTACCGCCAGCCTCCCCCACCGGGTGCGTCGGACAACAGGAATGCCGCGCCCAAGTCGGTCTTTGTAGGATGGACGGGCATGCAGAGCAAGCGCCGCATCGCGCCTGTCGTCGGACGAGATGGCCTGAGAGGCAGCCCGGCAGTCAGCCAACAGGACCTGCCAGCAGTAGAGGTGGATGCCACCTTCGCCAGGCTGATCGGGCTCCAAGAGGGCCAGAAGGTGGGCATACTGCTGCATCTGGACCCTCCACAGGCGCATACCATCAACATCGAGCCATTGACCCCTGTTGATTGGGAGATGATAGAGCTGCACGCCCAGTTCTTGGAGTTGAACTTCCTCTCTCAGATACGCGCGCTCCCGAACCCCCAGGCCCAGTCGCCGCATCCTCTCACGCTGCACCTGTCTCCCACGACCACGGCGAACATCACCGTCACCTCCATCGCGCCCGCACCGCCCAACACCTCACTCTTCGTCAAGATCTCGCCCGACGCCGAGGTCATCGTTGCGCCCAAGACACGGCAGAAGGAAAGGAGCTCGACGCGCGAAAGCAGAAGTGTAGGCGCTGCATCGAGGAAGAGCGGAAAGAGCACGGCAAGCACAGTCCGGCGGCGCAGCGGTCGCGAGGATGCCGCGAGCAAAGGCGTCATCTTCCTGCGTGGAGTTGATCGCAGTGTCGCCCAAGAGTGGTTCGACGAGGAAGAGGACGCAGACGCCGAGGGCATGAAGGTGTGGGTAGACAAGGACGTACTCCTCACCAAGGCTCTCAGAGGCGCCAACTGGGTCTCCGTGTCAATCATCAAGCCCGCCGGGCTACAGGAGCCCGTGGACATGTCCAAAGAGCAGGAGCAGGAGAAGCCCGCAACGCGCGTGGTCGCCAAGATCATAGCATGGGAGGACGCGCCGGATAGTCGACATGTGGCGCTTTCAACCGATCTCTGCAAAGTTCTGGGCTTCGAGAACTTTGTGGGCGGTCTCATCCGGATCGAAGGTGCTCCAGCTCAAACGCCCAAGCCGCCGGCCATGAAACCGCAAGGTACGAAAGAATCGAGGGAACCTGTCGTCAAGTCTGTCAAGATCATCCCCTTTTCCACCATTGCATCACAGGTCAATGCGTCGTTGAAGTTTGGCGGTGAGTCCAAGCAGGACCAGGAAAATGCCATACAGAAGATCAAGACAACATACGGAAAGAAGAACGGACTCCTGGACGGGCCACTTACAGACGGAATGATCCTGCCTCCTGTGAAGGACTCCGAGCTTGGTTGGCAAGGAGGCATTGTAAGGTTTGAGCCGCCATCATCGACAGCCGGAGTCTCATGGGTGCTCTTCCCGGAGAGGAAGCCACCACTCGAGCTAGGTCAAGAGGTGCCAACGCCAACAAGCTGGGCCAAGGGCTGGCAGCAAGGTGACCCGCTACCGCAGACGCCTGCGAACCTGGTCGGCATAGACCCTCTCATTCAGCAACTACGATCACACCTGACGCACAACTCTTCCGTCTTACTCACAGGTGGCCTTGGAGCAGGAAAGTCGCAATGCGCTCAACTGCTTGCCCATCAGCTGCGGACCGAGTATCTATTCAACACCATCTATTTTCCCTGCCGCAAACTTGTAACGGATGAGACGCGAGTCGCGACTATCAAGGAGACTCTGAACAGATTGTTCGCTTCTGCCTCATGGGGCGCAAGAGGCGGCGGGAATGCAGTAGTCATTCTTGACGACTTGGACAAGCTTTGCCCTGTAGAGACTGAACTTCAAGTTGGCAACGAGAACGGACGGAGTCGGCATGTTAGCGAGTGTCTGATCAACATCGTCAGGCAATACTGCTCCATGGACTCTGGTGTAGTCTTGCTAGCAACTGCGCAAGGTAAAGAGGCGTTGAACAACGTCATCGTTGGCGGACACATTGTCCGCGAGATTGTCAGTCTCAAAGCGCCCAACAAAGACGGTAGAAGGAAGGTCCTTGAGATGCTTGCTTTCAAGGATGCCAAAACAGAGCAGTCGAAGGAGCCCAATGGCCATGCTTTCCCGCCATCTCCATCTACCAGTCGACCTAGTACCGCTCACCGCAGTCACCCTAGCACTGATAGCATACCACAGCAACCCTCTGAGGATTACGCCTTTACCATCGACACTTCCATTGACTTCCTCGACCTCGCTGGCCAGACAGACGGCTACATGCCTGGCGATCTTGTGCTACTTACATCGCGCGCCCGTAACGAGGCACTGATTCGTTCAGTTACATCGACCGCCCCTACTGTTTCTCTTACGCGGGACGACTATACACAAGCTCTCTCCGGCTTCACGCCCGCTTCCCTGCGAAACGTCACCCTTCAGTACTCCACCACGAAATGGGATTCTATTGGCGGTCTCCATACAACACGACAGGTTCTCCTAGAGACCCTTCAATACCCTACAACCTACGCACCCATCTTCGCAAAATGCCCACTACGTCTCCGATCAGGTCTACTCCTGTACGGCTACCCAGGTTGCGGCAAGACTCTCCTCGCATCCGCCGTAGCAGGCGAGTGCGGCCTGAACTTCATCTCAGTCAAAGGACCAGAAATTCTCAACAAGTACATTGGTGCCTCTGAAAAGTCTGTCCGTGATCTCTTCGAACGCGCAGAAGCAGCGCGACCTTGCGTTCTGTTCTTCGATGAATTCGACAGTATTGCACCGAAACGTGGGCATGACTCAACGGGTGTAACAGACCGTGTCGTCAACCAACTTCTCACCCAGATGGACGGAGCGGAAGGTCTTTCAGGTGTCTATGTCTTAGCTGCTACGTCGCGACCCGATCTGATCGATCCTGCGCTCCTCCGTCCCGGTCGTCTCGACAAATCCCTTCTATGTGATATGCCAGACGTGGAAGAGCGCATCGACATCCTACGTGCCGTAACACGCAAACTGCATTTCGCACCCAGCCTTCTAGGCGACGGACAGGAAGGCGAGAATCTCCGCGAAATAGCAATGCGAACAGAAGGCTACTCCGGCGCCGATCTCCAAGCTGTGGTATACAACGCCCAACTGGAAGCCATCCACGACGTACTTGGAGACGTCGACCCCTCGAAGATCGATCACAAGAAAGATGGAAGCAGCGGTAGTGGCAATGGTAAAGAGAAGGGTATCCCAGATTTCTCCTACTTCCGCTACGGCGACGACCCTTCATCTACATCTACCTCTGCCCTAGCCACTTCCGCCCAACTCACCGAGCGCGCCATGATTGCTCAGAAAATCGCGGCTCTACAAGCTCTACGCAAGAAGCAGAAGCAGCTCCAGCGTTCTGATGGCTCGTCGCAGCGAGAAGACGAGGACAGGGCGACTAAAGAACAAGAAGACGGGGGTGAGAGGAAGGATCCGCAGATCCAATGGAAGCACATTGAGTCGTCTCTTTCCAGCGGACGTAGCAGTATCTCGGCTCAAGAGCGGATGCGTCTCGAGAAGATTTACAGAGAGTTTGTTGATGGGCGAGATGGAGATTTGCCGAATGGCCAGGGTGGAACGGAGATTGGAGGGAGGAGCAGTCTCATGTAATCAAAGCGTGCATAGTAGTGGTGTAGATCTTGGTCCAGCGTAACAAAAGTTGTATCATAGTAGGTTTGCGAAAAGTATGTATATCCATTCATACACAAGCTTACGCATGCATCCCCTCTCAACTCGGTATTCCCTGTCGTCCCATTTCTTTATTTCGGAATAACGCCCTTGACATCCTCCGCGACCTTCTCAAGCTTCTGCTCCGCCTTTCCCACCATACCCATCGCCCCGTCCTTTGCTTGTTCCGCCTTTCCTGCCAAGCTGGCTTCCCGGCCGCCGAAGTTCCAGTAGTTGAGGTAGCGGTACCCTTGGACGAGTTGCGAGGAGAAGTTGATGGCGTGGCATCCGAAGAGCAGGTAGTTGGCTGGTGTGACTGCCATGGCGTAGCGCATGAATGTACCGGAGTAGAGGGTGAGGGCGCCGGTCATGCGGCCGGAGATGCTAGGGTGGGGTTAGCTGAATGTTATGAGGAGGGGTGTGGTGGAATCAGGTCGAGGATGTGTAGATAGGAAGAGGGCGGGTTGCGTCGCGTATTGTTCAAGTGGTTTGGCCATAGTAATGTCGTGAAGAGGAGGAGGCAGCACGTACATCTCAGGATCTTTGCTCATGTCCGCAATAGCCGCAATCGGGATACCAAAGTTACTCGCCGGGCCCCAGAAATCTATCTTTGCGTTAGCCCACTACTCTCTCTTCCCTTCCCTTTCCTATCACTCCTCTATCAAATCTCCAAATCTTTCCTTCATCGCGCCCTCCTCCCAAGCTCTTGCAATGCGCAATCCCGCGAAGAGACGAACGAGGGAAACGTACGAGTCGAGCAAAAGTAATCCGTGTACTTGTTTGAGCGAATCTTCGCATTGAGGGCTTTGATCGCGGCGGCCATGTTGACTTATTTACCGGGAGGAAACCGAGGACCGAGTTGCGTGGGCGGCTTGACGTGGAAGCTCTCGTGGGTCGGTTTGTCGCAGTTTGCGAGTTGCGGACGCACGACGGACAGGTTGGGTGCCAAGCGATAATTGGGGGGCCGAACAACAGGGACCGGTGCGGGAACCGCAGACTGCCTTCCGACAACGGGAAAGACATCACGTGCACGGTGATGCTGGCCGGAAATACGAGGGAATAAATAGGATGGACTGTGTCACAAGCAGCTAGGTCGAGTAGAGCTGGCGAATTGCACGTTATTTCTTCTCCGGTGTCGTGTGGGATGGGGATGAAGCAATTGACATGGTCGCTCACTATGGCGAAGACTTTCAATATGGGCCCGTCAAACTTGGGTCATTAGAGCTAATCTCATGGTCAAATTGACGTGACTGATTCTTGTTCTGCATTTAACCTGGTGGTATGCTCGATGCCCCTCTAACTAAACTTCCGTACACTCTCGAACTTGGTATACTGCCCTTTTGGTGCTTTTTGCAATCACTACCACATCGCATCTTAGGGATACTTCTCCCTGACGATGTGTCGGACGTGTGTCTGGTCCTTTTCCTAGGTATCTCCTGAGACGTGCGATGTAGGCACGCGCCGTGTTCGATCGTCCAATGCCAAATCTTTCCAGTGATATCTTATCATGATCGTTCGTTGTCCTGCGTCTACCTGCCACCGAAGCCAGGCCCACCGCGACCAGGGAAACCGGGCGGTCCTCCGAAGCCTGGTGGTGCTCCGAATCCAGGTGGGCCACCAGCGGGAGGGAAACCGGCTATGGCTTGTTAGCAAACTTCCTCAAGTTATGACCCTGGGCAACGTACGTGGTCCACCAGGTCCGCCACGACCTGGGAAGCCAGGCGGGCCACCAAAGCCTCCAGGTGCGCCTGGGAAGCCACCGCCGAAACCAGGACCAGGACCCCCAACACCAGGAGCTGGGCCAGTAAGACCGACTGGGAGACCACGTCCAGCAGGACGCGCAACACCAGGTCCCGCAGCCAGCGCAGCAGCAGTAGTCGATCCTCCAGCGTTCCCGAGTCGCGCGGCAGGGTCGGCAGGCGGTGGTCCGTCGACAGATAATGAGATTACGTGCGCGCCACGAATAATAGTAAGTCCAATTGCGCGTCGCTCTTCAGTCTCGGTGACCTGCTGGGTTGCGCCGGGCGCGGCCTTGCCCCTTCTTCGTGTGCGTCGGAACTCTTCTGTGTCGGCGAGAACGAGGTTCATGTGCTGCAAAGATGGAGTTAGCAGAGTAGGCAGAGAAAGGGTACGCGACACTGACCTTGTCGAATGCGAGCATCTGCCCGACCATTTGTCTACCATCTTGGAGTGTAACTTTCATGCGGTAGTTGATCTGAACTTGTAAGTTGCATGCGACTGGGAGCGGATTCTGGAGCGCTTACTAGATTTTGCTATATCACCAGACGTCAGTCAGTTTCTATGCGCGTCTTCTCTCAGGTCAAAGACTCGAGCTGCTGGGCGGATTTACTTACCATCTTTCCCTGTCGGTTTGCGGCGCCAGACATGATTGGTAATGCGCGTCCGAGGACGACTCGAAATGCAGGGAAGGGTCTGTAAAAGTTCTGAGAGAGTATCCCCTTGGTGTTGGCGGTAGGCGGGGCGTATGGAGCTGCTCTGTTCGCGATAGAAGTTGCAGTTCGGAGCTCTGGCAGCCTGGCACGTGCGCCGCGGCTTGGCTCGCTTAAGCCACCTCCGCTCAAAAATGCCTTGAGAATTGCGACTCCAACACCAGCGACACGACAGCCCACCCATCGACTACTAACCTCCGCAGTCATCACCATGGTACGCACCGATCCTCGACCGCCAGTTTCTCTGCGCAAACTAACAGCCATGACAGTCCGACTCCAAGGCCTCCAACCCCATGCGGGAGCTCCGCATCCAGAAGCTCGTCCTCAACATCTCCGTCGGCGAGTCTGGTGATCGTCTCACTCGTGCCGCCAAGGTGCTCGAGCAGCTGTCCGGTCAAACCCCCGTCTACTCCAAGGCCCGCTACACCGTCCGCACTTTCGGTATCCGAAGGAACGAAAAGATCGCTGTCCACGTCACCGTCCGTGGCCCCAAGGCCGAGGAGATCCTCGAGCGTGGTCTCAAGGTCAAGGAGTACGAGCTCCGCAAGCGCAACTTCTCAGAGTCTGGCAACTTCGGTTTCGGTATCAGCGAGCACATCGACTTGGGTATCAAGTACGACCCCAGCATCGGGTATGTGGAATCTGGATCCTGAGCGAGGGAGACATTGGCTGACTCGAGCAGTATCTACGGTATGGACTTCTACGTCTGCATGACCCGCCCCGGTGAGCGCGTCGCCAAGCGCAGGCGGTGCCAGAGCAAGATCGGCTCCTCCCACAAGGTCAACCAACAGGAGACTGTCAAGTGGTACAAGAACCGATTCGAGGGTATCGTCCGATAAACGTATCGTCGGTTTGGGGGAAAGGAACGAAGTGAAGATTTTGCACGATCACCAGCATTTTCGGTCTCGGGGGGTTCGGTCCTACGGAGTCCTGGAATGTATCTTACAAAAGAGCAAGCATTGAACTTGCGGCCTATCAATGGAGCGACCTCGTCTCTAACGAGCGGGTCTACGATCACAAACACAATGGAGGCTTCACTTGGGTGAATGTTCCGCATAACCATTGTATGATCATCTCTGCTCGATGTCGTCGCATGTGATGTGTCTGTTCTGTTATTGCACTGACATGACAGGATCGACTAGCACCCCAAGATACTCGAATGTCATCACACTTGATCTACATGCCTGTGCGGGACAAGTGTGAATGACTGTAAGGTTGAGACGTCTAGACACGCATCTCACGTAATGCAGATTTGAGGACGACTAACTACCTAGGTACGCGATCCAAACCTGTCGTCATACTTGCTTATCCTCAAATGGATATACAGTAGGTGCGATACGGAATCCCCGCCACCAAGAACGTCGCGGGGCATCCAGGCGTTGCCCAAGCCTGCAAGTGGCGCGCACACAAGGGCTTTGACTTGAACATTCAACGCGGTCTCACGAAAACCTTGTTGTTGTACATCTGAATTTCTTTGATATACACGGACCGTTCATTCAGGAACATGCATATAGCTCCCAAGAGGACATTAGACTGAAAAGTCAAAACAACACAAGCACCACCATATATATCAGCCATAATACTCCCGTCTACATCAATGACCACCCTCATTTCTCCCGTCAGTCCACTTCATCTCACGCTCAGCCACTGGATTACGCAATTACCAGTTTATGCGCTGTGCCTGCGACAAAGTAGGCCGGGCGGCTGCGAGCGCCCCGTAGACCTCTCCTGCGGCCGTGGGTCACGGTGGAGTGGTTTGGCGAGACGCTCGGGTTGTGTGCGTGGCGTAGTCGCTGACGTTGACTGTGAGGCGTGGTTTTGCAGTGTTTGGGGTTGAATGACAGTGGTTCGATGGTCATGCGCTATGTGCGTCGCGTTGGCAGCGATTTTCTACGAAGGAATTCGCCGAGTGTTGCAGATGATCGCAGCAGTGTGGACACAACATTAATCAATATCACGTAAGCATTCAGAAATGCAAGTTCTGAAAGGTAAGATCTTTGTATTTCATCTGGCATTCTCAAAGATCACAATGGATCTGACTCTGCTCCATTCTGCTGCAGCAACCCCCCATCCCTCATGTCATATACAACGAGAGGCGTAGTAAGGAGGCGTTCTTACTTCAAAGGTATCTTAAAAACATTCCCAATCCCAGAACACCGATTAGCGATAGACGGAGAGACAGACAAAGGAAAAAACAAAGCCCGGCCGAAGCCTCGCTCCAAAGGGGTGGAAGAATGTACATTTCCTGATATCGTTGTGCGAAAACCATGCAACCAGATTCCAGATTGATTGAGAAGAGAAAGGTGAGGTGACGATGCGCGCTAAATCCACAGTACAACCCACGTTCAAGCAGCAAACTCAACGGCTTTATCGCTGACCCGTCACCGAAGAGCCAAAGTCAAAGCCTGTGGGTTGTTGCTGTTGTGGGGGTGGGTATGAGGGCGATGCTAGCGGTGTGTAAGCACCGGGGATGGGAACAGCAGCATACTGCTGTTCACCTGGCGCAGCAGCAACGTGCTCGTTCCTCCTTTCTTGGAAGCCTGGAGATGGCAGTGGTGGGGATACGGTGCCTGTCCGTGTGGGTGCAGAGTCGAAGCCATCTTGCTCGATCTTGGGTGTGGCACCAGTGACCTTGATAGGCGGTGCCTGGAGAGTGAATGGTTGGGGCTGAGCAATCTCGCGAGCGTAGGCGTATTGGACCTTGTCGCTCTCGCCAGCCTCAGCGGCAGAGTGCGGGTCAACGTACATTGGGTGACCTGGAGGTGGGCGCCAGCCGCCGGAGCGGGGTGACATGGGACCAAAGCCAGGGGTGTTGGGTGCGGATTGCGAGCGAAGCTGGGCGAGGTAGAGATCGGAACGGGCACGGTCGCGCATGGCCATGGACTTGCGGAGCTTGCGCTTAGACCAGAAGCGGTAGAAGACGATGCCGTAGATGGCAATGACTAGAACTTCGATTACGACTTCGATGATGCAGCAAACGAGAGCCCAGTTCTGATGAAGCGTTAGTATTCATTCTCCGTTGCCACCATGAAGAGTGTGCTTACCTGAAGACGGCAAACAAGGCCGTAGGCGATATCGTCCTCGAAGAGATGTCGTCGCTTGTTGTCAACGCAGGACCAACCCCACATGTCTTTGTTGTTGTTCTGCGCTTTGCTTTGGTTGAATACGGCTGCACCAACACCCCACATGACGATGCTAAAGATGAAGAATCCAACAGCAAAGACAGTGTAGTATGCCGCAACCTTTTCAGCTCGATGGTGACCTCCTCTCCAGTAGGCGATGATGACAAAGATAGACATGACGAGGGAGACGCAGGCGATGGACAGCAGAAGAATCTGAGGCCAGACCTTGGTGTTGTCGGCCCATGGTGGAAGGTTGTTCCTTGGTGCGAGGTTCTTTGTGGCGTTGAAGATGGCAAAGGCACTGGCGACCATGGCAAGGACGATGAGCGAGCAGGCAAAGTTGATGCCCCGTAGGAAGATCTTTGCTAGTCGAACGCGAACCTTGATTTTCTATGCATTATTAGCAACTGCATGTGACTGAAAGACTGACTGAAGACTTACCAAATCCTTTGCTTGCTCCTTGTCGGTCATGGCTTCCCGCTTCTCAAGCTGATGCTCTTCCCGGAAGGTAGGGCTCATGATTGACATTGCGCCGGCCGGCGTCCGGGGCGGAGCGCCAGGCGACTTCAATGCACTCTTGAGTGGGGTTTTGGGGGTTGGTGGAGGAAGGTACCTCCGATCGGTTTCTTCCATCTCGACGGATTGCATGTAGCCGAAGCCTGTGTCTGCGATCTGGGGTTGCGGCTTGTAGTGGTTGGTTGGGTACTCGATGGGCGACCGAGGAGGATCAACCGGCGAGTAGACTGATGTTGCTTCGGCGAAGCGTGCTGCGCGTGGAGTCCTGACGTCGAGGGAGTCTTTGGAGCTTCGTCGTTCAATCGTGATCTGGGTAATCTTTTTATCGTTGGCGGCCATTCTAAGAGAATCCAAGGTTCACTCGAGGAAGCTGGAGGCTTTCATGTAGTGAGACGGGAGAGAGAGGTAGAAATGTAAGACAGGACGACGACGACCAAAATCCAGGCCAGCTTAGACCAGTCGCAAGAGGGTAAGAGAGACAAATGATAAAAGACGCACGACGTATTACAATAAGAGACCTGCTGGAGAAAAGACGAGGTCTAGCAATGGGCGAAGCGCTGGGCTTTTAGGCTCAGGGCGCTTCGAGGAGGGAAGAGTCGAGGATTGGATAGTGGGGAGCACGGATGGTAGCAGGTGGAGAAGGTTGCGATGGGAAAGCGGGCGGGTACTTACAACGTTCTAAATGTATGGCGCCTAGAGGAAGGCTGCTGGGAGTACTGCAGGTGGGCGTCTGATAGGCTGGGTGGGGAGACGAGCTGGATGCCAATGGCGCGCAGAGCGAGGAGGGGAGTGGTGGCCCAGAAATAGACGCCCGGATGAAGTCGATAGACGATTTGCAAACGACGCGCATCCAGACCTGGACACTGCAGCGCGAAGAGCTTGGTTTAAGGGCAAATCTGACAGGGTGCTTATGCCGTCAGTCAGCGTGGCAATGGCAGTTTTCCTCGCAGGGCCGTTGGATGGGTCAGTTGTGCGTGTCTGCTCTTGCGCCTCCAGACGTTGTGAGGGCCGTCCGAGGTATAGGTAAAACGAGGAACAAAGCCATGCCCACGCCTCGTGCCCTCGGGAGCGAACTCTGTCCAGCGAGCTGGCGTCGCGGTCGGCAGGGCATTAAGTGGCTGACGTCCAATGAATGCAAGACGTTTGACGCCTGCAAAACGCGACATGGTGGTTGTCGCCGGTGAGTGGTTGAAGGGTGCAGGGCCTGTGCATCACGCAGAGTGGGCGCTAGGGCGGATTAAGCGTGCGGGAAGCGCGCAGCAAACTCAGACGACCAATGGCGGCGGGAAGGAGCCTCCAAGACGAGAGGGAAGGCGCCGCCCCGCTCTGATAGCGGCCCACCTCTCGTCGAGTCCAAGGGCGACATCGAGTCCCGACAAGACAGCAGCACGACACCACGGCACCTGCGTGTCTCCGATCCGCCTTCAAGGACTCGAATAAAGGATCCGCACGCCCGCTCGCACTTCATCAGCAGCCCATCTGGATCAATCCAAGAAGCCTTGGCTGTAAGCAGCTATCAATGCCGCTGTCGTGATGTGAGCGCTGCTGCATTGTGCGCCCAGGGTCTGCTGCACGACCAGGCACAACGCATGCTAAACCCCCTCGGATCGACTCACTAGCCTCCGACCATGATATTTACCTGGATATCGTCGGCCCTCTAGCTGCCTTGAGGTAGTTTTGTTTCGTTTCTTGCTGCACGGTTATTTTCGTCCATGGCTGCATCGTGGGGTAGTACGAGACCATGGCAATGATGCGCCAGGCTGCTAATAGGGAAACATCCTTCTTAGCAGTGGCGCGTTCGCATCTCTCATGAGGCCACGTTGGTCTTGGTCAGTGGGCCGTCGCGTGAGTTGACGGGAGGATGGAGACTGCCATGAGTTGCGCCTGTTCCCGCCCGTGCCTCATCACCTACGCCCCAGGGCCCGTCCCACTATGCAGACGATGCTGATGAAGTTCGCAGTTATCGGTCTCGGCTCACTCGTAGTCAAGACACCAACGCCCTTCCATGAACATCACGAGTACAAACCCGGGCTAAAGCTCTGCAATCTTCGCAATCGACACAGCCCAAAACTTGTCCCATCTCCAGTCGCTTCATCGTGTTCCTCGTCCCAGCCTGCAGGCGCCTGCATTTGCCACTCCTCCTCCATCATGCTAAATTTTACCAGCCTCCCATCTTCACCACCCTAATAATACCCCATCTCATGCATATCCTCGTTCCCATGCCCATAATTTACTACACTGGGACCATCCGTTCTCCGCCTGATGCACGGCGGGTGATCAGCCGGGGCCAAAACGGTCAGGCAACCCGTTTCGAAACTATTTTACCCTCTTTTAGCCTTCCAAAAACTCTGGCAGCACGTGGCCTGTGCGAGCAACTCCATAATCCTCCGCCTCCAGCTCGGATAGACTGTGCAATGTCAGAATATCTCACTCTAGTAGTCAATACAGCCATCTGGTACCGGCATCCTTCACATTTAATTCTGCATGCAACTATTTAGAGACTGCAGCACGCGACGCCGTTCCACATCTGCCTAAGAATACGAGACCAAGTCCTAAGTAAGCTTCCCACGCTCCTTCATACTTTAGTCCATTTCCAAGCAGTGTGAACAGCTTCTGCGTCATACACGTGTATATCACTATCACTAGATGTTTGCATAGGGCTTGAGTTGGTACAGAGGTGATGATGCAAGGCTATTGAATACACTACAAGGCCAGTGCCGTCATTACCGTTCAGGCATTGCTTCCGAAACTTCTCCGCTGCCGCGGCTGCCGTTTAAGCATTTGTTTAGGAGCTTCTCCACCACCCCGGTTTGCAAACAACGTCATTCTCCGGAGTCAAAGGCACGACCGCTACTACCTTGGTGCCCACGGCCTGACTTCATCAGCATTCTCCCCTTCGTTACTGAAGAGGCGACACATTGCTAGTAATCAAGTTCAGGGAGGGTAAAGTAGCTGCCACGAACAGCTCTTAAGATATCTTGCTAACTTATTACAAGTATGTAGCTCCCTTGCTATGCATTGCTAACGGGGTGCTAAGACATCTTACTATTCGTGCTAACAGCTTGACAGACAAAACTCGTATAATGGCATCTTGTACGTGTGCCTTCGCCAGCAACTGGCAGGTATATTCAGTGGATATCTGACAAGTGGCAAGTCTTGTATTCTACCAAAACAGGCAGCAAAAGCACATACTCGCTCCCAGACGGCCTCAACGCCGATGACATCCTCCAGATCCTGCACAATCATTCTCTGCTATCCCAGATATTCTGGCCACACTCATCTGCCACGGTCCGCATCCAGCCAAGTTCCATGTCAAACGTGTCCAATTTTCTCGTTGGGCAGCATGGGTCGGAATACAAAGCGACCCTGTGTAGCCAGCCAGATGGGGTGGTGTGCACCGAAGAAATGCCGCTAGGACTCAAGGCCACAATCACTTATGCGGTAGTTGATCGCGATCGACTTGCCAAACAGCAGATCGCGCGTAGCGAAGAAAGCGAAGCAGGCTCGACTTCGAGCTTCGTCAATACGTCCAACTCGTCCACCACACCGTTGGATCACCAACACTACCTGCTCGAGGAGATAGCAGCAACTGCTTTCAAACCAATCGCTTCTTTCATCAGGATAGGGCAAAACAAGCTCATTCCCAAGACAGAGAATCTAGTGAAGGTGTTGGAGCATCTAGGTGGGCCGCAGAAGGATCTCATTGCTGCGTTGTCGGAGTTGAATGGCATCAGAACACATGTAGATGCCGATATTTCGCTGGACAAGGCAGAGGATGGATAGCATGTCGCTCTATATCCGCAGGTACACTTGCCAAGCGCGCGAAGTACGAGGACGTATTTTACCAACGGCGATCTCGACTTTGTTGACTGCTTCAACGACTCGCAAGACACCTGTCTGCTCAATACTGATTCGGACTACCAGCAAATGTATAGGGATGTGCAGTATTACTACCCGCGTCTTATCAATTTCGGGCTGCGTGGTGGTCTTTCGCGGGGATGCGAGTTGAAGGGTTGCCTCGGTGTGAGAAGTGTAGATGATACAAGTGAAGGAGGAATATAGTATGATATAAATACAAGCACGTCTTAATGCTTGCTCAAAAGCTATGCACAGTGAGATGATCGGAATATGACTAAATAGAAAATAGTACAACGGAAGCGTCATCCGGCCTTCCACGACAGGAGTGATGCGAAGGAGTGCCTTATTAGTCCTTCAAAGCCCCAAGTTAAGGTTCAGATGACTTCTTATCTCTGCCTAATATCTTACCACAGAACAACGGTTCAGGATACAGGTCCTCTTCATCGTCGCTTGACGAGTTTTGTTCACTGACCTGATACCTATCCAGTCCATCGTCTACCCTACCCTGGCACGCAAAGCTGATACCCGAAAGTGTCTTCTTTCTCCCTGAGTGTACGCTGTCTAGTATCTCCATAGCAGTTTGCTTCAACGACTTACCGGTCTTCAACGTTGGTCCTACGACCTTGTCGTGCCAGTGTGTCGAGTGAGCGTCGTCGTTCGCATCTACGTTTGCTTTCCCTCGACCGTTGTGCTTGCTCTTAGCAGGACTGAGATGGAACCCAGGGAGATGAAAAGCTCGAGGTGAGGGTCGGCCAGTTTCTCTAGTCTTCTCATGGACGTAAGACGGCTGGGAGAAGGGTACGTCAGTGTGGGTTATGGGAAGGGGAAGTTCAGCTGTAGGTCCCGCAATTCTACCGCGTTCTACAGTTACGTTGACTGTGGTTTCTTGGATTAGTTCTATTAGTGGGACAGGACGTGAGATCTTGGACTTCAAAGATTGAGGTGCTCTGGAGGGCGAATGTTTCCACCATGAGTTGGACTCTTCTTTCTCAGCGGGCTGCTGGAAATTTACAAATGGCACGTCTTTAGCTCTTCGTACCTTCGGTGCTGTGTCTATTCTTGGGAAGGGAGGGTGAGCGTTGCTCACACCAACTATTGATCCAACTGTTCTTTCAGCGGTTATCGATGGTCCATAGATTGAGCTCGAGAAGCCAGAATCTCTACGCGCATCTGGCCTATCGGGTATGTTTACTTTGTTACTGTTATCAGTATGAGACGTCCGCGGCCGCAGCGGTGGGAAGAGAACTCCATCAGGACTTGTTGGGGGTGGAAGAGGACAAGGCGGTCGCCTTTCGATCTTCACCTTCGCCATGGTTTCGGGAGGCTTGATATCAGAGGGCTCATTACAAGCTTTCCTATGGCCAAGTGTCTGCTGGTACGCTTCCCAAACCTTCTGTCCCTCACCCTTTGGGCCTGCAGTGTAGATGTTCTTAGCTGTGCGGTACCAATGAGTCGGACCAGAAATAGCTTGCTTGTGATCACGTTTTTGCTTCCGGGTTGTAGCTTGAACCGTATCAGATGGTTCATCCAAAATCTGGTTCTTCCGCATGCGCTTTGTTCCTTGCTCAGGCCGTACTGTTGATGCTGAACAGCGAGGAAGGACGGCCGAGTCTGACATCTTCCAGGTCTGTTCAAGCTTCGAGAAGTCGAGAAGTCTTGGTGCTACTACAGGGCTTTCCTGGTATGATACCTTCGTATGGATTGCAGAAGGCTTTGAAGATAGTGATGGTGGTTTTGTCTCGTATGTCATCGATGACGACACACACGTCTCGGCGGGCCCGTCATTTGAGTCGCTGAGTAAACTGAACTTGTAATGGTTGGGCTGTGTTGGCCGCTGCTCAGTGTCAAGGTTCTGTTTGACTACCATCGAAGGGCCGGCTGTGACCCATTTCGTACCCCTCGTGTTTCGTCGCATGCGGTGTTCATTCTTGGTAAATGGATTGATGACTGTTCGCGGGTTAGCCATGGCGAAATGAGCTTTGAAGTTTTATGACCTCGCTTTCGGCGACTAACGGGAGGGCACTTCTAATTTTACGGTGTGGACGTAGTCGCTAAGGTAGTGAGCAGTGGTTACGCAAGAAGGGTAGCGGAGACGTGACGTGGAGTGAGAGAATACGCGCGCACCGGAACGACAATGCATACAGCACTCTTGAATGAAGTCAAACATCGTATTTCGAGTCACAGTACAGGCGTGTGAGACAAAGCGTTACAAGATAGAACAGCGCTCCAGACTATACAGGCCTTGTTCTGAGCGCTCCAGACGACTGAACAAAGCAATTCACCTCTTACATCCTTCGCAGACTCTTTTGCCTCATGACATCATGAGTAGGTTACCTTTTTTGTAAAAGCATTGTCGCGCAAGGCAGGTCAGACCAGTGACAGCATCTGACGCTAGTAGCAGTGTGAACCCAGAACATGTTAAGAGTGAAAGCAATGAGAGAGACGACGCATCGTGATGCCCTGGAGCCTTGCCAAAAAGCCTTCTCGAGAGGTACCAGACATAGCCCAGCAGCTAAGGTAACACCAAGCACCACGAAAAATGAATGGTGAGTGAACGCATGGAGATTGAACGTGAAGTTTTTGCCATTAAACGCTATCATGGAAGCGCCCCAGTATATACGACTGAGCGCAAGGAGATTCGTGAAAAAGGAAAAGGAAAAGAAGTTACTCCTATGAGCACTCTACGCAGCCAACCTCAATACCCTCAATCACCAGAGGCTTACTGTACTCACTTGGGACATTGCTCATCCCCATATCGACATCCTTCACACTGCCCGTCTCACTCTGTGTCTCGCTACCAAGCGCAGAATCGCTCTTACGCCTCCTAGCCTCAGTCTCTTCTTCAATGTACGCGTACTCGTTCCTCCAATCACACAACATCTTGCTCGTGACGTTGCTACCGCCACAAAGCACAATGACGACCTTGTCTTCTGGACGGACTGGGCGGCCGAGGGCCTTCTCGAGTCGTCCGTCATAGCAGAGAGCGACGTTAATACCGCAGGCGAGCTCTACCATGATGCGCTCGTCGTCTGCGAGGCGCCAGCAGCCCATTGCTGCTTCTGCGTCGGGTAGAACGATGCTTCGAACGTTGCCTCGCTGAGCGTATTTGAAGGTTGCGTCTGTTACGCGGGCGCAGCCTAGACTTGTTGCTTGTGATGTGATCTTGGGTAGCGTTATGAGTTCCTTGGCTTGCAGCGCTGCGTTGAGACTCTCGGCGCCAGCAGTCTCCATGGCGAGGATGGTTGTCTTACTCATTTGGTGTTTATCCATAGACTGGCAGATACCGTTGATTAGGCCGCCGCCGCCGACAGAGCAGATCAGTACGTCTGGCTCGCCTGGGAGTTGAGCCGCGATCTCGTCCATGCAGGTGCTGTTGCCTTGCCAGATGTCTGGGTGATCAAAGGGTGGGCAGTAGATGGTCGAAGTTTGTGCCTGATGGATGCGTCAGTGTCTCAGTCAAATTGTATACCTGGAGAGGACCGTACGTAGGGCATTACATGCTCCTTGAGATACGTGTCTGCATCTTTCCAAGCTGCACCGTATTGGATAACCTCGTACGCGCCCGCTGCTCGTAGTTTGGCAACCATCAAAGGTGCTGTGGCGGTGGGTACAACGACAGTGCACGGTAAGTTGAGAGCGCGAGCAGAGTGGACGGCAGCGAGACCTGCATTGCCACCGCTGGATGCGAATATGTGAGGGCGCGAGCCTTCTGGGAGTTCTGCGAGACGACGGAGGATGTAGTTGCCAATTCCTCTGGTAGACGAATCAGTACGCTATTGAGTAGCGGCTGAAGGGATTGATGCTTACCGTGACTTGAATGATCCAGAAGGTTGGAGATTTTCCAGCTTGAGAAAGATTCTGCTTCTACGATTTAGAATTCCCTTTTCTTGAAGATGGGACCATGTTGTGACGTGAAAGTGAGGAGAGGGGGTAAGGTGAGAGGGAGTGTGACCGTACCATCCCGCTGCTTCAGACAGCGCGTACGACTCTCTCAGCGGAGTCTGAACCCATGGGTTTTGCTGGGGCGCCTCGTCGATGTAGCACTCC
This sequence comes from Alternaria viburni, assembly GCF_023758015.1. Taxonomy (NCBI): domain Eukaryota; kingdom Fungi; phylum Ascomycota; class Dothideomycetes; order Pleosporales; family Pleosporaceae; genus Alternaria; species Alternaria viburni. The sequence goes on from NW_026055781.1 coordinate 675,468, forward strand.
TTGACGGCCATGATGAAAGTAGGGAAAGGATTGGGGTATCACAGAATTGTATTAGAAGCAAGTGTAAGATGAGAAGTAGACGAAGAGCTCGATGTTTGGTGTTCAGAAACGCTTTGTTTGGTCGAAGTCTAAGGGTACAAGAGCCACTCCTTTATCTCTACCATGATGGCTTATCGCTCCGCAAGCACCCGCAACCCTAGTGTCCAGGTCATGGAGCCAGAGGGGTAAAGGCAGCACTGTGGCACACCGAATCCACGATGTGTTGTATCGATTACCCTATAAAGTGCATAAATTACCCTATAGATTCTCGATAAGGAACAAGCGACCACGCTGCGACTGCAAAATGACACAAGCATGAGACCGGTACGCAGCAGCTTGGGCCAGGGTTTGGATTTCCAGAAGCGGTTATCAACGGCGGGACCATTTTCTGCCAGGGTTTGCCGCCTCCAAACAGTGGTGGACTTGGCGCGGCCTTGCCTATCAGAGGACGCGCATCAGTTGTCTGTGCGGGTGATGAGTCCAGAAGGCGCGGAGCCGATAACGACTCGGCGAGACGGTGAAGACGGGGTTGGCTGGGAGGCTGATGTTAGGATGACATGACGGCTGCGGGATTGGCGCGAGCGATCCCCGACGGAAAGGAAAACTCTCGCACATGAGTGGAAGACGCGTCCATGCTCCCATCACGATGCAACTTTCCTGCGATAGCTATCGACGTTTCAGACAGGGCTTCCCCAGAACGAAAACTGCATGCGGACGTCGGAACAGATCATGCGGATCCGCAGACCATGTTGAAAACGCTAGTTGGGTATCTCTGTAATGCTTCTCAAGTTTACGCTAATCATGGGGTTTACGCAGCAACCTTTGGTTGATCGAGGAGGCCTTTCCTAAAGTTCCAGTAGTTTGCTCGGATCGGATCGTACTTTGTCGCCAACAGCTCCAGGGCTTTCTCCGCATTTTCTTTGCTGTTCTCTTCTTCCGCATAGATGTCGGCTAGGAGATCAAGAGCGTGGCTTGAGTGGACGTCGTCTGGCCTCTGCACATCAGCGAATTCACCCGCGAAGTCCTTGAGGGTCGACTTGGGAAGTTCCGCTGCGCGAATGATACCCAAGACATAGTTCCATGGGCTCTGGTTCTGGGGCGCTTTCCGGATGGCTGCTTTGGTGTACCTATGGGGTTAGTATCGTCGAGCAGCTTGGGGCGATAACGGACATACTCTATCTCCCGATTCACAAGATCTGCGTTTGGCTTCTCCTCTCTACCGCCAACGACTAGGTAGTAGCGATGGTTCCAGGCAGAGTTGTTGCGCACATCTTCCTCGATCATGCTGTGTGTCCACTCGAGCTCTTCGGGCTTGTCAAAGAGATCGAAGCGCTTGACCAGCCATTGCCTGTAACTCCACACATGGTAGTTCTTGGAGTCCAATTCCAACATGGAGTTTATGAACTCTGGTTCGCCCTCGCATGAGCCGAGCTCGTCGATGATGGTGTGTCGGTGGTGCCAGATCTGGTAGTTCTTGAGGTGCTTCAGTGCGGTCGGGTTGAGCCATGCGATTTCATCCTTCAGTGATCGACCAATCTCAGAGATGGTTTTGGCGCGGTAGAGCCTGCGGGGGGTTAGCAGGGTGGTTGTTGGAGAGCTCCCTGTGCGACTGCTGGTAGGCATTGTCTCCTCCGAAACTCCGCAACTTGACCGAGCATACGACGTACCAGACAGTGTAGTGCGCGGGGTTCATGCTGATGATGTGCTCCGTGAGGCCGAGCACCCGCTCGCTGAACTCGTTCTTTGCCATGACGGCGCGCAGGTAGCCCATGGCCTCGCTGTACTCCTCCGTGTATGCGATGGCAGCGAGCGGATGCAGGCCGCCGTCATCCTGGGGAAGTGGCTCAATGTCCGCCCATGCCTCGTCGTCGTGGTAGTATTTCGGCATTCTTTCCCTGACGCCTTTTGCCTTGGGGTTGGTGGGATATGCGCTCGCAGGTAGCAATGCGCGCAGCAGGCGATATGGCGACAGGAAGATGGTCTCGAGCCAGGCGCGAATGAAGTTGAAGGCCATAGTGGGGTGCGAGCTTATGTCCGCTGCTTGGCAGAAAACCAACGGTTGCCATGCTCTTTTCAACCGTGTTCGCAGAACAATAGCAAGCCATTTGCACATGCATCAGACGCCCTCTCCACGCTTCCCATTTGTGTAGCCCTCCAGTCGCACGATAGTACGCCCAAAGTCCTTGGTGTGGCACCCGTATCCGCCTGCGAATAAGGGTGCCCCTTCCGGGAATCTGAACTACCACTCTAGCACCAGAAGCCATGTGCGATGAACAATACTAAGACACCACAATGTAGCTGGGGCTCACTGACATGCAGTCGCCGATGTAGTCTGCAAGGAGGCCTGCAGGCGAACCAAGTGTGTGCATTGGAGCATGATTGATTCCTCAGATGAGGCAGGCGTGACTGGTGGTCATAGGACATCCATCGCAGCAGCTCCTGCACTGGACGCATTTCCAGATGCACTTTCCCCAGCAACAATCCACTCGCGCTTTCTCCCACGTCAGCAGATAGCAGATACGCCGTTGCCAGAGCTTGCCCGAACAGACAAGAGGTCGTCTGCTGCATTACCTCTTCCGCTTCAACCCCTCCACCACAGCCTTCACTATCGCACCCACAAGAGCAACACGCTTACCAGCCCCGCAATGCCCGTCGCGGAAGAGCTGGCGGCCAAAGACGCCTTGATCAAGAAGCAGCGTGACGTCATCGCCAAATACCTCATCCTCGACATCGAAGACTTTCTGGCCGAGGCGCGCGAGAAGGCAGAAGCCGAGACGGCAGAAGCGTATGAGCGTGCGTTGGCAGAGGAAAAGGCCAGGGGCAGAGTATGTCGAGCTCACAGAGGCTCATCGCCAAAGCGTCGTCGCTCGCTCTGCATCGCCCAAGACGTTGCATCCTTCATTTGTTGCCGACAAGGTGGCTGACTCGCTTCTCTGTACAGTTGGCGAAATGGAAGACAATCTACAAACTGCAATACGATGGCGTCCCACTGCGCAGCATCATCTACTACAACCTCCGCAGCCTCTGGGAGTCATGGGGCACCAATCCGTACCATTTGCACGCCGCCTGGTACGCCATCATGCTGACCTTGCTGTTGCTCTGGCTCATCGGCAGCATCGTTTGCGGATACTACGAAGCGGAGCAGGAGAACGGCAGCGTGCGACTGGCGAAGCTGTGCAGGGGCATTCTGGGCTCTATCCCGCCAATTGTGCAGTTCATCCTCTTCTTGTTCCCGCCGCTGTTTGTACAATTCTGATGAGACATGGGCTGATGCGGGACGGCAGTGTCGGCTGAGACCTATGGGTCGAAAGTGCTTGCCCATGGCATACGTGATATCAAATTAGGGTAGAAGGGTGTAATGGGAGGGGGACGTCTAGGGAAGTAGCTTAAGGCACGGAATCTTACAATAATGAACGCATCATGTAACAACCAGCCGAGTCACGATGAGCATCTGGCAGTGGATTGAGTTCTCCAGTCGCCTGAAATGCTCTTTCGCTCACAATGTATCGAATAGACGGTCTCTTTACAGCAAAAGGTGCCGATGCGCTTCGTCGTTTTCTCGTCTCATGTTGCGCACCGCTACAAGAAAAGACTGGTCGCTTTGTTTGCGGATTGAGCGCATGTCTTGGGCATCCGAGACAAAGACACTGGTATCCTGACAGGTATATCTGGAAAGTAACTCGACCGTTGATTGCGATTTGCGTCTCCTCATCTCCTTGACCGAACCGCAATCGGAGCGTGCCTGGCAACCCCTGTCTGTGATGTCACCTGCTTCCGCGCCTTAGCGTGCCAGGTACCTGAAACCCTTATCCCCTTATCGTCTCCTCCCCCCGTCCAACGGTCGCGAAATTTCGCGAACACGCTCGTGCGACAAACGTCATAAAGCCTTCCCCGCCGTCGCGCATTTCATCTCTCATATCTCCCAGCACCCATTGTTCGACGCGCAATGCCTCCTAAACGACGCGCCTACGAGGCCATTGACCTCACAGGAGACGACGATGCGCCCGCCTACTCTTCGAGCCCGCGCCGCGCACCCAAGCAAGCTCGTACATCGCACAACCAAGCGCAACGCACTACATCTGGCTCATCGCAAGCAGACGCCATCTTTATCGACGAAGACGACGAAGACGACGCCTCCCAGGAAGTCCCGGATGCGACGCAAGCATACAACCAGCAGCAGTACGACTACATACTATATGGCATCAAGGACGACAAGGTTGTGGGCTTGCGATTCTACAATGGATACGCAACGAAGGGCGAGATGGTGATTCTGAGTCGCGAACCCCACAATAGGTTTGACAGTAATGCGATCAAAGTGAGCAACGTACAAGGTGCACAGATCGGACACCTTCCACGAGGACCCGCATCCAAGTTGGCCAAATACATGGACGAGCGCAGTCTGCTTATCGAGGCGCAGCTCACAGAGGAGAAGGGCGAATATGACTGCCCTATGCAGCTTAAGCTATACGGCACTAATGACCCAGCCGTGAAGCAACAGCTCATGACACGGATGCGACGCGACGGACTTCCTATCGGACATGCTTCAGACCAACAGCGCAAGGAAGCTGCGGCTGCGAAGGCGGCTGCGAAGGAACGCGAGCGTATAGCCAAGCAAGCCGCCAAAGAGGCCAAAAAGAAGGGCGCCGCCGTGGTGGGTGTTGCGGGTAGCCAGGCACCCGAGAGTAGCATGGGCGAATTTGCTGCTAGCTCTTCACAGGGACCCGGTCTCGTGCCAGGGCCTAGTATGGAGGACATCATCGGCGGAAGCCTACGCTTCAACCCAAGAAACGTCGAGGAGATGGTGGAAGAGTACGGCGTCAAGGAAGAAGACCTGGTAAGTGATGCGCACGTGCAACTCCAGTATCTACCACTAACATTCGGCAGGCGAAAATGCCACAAGCGCCCCAACCCGACGCTCTTCTTACTGAGCTGCACCCCTTCCAGCTACAAGGCCTGCAATGGATGCTCGACAAAGAAAGCCCCAGACTACCAGCACCGAATACCAGAGAAGTGGTCCAGCTATGGCGGCGACACACTCGCGACCAGAACGCCTTCACGAACGTAGCAACGAATTTCTCGATCAAGAATCCAACACTAGCTTCTGGGGGTATCCTGGCCGATGACATGGGCCTGGGAAAGACTATTCAGACCATCTCGCTCATTCTGGCGGATCGTGCACTGAACCTCCGCTCAGACGATTCATCCGGTGCCACGCTGATCCTTGCTCCCGTATCGGTGATGAGCAACTGGAGCACTCAGATGAAGAAGCATGTCAAGCCCGAACACGCTCTTCGTGTTATGTTCTGGCACGGTCAAAGGAAGGAACCCATCACACCCAAGTCGATCGAAAACTACGATGTCGTGATCAGCACTTACGAGTCTGTTGCTTCTGACTGGTACTCGCAGACGAAGCCTACTGTTCCACGACGATCCGGACCCTTCTCTATCAAGTGGCGCCGAGTCATCCTCGATGAGGGCCATGGCATAAGGAACCCGAAAGCCAAGAAGACAATCGCCATCACCAATTTGATCGCGCAGTCCCGCTGGACGCTTACTGGCACTCCAATTATCAACAATCTCAAGGATCTCTACTCTCAAGTCCGTTTCCTACGTCTTTCGGGTGGTCTTGACTCTTTCGAAATCTTCCACAGTGCCATCATGCGTCCAGTCATGCAAGGCGATGTCCAAGGCCACAAGGTGCTCCAGCAGCTGATGTCAGGTATCTGTTTGCGTCGCAAGAAGGAGATGTCATTCATTGACCTACGACTACCTGAGCTGTCCGAATACGTACATAAGATCAAGCTACATCCGCATGAACAGGAGAAGTACGACGCCTTGGAGGCTCAAGCTAAGGGTACGCTGGACGTCTACAAGCACAACATCGGGAAGAAGAACGCCGGGGATACTTACCGCCATCTCCTTGAGGTACTGCTCCGAATGCGACAAGTTTGCAACCACTGGCAGCTCGTGGGTGAAGAGCGCCTCGACTCCATCATGAAGCAGCTCGAAGCAGAAGGTGTTGTCGATCTTACAGAAGAGAACAAGGCCGCGCTCCAGAAGATGCTTCAACTCTCCATCGAATCGCAGGAAGACTGTCCGATCTGCTTGGACGTATACAAAGAGCCCGTCATCACCAAATGCGCTCACGTCTTCTGCACTCCCTGTCTAGAACGCGTCATCGAAACCCAACACAAGTGCCCCATGTGCCGTGCAGACTTGGATTCCATCGCAAATACCACAGTGAAACCTGCAAAGGAACTGTCCGGCGCTGCTCCTGCGCCCTTGACACAGGACCAGATCGCCGATAGGCAATCTCTCGAGAAGAACACCAGTACCAAAGTTGAGGCACTTCTCGACATTCTTCGGGCATCCGCCAACGACCCCACAAACAAGACCATCATCTTCAGCCAATGGACTTCTTTCCTCGATCTCCTAGAGCCACACCTCACCCTCTACGGCCTGAAGTACGTACGCATAGACGGCTCCATGTCTGCCACACAACGTGACGTCGCCCTCGAAGCACTAGACTCCGATCCAAAGACGACCATCATGCTCGCCTCACTCGCCGTGTGCAGTGTCGGCTTGAACCTCGTTGCCGCAAACCAAGTCGTTCTGGCGGACTCATGGTGGGCGCCTGCCATTGAAGATCAAGCCGTGGACCGTGTGCATCGACTAGGACAGAAGCGCGAGACGAAGGTCTTTCGTCTGGTAGTCGAAGGTAGTGTAGAGGAGCGGGTCTTGGGTATTCAAGAGGAGAAGAGGAAGTTGATGGGTTTGGCGTTTGCGGAGAAAGAGGGCGGGAAGCAGAGGAAGAAGAGGGCTGGAGCTGGTCTGGGTGACCTTCAGAGGTTGCTCGGGACGCAACAGCCTGCTAGTCAGACGCAGACGCAGACACAGGCCGCTTAAGGGGGAAGAGGGTGGAGTTGGATGTTCCGTGTACGATATAGTGTTGTACCCATGGTTGTGTGTTAGCCATTTGATGGGGTGATCTAATGAATGAACGAGCCTTCTTTTCTATCACTCTTGGTCGCTATTGATACATGTCACAGTAGTGTTGATATGCTGCTGTGAGTGAAGTATTGATGTTTCTTCCGTAGACATACGAAGAGATGGTGTTGACGAATTAACCGGTACGTGACCGCAAAGATTCTCAACGGCAGAGTGATTTTGAACCGTTGACCCTCAGACAAAGTCGTACTGACGTAATGAGGGGGCATGCAAGCGAAGACAACTTTGGTATCTTGGAGAATGGTTGCATAGTTGAGGAAACCTTTTTTTTTCGGCTTTTGGCGCACATGTGAAATACGCGTAACAACGAGCAATTCGATATGTATTTATTTCCACGACATGCGATGGCAAAAAGTATTTTACCCTTATTCATTGGACTGCCTTTCTATCGTCTGACTATGATCAATTGCCTGTGAGCATGTCGTGGTGCTCCTGGCCAAATTGCACCGGTTTTGATACTGTTCAACAGGGCCATATTTCGGGTTCGCCACGGCGCAACTCTATCAACGCCGCACGACAATATCGGGAGAAGCGAATATTCTCAGAGCACATACATTTACGTCGATGGAGTGTTCACAGGATGTAAAGCATATTGAGAAACGGATGTAGATTAAACTCGCCAGGACGCATGTTTGCCGTCGCCTTCGGATAATTCACCTTGAAGGGGTTCAGCTCCTGACATACACATTCCACGACCATAACGTCAAAATGACTACTCGCGTCATGGAGCATATATTTCGGAGTGCAACAAAACGGCGCCGCTCAATTTGCAGACAACTTGACGCCGGGAGGTTCACTGCTGTAGATATAGCGCTAGTCCAGCTTCGGGACAATCGAATAATGGATGCTTGCTCACAGAGATGATGCGAGTCACTGCAAGGCCGCAAGCAAGACATCTGCGCGTTCAGTGCTGCTCAGAAGGCATAGGGCCTCGACTTGAGCGTACTGGTGCAGCAAAGGCTGCGAGTCACGAAAGTATGTTCTACCTTTTTCCAGTGAAGGCGCCACTAGAAACAGGCGCCCCCACAAAGTGTATATGATAGATGATGCAATATGTTCTCTCTGGCAGGTCGACGACACATGAAGGGACATGGAATATGACCCTCAAGCAACCGGGGAAACGGACTATCGTCCTGCGCCGCGAGGAGCAGAAACAGTACGCAGAGGTGCGAAGTTTTTATGGCCGCCGCACTAGCGCGTCGGCGCGCGCGTTTCTCCGACCGGCACGTGACACCGGCTAAGCTTCGGCGGGCCCGAGAACCTCAAAAGACTTTTCGCCGCGCGCTCGAGCGACTTCTCTTCTCCATGGCCGCTGATGAATCATTTGAATAATTGATAGGAAGAGTAATACGTGGCCTAGGCTGCGACTGATTACAACATCACTACTTCTGAGGCCTGTTTCACGTTCCTGTTCGGAAGTATTGCGCGGTTGCTGCGGCGCTGTCGCGGAAGCTCGACGCGACCGTTGGATGACACCTGGGTGTTTCGCAGATTGGAGAGCACGCGCAGGCCTGTGAGACGGGCACAGTGCCAGGGACGTATGGCGACTTCGACACAGCCGCTGTCGCTGCTTCAGATCATTCGCCGTTGAGATCTGCCATGTTTCAGCGAGGATCCTGTATGAGATGGATGGGCCGTGGCCACGAGGGCGCAGGGAATGCCCTATTCTCGTCGTCTCTGTTCATGCGGTTTGCATTTCGTATGTTTCCAGAAGATGGCTTTTTGCCTGAGGATGCCGCGAAACAAAGCGCCGTGCGTCTGGATTCATGCGGTGCCTCGGCATTGGCGCGGGATGGAGGCCATGGAGGAACTTTCGGCGTCAGAGCGTAGGAGGACATGTTCGGTCGGACACTGCGGCGTGCGTGCCTCGTGCTCTCGAGTTCTCGACCCGGGTTTCCTTTGCTCTACCGCGGCGCCGCTCGCTTTTGGCTGTACATGTGAACAGAGTCAGTCGGCCCGTACGGCGGCTGATAGCGACGTCGAGTGCTCAGTCAGTCAGTAGTCAACATGATCGGTGAATACCAGGTTGCTTGCAGCCGCGGGGACGCTACGGCTGCCAACTTGCTCGCTGTCTTTACGACTCTGAATTTACCGGTCCTGGACAAAGTTTACGTCAATAAGCTACTGTAGTACGTCAGGTTCACATGTTCATGACAATTACCTGCTCGTCTACGCCCCATCCTCTGGTCGAGGAGAACTATCGAGCATGTACAACTTCACGCGCGTCACTTTCAATTGCGATCGTCGTGCCGACGCGCCCGTATGCCCAAGATCTGCGCTCGATCGGCGACTTTCCATACGTTGGGGAGCACAGTCACTAGCCGTCCATGGTCGGTTTGTCCCGCAGCGTTGCGAGACCCTGGTGCCATGAGCACTTATGGTCTTGTCTCGCCGACTTGGGGAGATGTCGCCTGTCGAGGTCTCGTGTCATGGCCAGAGGACGGTCTGCAGAGATTTCGATGACCAGCCAAGGCGCGACGTGCCGAGTGATTTGCGATGAATGGAAGCTTTCGAAACTTAACAGCATTGAATAACACGGGTCTTATCCACCCGGGACCTGGTGCTAACCACATTCACGGTCGTTTCACCGCGGGCTTATCGTATGCCGATATTGTCGATAGAATCCCACGTGTGTCGGGCTGATGGTGAGATCCAGCCCGTAGCGGTGCGACCTCGACCGCCTGCTCTCAGGCCAGCTGCTTCGGCAATAGCCACGACGGCTCCAGAACGCGGACCTTTGGGAATTCCCACTTGCCGTCTCGACTAGACGAGACACATGTCCAACCGATGCCTTTCGCATCAGACACTGGCCTCAACAATGTCAAGGCGGTGTCTCGCAGGAAGGGTTGCCCTGGCTGGACCAGCACACCGCATAGCACATCCACATGCATTCAGCAGCAAGCACCGAGCATCAGTGTGGGGAAGAATTCCAGAAGCCACAGGGTCAGGGACCAGTCGTGCGGGCTCTCGGGAGATTACAGACGAGCTTGACCCTGCTTGAGCATAACGCGAATTTCGTTAGAAGCATGTCTGACCGTGCTTGAGACCCCGACGCGGTGGGCTCAGCGATCTGCCAGCTGCCTTATCGGGGTGACATAGCCGTTGTCATTGCCTCTTCGGCAATGGCGACCTTTGATGAGTTTCACAATTCCAGAAGACGACGTTCCCGGTATCGGTGCCTTGGGGACGGTACGTCAGATTTGTCAAGCCTTCAGGGAGGCACCTGGTGCGCATCCTACCAGCAGAGACACCTTGCAACTATTCACGTTGTGTAGTCATGCCCTCAATGGTTTCGGAAGCCACACTTCGTTTCTAACGCGTAAAAGTAACATTGACCCGCGGCATGACGGAACAAACGCAGGAACCTGAGTGGCACGGTCGACTAGCTCTGGTGTTGGTCAAGCCGGCACACATGGCTGTACTTCCGATAGACGTGCTAGCGAGTCAAAGGACACACCATCGCGATAGTCAAATCATGGGCGAGCGGGATGGAAGCCCCAACCCCGCCAGGCTGGAAAACTTCCTTCGAGAGGACGAAGATCAGGGCCTCGTGAGTCTCGGCCAATGACAAGGCTGAAGAAGTGGAGAGAGAGTCGAGTGGAGTTGTGCTATGGAAGCCATGCGTCGTTCCCCGGCGCCGAAGCTATGGCATGACCACGCCGCACACGCTAACCGACACGGCCCACACCACGGAAGAGCCCTTCTTCAACTTGAGTCGCATCAGGACCCTGTTGAGTCGTAAGGGAGCCCCGCTGATGTGGCCTTCTAGAAATTGCATCGTCTTGACATGAAGCAGTGAGCATGACGACAGTGGTAGGGCGAGCAGACGGCGCGAAAATCCCACGAAATCTTTTCCTGGAGTCACGATAAGCCCGCATGTTGTACGGGGTCTCACTTACCGTTTGTTCCTGCATTGTACCTGCAGTAGACGCTATTCTCGATCAATAAGCTCTGCAGTCAATGTGGGGGATGACGGCCAGGCGGATGCCATCGGGCCTGTTCGAGTCGACCAACGCTTGTCACGCGAAAGACACGCCGCTTTTACGAGTAAGCCACTTAGGCCTCGCCGGCGGCTTCATAACTTTGCACCCGCAGCATTCGATAGCTCGTTTCTATTTGTGCCGAATCTTATACGAGGCACCAACATGCATAACTCATACCGCGGCGGAAGTGTAAATGGTGAGGCATCCACTTCATCCGCGTCATAGCCAGCCAACTGCGTCTACTATCGATACCTAGATAGAGCAGCTGGTTGCTTTGTCTGGTACACCACCACAATCGGTCGCTGCGCGAGTGGTAGCCGAAGTGGCAGCCCAACACCTGAAACACACTTGCGAGATGGATTAAGGCCGCATGTGCAGCTATATGACCATGCATCCCACCAACCGAATTTCTTTACACCCTTCGAAGAAGAATGGTATCGGTGGCGACTTGCAGAGAGCTGCACACGAGTATGTCGCACCATTAAGAATAGCCGTGTTTTCGACCACTGGGAGGGCGCGGATCCCAGGCCCTTCAGCTCGCGGGCAAATCACGCTCAACGGGGATCCTGTTCTTGCACCATGGCTTACGTTCCTGCGTAAGCCCGGCATGTCAAGTTCTCGCTCCAGTGTTGCGCGATGGGTGTGGCAATGGACCATTTTTCTACCCTCGCGTCGGGCGACTTGACGCGATACATTCCTACATCTCTGGGCATGCGTGGCTGGTGGAGTTGTTGTGGACATCGTGAGACACATCGCTCGTACGCTTCTGCATCGCAGGAAGGCGTCGCGAGTCTTGTGGTGTGCGGGCAACGTTGACGCCGGCCACAGCGCGTCCAAAAGCACTCAATCAACAACGACATCAGCATGCCCGGTGTTGCTTCTGTGATGCTGGAGGGTGGCACCGCGGGCGGTACGGCGTTGTCGTGCGTGACATATTCAGTGGAGCGCGCAGCGTCATCACCATCACGAAGAGCGGGAGAGACGCGACGCTGTATGGATGTTTCAAAACATAGTTCAACCGGCAGGGTCTCGCAGCTATCATTATCGATTGGCAGATAGGATGATAGGCTGAATGATGCCCGGGCGCGCTAATCTCGAGGCGAGTTGGAGGGCCGTCTGAAAGGGCATGCTGTGGTGTGGTTTGTCAGACGAGACGCAAGACACACCCGACGCTCGCCCAGTCATCGGCAGTATCACCCTTCGCTACCCATCACTCGCTGTTCAGAACAACGGCCACACCGTGGCGAGGCTCAGTTGCCTTCAGCTATTGCATCGTCTCCATTCGGAGAGGGCGGTAGAACCCACTACGTAGGCAGTGTGCAGGCCTTCCATCCCACCATGTGCTGTGCTGGCGACGTAGCCAATGCCTGGAGGCCTGCCGGAACCGCCGCGCACATCTCATTTCGCGTATAGCCCCATGCAGCTATGCATTGGGCGAATAACTTTAGGCCCAAAAACCCATGCATTAATGCACTCGCTGCTTTTGACGCGAGTCAAGGCTAGGGTCTAATGCAGGATCCCATACCTAGCTGGCTTGTGGAGCTGCGCTGCGCCCCGGCGCACTAGAGCGAGCCGTCCTTCTCTGTGCGCTCATCAGTTCTCTTTTTCACTGGCCTGCCCTTGATCAAGGTTCATCAACCACGTCCCTCTCGTTTCTTTCCGCCGTCGCCGTTCAGGTTTTCATCTTGGGTCTCATAATTTTGTGCCCTCACACTCTTTGATCTTCATTATCTATCTTAGTGACAGTTTCGTTATTACGAACTGGCCCACAGTCATTCCTTCGACTCTCTCTTATACTGTCCAGTATCCTGCCTTCAAGTACAACTAATTTGTCCTCGACATCACTCGATACAACTCTATCATCGACCCAACCCACGAACAACAACGTGTACGACGACGACAACTGCTACACTGAACTAAACACATACCTACACACGCAATGGAAGGCTCATATCCCATCCACCCTGCCCAGGCAATGCAATCGCCATTCTTCTACTACAACCCGGACCCTCAAGGGGAGAACACACGCCAACACGGTCACTTCACACCCCACCCATTCGGACAGGCTACCTTCCAGGCACAGAACATGTACTACCAGAGGCCAACGTCGGCATGCTCTCAGATGTCCTACCCTCAGACCGCCTACGCCAACCAGATGCTGACTCCCGTCGCATCTCCTCAGCCAATGTACCAGAAGCCAACGATCTTGATCCAACCTCAAGACTCGCCATACCTTCACCCCATTGACACTGACTACTCGTTCTCGCCTGCCACACCTCCTCTTTCATCGTGCGGTAGCAACACCAGCAGCCCTCCTTCCACATGCGATGTCCTCCCTACACCGCTGCACGACATGTTCTCTGCTGAGGGTATCGAGGGTGTAAAGCAGGGCTGCGAAAGCGAGGTCTTCTCTGAGCTCCTCTCTGCCGGTCTCGAATGGCGTTCAGCCTCCCCACCCATGACACCAGGTAAGTTTATCCAATGTACTATTCGCATCGTCTTGTGCAAGCAATGTCGCTGCCTCGACGTTGCGTGGGCAACTCATTACGTGTGTGCGTGGACAGCGTTGCTAACTGCTTCAAGTCTACATCCAGCCTCCGTCGGCTAACCAGGGGTCCTACCTCCTGTCTGCAACTTCATGCCCCTCGCTTTCCCCATCACCATCACCAGTGCCCCGCTCTGCCTTTGCGGAAGCCGAGAACAACTTCTGCAACCCCCGCGATCTCACCGTCTCCGCCACTACCGAGCTTCCTATCGTCACACTTTGCCCCGGCGACGAGGAGCATAAGGTTGTCCTCAAGGGTGAGACTGCCAAGGTAGACAGCTTCGAGCCTGCTCAGTCGTTCCACTTCACTGGACTCCCTACATTCGAGCCCCTGTTCGAGCTTGACTGCGAGGACGACTTCACTGGCCTGGTCAACTTCTCCACCGACAACGCCCACTTTTGCGGCAGCAAGCGCCAGCGCACTGACCTAGGAGCCTTTTCTCCCGAAGAGGACTTCCTCAGCGACGAGAGCTTCACCGACTTCGAGGAGGAGCTTGTCAACGGCCTGCCCCTTACCCCTGCCACCAGCGACTTTGACATGTCGGCCACTTCTGACATGAAGAGGCGTACAGTCAAGAAGGCTCGTTCCGAGTTCAGCGAGACTGAGTCCGACTACCAGGGTAAGCAACAGACATCCGGTGATGACAACACCATGTCTGGAGCATCAAGCCAACAAGAATCAGGTCAAGCCGAAAACGCTGTCGGCTCCAGCTCAGACGAACACGCCACTCCCGTCGCGCCTACCAGCCGTCGCGGTCGCAAGCAGTCGCTCACCGACGACCCTTCCAAGACCTTCGTCTGCACTCTGTGCTCGCGTCGCTTCCGCCGTCAAGAGCACCTCAAGCGCCACTACCGCTCTCTCCACACTCACGACAAGCCCTTTGAGTGCACCGACTGCGGTAAGAAGTTCTCCAGGAGCGACAACCTGTCGCAGCACCAGCGCACCCACGGCACTGGCGCTGTCAGCCTCGAGGTCATGGGCTCCGACTTCCACCACTCGGACATGCAGCACGGCCAACCCGGCGCGTTTGGCGCACAGGCGCCTTCCACCATGGGCGAGATCCTCTACAACGCCGCTGCCGAGATCCCCACATCAAGCTCAGACGGATCCGAGAACGAGTCTTCCCCCAGCCAGAAGAAGCGCAAGAGGAACGAGTAAACCTTCTTCTCTACCACACTTCTCCTTTCAACTCTTAACGACTCTTCATGACCCCCACAACACCTGGTAGAAGGATTATATATCACGCCACACGGCTGCTCGTCCACCCTCACGACATGGCTAGACAGGCGGCACCGATCTACATCAGCGGCTCGAGCTTGCACAATCTGCAGCTAAAACTCTACGCTTCCCTTCTCCCACTGTATTCTACATACCCGATCTGGCTGTACCAACATGCGAGATTGGCATTTTCTTCTCGTCGTTTGGTTTTGCGTTTAGCACGGCTTATCGGGACTTCTGGGGCGGACCTTGGCGGACGGATAGATCTGGTGTTTTCTTTGGTTTCACTTTTACGACGACATGGCCATTACCCTACACCGGCCACTGTCGCCGCGTTACCCCGCTGTTTATCTTGCGCTTCCTACACTCGTTGTAATCGGGCAGCCTCATCTGAGCGCCCTCTGACATTCTGGGAATCTTCGCTTCTTTCTCATCACACATACATGTAATTGTCAGACTTTTACAATCTGCTCAGCAATGCTTTTGCGTTCTTTGCGGCGCATTGTAGGTTAGAGGTGCTGGCACTGTCCGACTATCATACAAAAACACGTTACATACATACTTCCGATGCTTCTTCCCTGCATGTGACTACTGTGCCAACCATGCGAGCCGCGCGTTGTGCGCACTGTTGCTTTTGGACGATCAGCCGTCAGCGATGGGTGCAGGACGGGACCCTGATACCAAAATACACTATCGCGCTCGTTGCAAAACCCCACGGATCAACCTAGCGCGCGCAGACCCTTAGCGAGACCCAATCCACCTGCGTCTGTCTCATGCAACGAGCGGCACCGGGCCGTCTCAACTCCTTCATTGCTTTTCCCAGACGGTCGCCCGTTTCGAATCATTCGTTTTACCATGTCACCGTCATTGAGCGTAATTGCTTTAATCTCCGGAGGCAAAGACTCGCTCTTCTCCATTCTCCACTGCAAAGCCAACGGCCACAGCGTCGTAGCACTGGCCAATTTGCACCCAGCGCCTTCGGCCAATGACGATGAGGACATCAACAGTTACATGTACCAGACCGTGGGGCATTCGGTCATCCCACTCTACGAAGAAGCGCTAGGAATACCGCTCTATCGACAAGAGATCCTGGGCACCGCCGTAGACTCGAACAGAGACTATGCGACGCCTTTGCAAAAGCAAGAGCAGGATGAGACTGAAGACTTGGTTCCGCTGTTGAGAAGGGTCATGGAAGCACATCCGGAGGCAAACGCAGTGTCTACAGGGGCCATCCTGAGCACGTATCAACGGACGCGTGTGGAGAATGTTGCGCTCAGGCTAGGGCTGACGCCACTGTCGTATCTGTGGCAGTATCCGCTGTTGCCACCGTATACGCAATCGTCGCTTTTGCATGATATGATGACTGTAGGACAAAAAGCAATCATCATCAAGACGGCGTCTGGTGGTCTGGATGAAGACTTTTTGGGCCTCGATGTCGCTAATCACAAGACTATAGCAAGGCTAGCGAAGGCCATGGGGCGCTATGGTGATGCTGGTGACGGCGCGATACTGGGTGAAGGAGGGGAGTTTGAGACGCTGGCACTGGATGGGCCGAGATCGATCTGGAAGAAGAAGATAGTGATCGAGGAGGGACCACCTGGGAAACTGGAGGGTGGCCAGGCGGTGCTGAAGATCGAGCAGAGTACGCTAGAGGAAAAGGTTGACGATAACGAAGATGCTGGCACGTTGAGGGTACCTGAGCTCTTTGACGACGAGTTCAAGAGAGTGCTGGAAGTGACAAACGCCAGCAACCAAAATGAGCTTTCTGCGTCCACTGAAAAAGAGGGCACTGTTCAGTCTTTTTGGTCGCCCTCTCGAGTGCATCCCCCGTCCATAGTAGACCGACTACCCAGGAATACATTCAGTAACGCCTCGACCGTCTTTACATACTCCAACCTCTCGAGCGATACCTCTCCCTCTTCCTCACCCGATTCCCCTTCTCGCCAGCTCTCCAAGATCTTCCTCCGTCTCGACCATATTCTGAAGCAATGCCATGTTTCCAGATCCAGCGTCAACCACTGCACATTGCTCCTCCGCGACATGGCAGACTTTACAGTCCTTAATCCAATCTACGCTCAATACTTCAGCGGCGTGAACCCGCCAGCCAGAGCTACGATCGCAGTCGGGGACACCATGCCAGAAGACAGACACGTCATGCTAAGCGTAACCGCGGACAAGGACCAAAACGACCAAAACGGAAAGCTCCTTCACCCAGTGAACAGACAGGGCCTCCACGTCCAAGGCCAAAGCTACTGGGCACCCGCAAACATCGGACCTTACAGCCAAGCCATCTCCGCCCGCCTGCCCCCCAGCAACCAGCACCCCGAAAACGACACCCAAACCACCGGAGAAGTCGTCTACGTAGCCGGGCAAATCCCGCTCATCCCCGCATCCATGACCGTCTACACAGGGCAAGGTTTCCGAGGCCAAGCTCTCCTTTCCCTCCAACACCTCTGGCGCATCGGCCGCACAAAGCGAGTGACATGGTGGACAGCAGCCGTGTGTTTCATTCCCGCTTCTGAGACTCCAGAGGGGGATGTGCGGACGGCGCAGGGAGTATGGAGGAAGCTTCATACCCCGCCTTCCTCCTCGACTGACGACGACGAAGACGAGGATATTGATCCTTGGGACCGCTTGAACCAACATGACGCCTCGGCCTTCAAGGACTCTACGTTCCGGGCGCCGATCCCTGATCGCTCTGCCATATCTACTGCGCAAAATCAAGGTCTAACCGGGGCTAAGGCAGAGATAGTCGTACCACCTTGTTTCGTCGCCCAGGTGTCTTCTCTGCCGCGCGGTGTGGATATAGAGTGGAGCGCTACGGGTCTTACGTCTCGTTCCATCGCATACGAGCGTGACGCCTCTGTTCCCCAGTGCACTACTACGACGCCGGCGCACAGTCGGTCTCGTTTTTTTACGTTGGAGATCAGGGATGAGCGGGATGTGGAGGTGCTAGGGAAGCTGGGTGCACAGGGCTGGACGAGTGCTACGCTGTATGTTGGAAGGGGGTTTGCGTGGTATGGGAATGGAGGAGAGGGGGTCAAGATGGAGGGTGTCCAGTGGATTCCTTGCCAGAGGGTTTGGGGCGAGGAGGGGAGAGAGGTTTGTGCGGTACTTGTAGGAAGGCTGGATGCGTGAGGGAAGCGGGCAGTATAGATGTCTGTGGAGAGAGATAGGTATCGTGCAATCTTCGTGCTCGTACTTTGCCAAAACCGAACATGACCATGCGAGTATGTATGCATCGCTCGTAATTGCTTCTATAGCTATGTGATATCCCATCCATCTTCTTCCAATCGTCAAATCATGCCTGATGGTATAACAGCTTTTCCCAACCTGCCCGAGTGTCCGTAACGCCGTGTAAATGCCCGATATCGCGGTTGCCATTGCTTGGCTACTATGCAAGATTTCTCGCTTGTGTGCATCGTCTAGAACCTCTCCTTCATACGTCCGGCGACTGTCCGTAGGTTGCCGTACACCTTGCTTGGTTGTTGACCCAGGATCAGGCTGACAATGGCTTCGCGCGCGATGTGGATGTTCTTGAAACCGCCGAGGATGTGGATCTTCTGGTCTGCTAGGACGACTGGGGGTTGTTAGTAATCTGGACAACGGGGGTATTCATGTCATGGACGCACCTCGTGTTCTGCTGGCGTTCTCGATGGCGAACTTGGTCTTGCCGTCCTTGCCTGCAATGCGGCCAATCGCGCGGCCGAGATGCTCGCCCTGTAGGGTCTTGACGTCCTTGATCTCAAAGGTCTCAATGTAGAGATCGTCGAGTCGAAGCAGCTGTGGGTCGTCAGTCGGATGTTCTCGAATTGAGGAGCCTGGCCAGGCCAGACCCAGTTTGAATGACTGCCAGCTCAGGTGTAGGGCTTCGTATCACTTACCGCAATGGCATCATCCGTGTCAAAGCCCAGCGTGAAGGCCTTTACAAAGTCCTCTCCCTTCTGCAGCGCGCCTGTGTCGGTTGTGGCGTTGGAGGTGCGCAGTTCGACGGCCTTTGCCTTTGTGTTCATGCGGACCTGCAGCTTGAGGTGCTCGACAAGCGGGGGGTAGATCTTGGGCCACGAGTTCTTGAGGGGCGTCATCCTGTGGGGTGGGATGGGGACCTTGCGCTGTTCGCGGCGGAAGGCGAGGGGTATCGACTTGGCGGCGGGGAACTTTGGCTTCCCGCTCTCGTCCGTCATGGGCATGTCGTCGTCGGTGGGTGCTGGGGCATCGTGCGCGGCGGCGACGGGGTCGAGGCTCATGGAGATGAGGTCGCCGTCGCTCTCGGTCGGGAGCGGGACCGACGACGCCTCCATGGTGACATCGTCGGCAAACTCGTCGGGCCTGCGCTGGAGGGCGGTAGGGGCGGGCATGCTGGCAGCGGTATGCGGTATGCGGATGCGGATGCGGTATGCGAAGTGTAGGCGGGCGTGGATGCTGGAGGTGCTATCGATTCGCGACAATGTGGGGCTGCTCAAGAAATTTGGCTGAGGCGAGCGGCAGTCGTCCCGAAGCGGGCTAGCGCCTGTCCCTCTACCGCGAGGCCTTCTTTTTGCATGTGCATGGGTAATGACGTGAATCTTGTATTCCAACCACCCGCCCGCCTGTCCTGCACCGCACACGGCACCCTCTCTGCCCCCCCACACGTCCGCACACCCCTCGCTTGCCGACGTCGACCATGTACCCGCCGCGATTATCATGAACAAGAATGTAGGCACGCTCGGCTTCCTGTGGCGCGCCGTCGCTGGCCAGCCGCTGATCCACGGCGGCCGTGTGCTTCCGCGCGAAGGGCTGGGGGCATGGGCACAGGCACAGGCACAGGCACAGGCACAGGCGCAGTCGCCATGGCGGGGAGGCATCCAGAAGCGCTCCATGACCGCGAATTCGCATGTCTTGGGGCTGTCGACCACCTCACCGCATCCCGGACACGCACCCGGTCTGCTGCTGCGAGCATCGTCACCCCGCACCGGCCGTCTCCAGCAGAGTGTGGCTGGCACCGTCTTCTCGGCATGGCGCAGAAACGCATCGTCCAAGGCGGGCCGAGCGCTGGAGAGGAACAGAGGCAGCGACCGCCGCAACAAGAGTTCGGCGACGAATGGCTCCTCCAAGACCAAACCAGAGCCCACGGGCCAGACACCGCAGTCCTCCAAAACACCGCTGCCCAAGCCCAAGCCCGAAGCATCAGGTGCGGCAAAGCCCCTCCTCGACCGTCTCCCGCACCACCTACCCCACATATACCGCCCCAGCAAGGCTGAACTGCTCGAAGCTGCCTCGGGCTTCTGGTCGCGCATAAAGATCCACTTCAAGTGGCTTACCATCCGAAGCACCCGTCCCTTCAATGCCGATGAGATCTACGCATTGTTCTCGTGGATCATCGCCGCCCACTTCCTCTGGATCGTGCTGGGCACTACAACCTTCTTCATGCTGACCATCTTCTTGATCAACACCGCCTTCTCACAGGAGACGATTGCGAAGTGGATCGGAAACTACTTGACAAAGTCCTCGGGCATAAAAGTCGTCTTCGAGACCGCTGTAGTGCCCAAGTGGGGAGACGGTGTCATTTCTTTCCGCAATGTCTTTGTCTCGCGACGCCCCGGCCAAGGCAAAGGAAAGGTCAGCAAGGGTTCACAGACCGAGATGGCTGCTGCCGCCGCCGCCATAACCCACCAGGAAAGCGACACTCCAGACGCTGTCGAAGAGAAAGCGGAACCCGAAGAAGACACCAACTACACACAATTCGACATCTCCATCGATACCGTCAACGTCACACTGTCGTTCTCAAAATGGTTCAACGGCAAGGGCCTGTTGAAGGACGTCGAAATCAAGGGTATCCGCGGTGTCGTAGATCGGACGTCAGTGCAGACAATCGAGGGCGTGGATCCCAGGTCATACAAACACGAGCACAACCCGGGCGACTTCGAACTCGAGTCCTTCAAGATGGAAGATCTGCTCGTCACTATCTACCAGCCCAACGGCTTCCGCCCGTTCTCCGTCAGCATCTTCTCTTGCGACCTCCCTCAGCTGCGGAAGCAATGGCTGTTTTACGACTTCCTCTCTGCCAACATGATGTCCGGATCCTTCGACAACTCGCTCTTTACCATACATCCCAGACAAACACACAACTATACTGGCGCCCAGTTGAGCAGCGGCCGCGACAGCGAAGACGGCAGCTCCTGGAAGAAGCATAGCCGGATTCGTATCGACGGCTTGAACATCGACCACCTCAACAGGGGCTTTGAAGGCCCCTTCTCGTGGATCCACGAAGGCAACGTCGACATTGTGGCAGATGTCATGTTCCCCAATGACGATGACGATAGTATTGCAAAGGTCATGTCCGACATGTACGATCGTGTGGAAGCTACCGTTATCCAACAGCGCAAGCACCATTTCTCTGACCACGCGGTACACGGCTTCGATGAGCATCCTGAAGACAAGTCGCATCCCCACGAGGAAACAGAGGAGGACAACCGTTACATGATCATGGACATGCGTGTCCATCTCAACGACGTGCGCGCCGCAGTCCCAATCTTCACCCGGGACATTTCTTACGTGAACAACGCGCTCGTACGACCTATTGTGGCATACATGAACTCAAGTCGCACCTTCATCCCAGTGAACTGCAGGGTTGTGAAGAGGGTTAGTGAGTTCGACGGCAGTTGGACCCTCTACGATAGCGGGTTAATGGAGGAGGTGTCAAAGGAGGTGAGTCCTATATTCATTCCCCTTGCTGCCCTCTAGAAACGAGTCCTAACACATGCTTAGATGTACGATGCATTCGCCCGCGACGTCCTCGAAGATCGAACCACACGTAAACGACGCATAAAGAAGGTGGGCATTTGGACACTGCAGCTCGCAGCTCAAGCCCTCTTTCTTGGTCTCGCCGGCAACATCGCATAAAGATACCCTGATAGATTGGATGAAGCGGATGAATCTCTTCTTTCTGTAATATACATGGCAAAGCAAGGCGTTCTGGCGCATATACATACACACGGCTGATGTGGCTGGCTAGCCGAAGTAGATGAATGGATGAAATGGGCAACGAACTTGGGAGCTCTTAGAGCAGCTGCCTACGATGAAATGATAGACATTCTTATTCCCATCTATCAAAATTTTCCACTTCGAATCCATTGTACAAACAGGGCTGCTCAGAGCCCCGTGCTGGTGTCATGTGCCGGCGTCAGCATCTGAGGATCCATCTTTCAAAGCGTGACAGCCATGACATGCCAACTTGTGCCCATTACACTACTTTTACTTCAAGATACTTATGGTCGTGAGTGGTGCATGAGAATCTCCACCGATGAGATTGCCCTTAATAGCCAGCCCTCGCAGACACGCTCGAACCAAAAGAGCTACTACCAGCCGTTCCCATACCACAGATCTGCAGAATGGGTCGGATGACAGCGGAAGACACGTACTCTGGGGACAAGTGGGACCTCACTCTCTGCGGGTGATAGTGGATCGGTCGATGGACGTTGCGTCCTATGCTCACATCTGCGCGTTGTCAAGAAACCTCAAGAGGCATACCCAGAACGGCAAACGATGCAGCTGCAGGGCGTTTTACGACAATATCGAGGTCAGACGTGTTTTGTGTCGCCTTCCTAAGGCGGCGTACTACTAGCCAAATGCCATCGGTAATCTCATCTCGACTCGCTTCGTCGGGTACCACATCTAGAGGCCTAAATTGCTACTACTAGTTTTACGATCCATAGCAACGTCGCTTTGAGCTCGACGTGGAACCAAACTACATACCAGGTCCGCGGCACACGCGTCGGACGAATGTGGTAGCACGAACACGCGCGACGGACCCAACCCCGAATGCCTGAAACCAGGTCAAGGGCCTTGGTCTCTGCGAAGAACGGAATTCGTGTTACAAAAGTAATACAGTACTGCTCCAAGCCCCGCCAGCTCCGAGATGACCATCCGACCCTCCGCGCGCACCTACAGCCAAGCGACGCTCGGGAGATGGCACCATTTCGCGGGCGCTGTCAAGCTCGCCATGCCAACCAACAAGCTTTGACAAAGCCTCCCCATGCTCTGGCTACCGTGTCCCGCGCCCGCCATATCATTGGTGCAGAATCCTACAATGCCGTCGATCCGTTGTCCATGGCTCTGAATAGTTTAGCCTATCCGCGGACATAACGCCGTGTAGGGTGTGGAGATAGGGTGAATACGCTGCATACGGCTGTAGGACCGCCTGCCGCTTTGCGCCCTCGCATCATAGGTCTAGGCATGCAGCCCTTTCGCGTGCGGAGGGTCGTAGATTTCTGTGTCCGTGATTGCGACGTAAGCCTTTGTTGCTATTCACTTTAGACGAGGCATCACTTCTTTCCTTTCTCTCAGATCTACTTTCCATATCTGCCTAGAACGCTTTGTGCTGATAGTTTGACTTCCGGACTGTCGATCTACGAACTGTTCGATTTGTATCCCGTTCTTGCGGTTATTCCCAGTCGACTGTCTCAGTAATACCGTATATTCGGTAAGACTTGCTTCTCTTTCCTGGCTGCCAATGTACGCAGTAATCTAACACGAGTACGCCACATCAGTGCGTACGGCACGGAAGGGGCGAAGATGCGTCACGGTGTCGAATACATGCTAACGACTCCTCCTTCAGTTCACTCCATATTCAACGTCCACAATGGCAACGCCATCGTCATTACCAAACCCCACGCGGGATGCGCAAGATCTGCCTAACGGACCTACCAAAGAAGCATACGAACAAGGCCATGATGCAGACAGCAGACTACCTGAGGATTCATTCTCCAAGGACCCAGAGAAGGGCATCGACAGCCATGCCCATTCAACACACACAGACGAGCGAACAATGTCTAGCATCGCCCCACCAGAACAAGAACGAGACGCCAACATCGTCGACTGGGACGGGCCAAATGATCCCGCCAACCCTCAAAACTGGACGGCGAGAAAGAAATGGGGTATCATCTCCGCACTGGGTGCCTGTACCCTCATCACTCCCCTCGCATCCTCCTTCTTCGCACCCGGCGTCCCCCAGGTCCTTCGTGCTTTCAACGAAACCTCCAACATAATGGCCTCGTTCGTCGTCTCAGTGTACATCTTGGGGTTCGCCATTGGACCTCTGATCATCGCGCCCATGTCTGAACTCTACGGACGCATGCATCTGTACAACATCTGCAACGCACTCTTCGTTGTCTTCAACATCGCCTGCGCGTTATCCAATTCCATGGGCATGTTAGTGGGCTTCCGTTTCCTAGCGGGGTGTGCCGGAGCCGCGCCCTTGACTATCGGAGGCGGCACAATCGCCGACATGTTTCCTCCTGAACAAAGAGCTGGTGCAATGGCCGTGTGGGCCGTCGGACCACTTCTAGGCCCTGTCATCGGACCTGTATGCGGAGGTTTCCTCGTGGAGAACCAATCCTGGCGCTGGGTCTTCTGGATCCTCGCCATCTTCGGCGGCGTCTTCGGCGTCATGCTCTTTTTCGTTGGCCGCGAATCCTACCATCCTACTCTTCTCGCTCGCAAGACGAAGGCCCTTCGGAAAGAAACTGGGAACGAGAATCTGAGATCAAAACTTGCTCAGGATCTGCCGCCGAGGGAGATTTTCATTCGCGCTATTGTGCGCCCGATGAAGATGCTCTTCCTTTCTCCCATTGTCGGTCTCATGTCCCTCTACGTCGCTGTCAACTACGGTATCCTGTATCTGTTCTTCACGACCGTCACGTTTGTTTTTGAGGGCCAATACCACTTCTCCTCCGGCGCCGTCGGACTATCCTACATCGGTGTTGGTGTAGGCATGTTCATTGGTATGGTAGCCCTCGGTATCCTATCCGACAAGATCATCGTCAAGCAAAAGGCCAAAGGAAACGTCAAGCCTGAACACCGCCTTCCGCTTATCCTTACCCTACCCGGTGCCATTGGACTCCCCGTCGGTGTTTTCGTATACGGATGGACGACATACTACAAAGTCCACTGGATCGTCCCTATCATCTTTACCTCGTTCATCGGTCTGGGCAATCTGACGGCTATGATGACTATTCAAACCTACCTCGTTGATGCGTTTACTGTCCACGCTGCATCTGCTATCGCAGCGAATACCGTTCTCCGCTCCATGTTCGGTGCCTTTCTGCCGCTCGCTGGATTAAACATGTATGATGCTTTGGGGTTGGGGTGGGGAAATTCTCTACTTGGGTTCATCTCTGTGGCGTTTATCCCGGTGCCGATTCTATTCAAGTACTATGGTGAGAGGATCAGGACGAACCCGAAGTTTCAGGTGCAGCTTTAGGGTGGTGGGCTCAGCCAATATAGACAATTCTCACAGCATTGCGCGGCGTTGATCATGCGGTAGAACAATACAGTTTGGAATGTCTCCTGTTCGAAACATATCATAGGGACCTCCTATATTTTGCCTGCTGCCTCATATTATCCATACTGCAGCTTGTGGCTAACATGTTTTTTTGGGGTCTCAGAGCTTTGCGCTGCTGGTTCGCGAACCCCAGCGTGTAGCGTGGGGAACACGACTGCGACTGCTTCATCACCGACCCTCCTGCCTGCCCTCAAAGTGACCTCAGCACCTGCCTTCCCTCTCTTACCGAGAACAACGCACACAATGGTGCGGAAATCCCGGTCAGGCTGCTTCATCATCGGTCGTATTGAATGTCGCGTGTATTATCCCAACAATTGGCCTTCCTCTCATCAAGCGCGCACCCTCTCGACCTCGGGAAGTCGAACACCAAAACGCAAGGTGCGAAGTTGGAAGCTCGATTCCTCCTGCTCTCGAAGTAAGCCAATGTCTTTTCTTTATCTCAACAAGTCTGAGATGAAAGAAACTTTCATGGTTAGCTGATTGCACAATGCAGCCCGATAGTTGTTCCGTCGGGGAGCTACGTGTGGTGCTAACACCAACACACATATGTGTTCCTCTGAGACCCTCTTCAAGTTTAGCGTTTATACAAAATAATGGGTGTGAATGATAACTGACCTGTTCTGTAGGAGTTGCGAAATTCTTTTTTTTCTCTGGGATGTTGCCTTTTATATCGCCTTAGCTTACGTAGGGCGCGGTGGCTGTGATCACTATCCCTTGGTTCGTATCCACTAGAAGACTCAATATCCACAGCGGTGAGCCAGTCATAGCTTTCGTGATCTAAACCGTGGCGACCTCATCCAACAATTTGAGGTACCGAGGTCAGTACCGAGGATAAGATGACATATATATTTGTGTACGTAATATAGGGCGGCAAAAAACCTTGATGTCTTTGTTCATTGCTTTAGACGCGGCTGTAATGCTCATGTAGTTATCCGCGGATTACAGCAAGTACCTCGTGGGCCAGTTGAGATGCAGTTTTATATCTTCAAGATGTAGAACTAACGTTGGATGGAGTTACTACGATATAAATTCTGGAAGAAAGCCTATAAGAAATTGTTCGAGAATAAGCAAGATAGAGAGATGATTGAGCACTGCCTTCGCGACACAAGTAAATGGCTATGGCACCTCTATTTAGCCTAACTACATATCCATCTAAAAGACCTTAGCAATTGTTGAAAGTGCAAAAAGGTCTAGCTATACTACAAAAAGCGTGCAGAGTATATATCCCGCCACCAGACCCACCGCCCTACAACTAACAATTATCCCCATGTTCATCTAGCCAAGACACTGGACTGCGACATCGCCTCCTTCTACGGGAATCCAGATATCGTACTGGTTGCCGTTCTCGTCCGCGACAACGTAGTGATCAAAGTGCGGCAAGAAGACCATAAAGGCCTCCTGTGATGTACTGCACGACTTGCTTGGATCAAACTCAATCGTCCGGGTGTATTCCTGACTGAATTCCATAGATACTTCGATGCCAACGGATGCAGTGAAGATGTCAAAGAAGCCGACGCTTAATTCGGCACTCACGCCGACGCTGGTGGAAAAGCCTTCTGTAGTCGACCACTCGGTGGATACGCCGGGTGAGGTGATGCCGCTCATCCGGTTGCTGACGCCGGGTCGAGTAACGGACTTGGACAGACCGAGGACAAGCACTTCTTCTTGCTATTGTCGGATCGTGTTAGAAAAAGGCAGTAAAATTGGTAAACAGGGGCAAGGATGGACTGGACACTCACTCTCTTCTGGATAGTAGGCTCGGATTGACGCTGGATGGTTTCGTTCCTCACCGTCTCCCAGAAAACCTCCATCTCCTCTATCGTCTTCGAGTCAACTCTTAGTTGCGGCTTAGCAGAGCGAGTCGTGGTGCGGATGGAGCTGCGTCTAGCGAAACTTGCTGGGACGGCGCCGGCTTCGACGTATTGGTTTGAACCTGCCTCTATCTGAGCAGGGCCTGGGGCCCGACCGCCAGACCCCTGAGGCTCACACCACTGCTTGATCAAGCGATAGTATGTCGGGCCGCTGATGACATTCAAGTACGAGTCCTGGCCATCGCCGCGGGTGTTGCATACAGCGATGACGCAGTTTGCGTCTTGTCCGTCCGAAAACGTCGGATCGGAGAAGATGTTGCAGGCCCCATCTCTAATTGGACGGCCACCATTGTAAGGGCTTTCCGTCCAGTCAATGTTAGCTATGATTCTGTCGCCTAAAACTCGATTAGTTGAGAGTCGTGTAACGCCAGGCGGTTACTTACAAGAATCATAATTTGGCTCCGTGTATGAGTCGCATTCGTAGACCAGCTGCGCTTGTACGCTGGATACGCCAATGACGGTCAAAAGAGTAGCGAGTTTGGCAAGCATATTGGAAAGTGTAATCCAGTCTGTTGAACTGATGGGAAGATAGTGCTTGCCTTGAGTGAAGCAATGCTGATGAGGATACTGAAAAGAAATCTGAGAGACTTGAGGGCTTTAAATACATATTCTCGTAGCATGGCCTTCATCTAATTCCCGTCCATTATCATGCCTATGATGCGCTAACCTGCAGATTCTATTGGGAAATCCTTCGTGGTGTTCGCTTCCGTTCTCAATAGCCCTTCACGATGCCCATACCATTTGCCACATGTCGCCTAGGTGCTGGCTAAAAGCGTTTGGTTCGTGTAATAGCGGTCGTTCATGGTTGCTTCTGGATGTTGATTCGGTGCAAAGACGAGTGAATGTGTAAGGCCAAACGCCAAGATATATAGTAAGTTACGCCCTGCCAAGTCGGAACGGGACACCCGTTATAGTCGCTTTTAGTGTGTATGCGATGTGAACAAGTTCGCGTCCTTCACATCCTTCGCATCCTTAATGACGATTTAGCTGTCCTCTAGCTTCTTAGCCGCATGGGAACCGTGCCGGACCGCCCGCAGCACCGAACCTGTGCACCAAATGCACGCCATCTCCATGAGCCGTTGGAGCCTCAAGTGACAATAAGATTCTTCATCAGGATCGATGTCAGCGAAGAAAAGGGCGCGCCGTTGATGTCTACGACCGCGTCTAGCAACATGAACATAAGAATCCGATTCTCGCGGTCAACATTGCTGTCCTGCGGCTTAAGTGGTTAGAAGTAAACGTCTTCCACTCCGACTGAAAGCCGCGGAGCTTTTGACAGCAGCAATCGGGAGAACGGCAATGATCCTTCTGAACTCTCCACCAATATTGCAAGGATGATGGTTTAGTGTGGTGCTGTTGGAATAAGTGGATAGAAGTTCCTGGATACTGTTCCCGAGGACATGAATGCAGAAGGCAATTATGGTGTGGCATTCGTAAAGGTGGGCCTATTGGCCCACTGCATTCATCTGCTGTATCATAGCCTGCTGGTTAACAAACCTGCAGTTGCATGCGTCGCAATCAGTATCAAAGGACATGTTGACTTGGTTTTTGCGGCTTCGTTGGATGCATACATCTGTGAGATGGCATGCACAAACCGACGCAATACTAGCGATTGAATAGGCCCTTTGATGAGATGACTTGGGACGTGACTTTGCGAAAACGTGAACATTATAATCTAGATAGGCTTCTGACATCTCTCTCTTCCCCGCTCTCACACGAATTACGGTACTTATTGTGCCTTCTCTTCACTCTTCTTCTTCCCACTTAGCATGCCCTTGATCTTACTAACACCCTTGCCCAGGCCTCCAAAGACAGCCCCGAAACCAAAGCTCCACCCCTTGATTCTGATGCTCCAAACGAAGAAGTAAACAAGCGCCCAGTTGCTAATGCAAAAGGCAAGGAAGATACCGAAGTTGCGCCATTTGTCGCTTGCTTTGATGTGGATAGTAGCAAGGTAGTCGTTACCCACGGAGTATGGGCAGTATTGGCAACCAGTCGTGGCGTCGGGATTGAGGAGGTATCCTGGAGAAGCTGAAGCAAAAGCGCCGGCATAGGAGGAACAGGTCTGGCCTGGTGGTGCGTCGAAGATGGCGGTCTCGCTCTCCTGACATTCAACCGGTATACCGTTCAAAGTAGCAGCGAGAACACCGCCAATCCAGTACGTTGAAGGGTTTATCCAGAACATCCAATACTTCCAGAAGACGGGCATCATGTCGTACGGCCGTACAACACCATTGAACAGACCAAACATGACGAAGAAGAAAGGCAAAACATTCGAAATGACCGTAAAGCTCGGCGCAAACGCACAAATCCACTGACCCCAGCTGGAAATGAACAGGAAGAACAGCATCGTCATCAAGAAGACGTATCCCGACGTTGAGCTGTCAGTGGGTAGTCCAGTAGGGAAGTACCACAGAATCCAATACAACACACTCGACACAATGGCAATGGGAATCTCAGCCACCACCTGCGCAGTGGTGAAAGCGACCCAGCCGTAAATGCGAGATGGAAGTTCGCGAGCTTGCCATAGTGCCATGTTTTGGTAGAATTTGGGTACGACGGCGTTGACGATGGTGGGGGGGATGAGAATGATGAGGAACGCGGTGAACATGCGGTTTTGCAGGTCGCCGATGGAGTTGCCGAGTTGCCAGAACGTAAAGCCGTTGAATATACCGATGATCACTGCGACGAAGAGCTTGCCGTAGAGGTACGACGGATCACGCCAGTACTGGATGAAGGTGCGCTTGGTAAGCATGGTGGTCTGCTCCCAGACACTGGCCGCGAACTCGGATTCCTCTTCTGCCCGTTCTTGGTTCTGGTTGGAGACTGTCTTGCTGCGGTCGGCCTTGATGCGATCGATTTCCTGGAGCATCTGCTTGTTATTGTCGGAATTGAGCCATTCTTCATTCCAGTTGATTTTACTGCCGTCTTTGCGCTTGACAGGTTTCGCTGCAGTCTCCAGAATGAACTCTGCCACGTTTTTACTAGGCGGACACTGTACGCCACGGTCTCCAAAGTACTTGATGACGTCGGTTCCGTTCTCGCCTACGGGACCGAAGTAGAACGTGTTGCCACCGGGATTGAGGGCCAGAATCATGTCGAATTGCTGAATCAAGACACTGCTGGGCTGGTGAATGGTGCAGACAATAGCCTGGCCTGCCTGAGCGAGCTTCTTGAGGAACTGAACGATGGAGTACGCCGAGTTGCTGTCGAGACCACTCGTCGGCTCGTCAAGGAACAGTAGCAGCGAAGGCTTCGCAGCGAGTTCGACACCGATCGTGAGGCGCTTCTTTTGCTCAACTCCAAGGCTGGAAACAAGCGCATCCTGAATGTCCTGTAGTTCGAGCAGGTCGATAATCTTATTGACGTAGTCAAGCTTCTCCTTCCTAGGTGTTTTCTTATCCTGGCGCAGGATGGCGGAGAACTCGAGAGCTTCGCGGATTGTAGCAGTACCGTCGTGGAGATCCATCTGCTCGCAGAACCCAGTTCCTCGTTGGAAAGCCTTGCCGAGATCCTTGCCATCCACCAGGAACTCACCCGAGACAACACCGGTAGATTGTCGTTGCGATAGTGTGTTGAGTAAGGTGGACTTACCGGCACCAGAGGCACCGACAAGGGCGATCATAACACCAGGCTTTGCGTATCCGTTGACCTTGTTCAGAAGCTTGCGCTCACCTCCCTGATATGGGACAGTGTATTCGACATCCTTCCAGGTAAAGACGCTTTCGCTGCTCGAGATCGAGTCCAGCGCCTCCTCCTCTTGGTGAGCAGCGGTGTCTGAGCTCGCGGTAGACTCGCCAGCGACCACCTTTTCCTCATCAAGAGGAGCCTCTTCCTTAACAGCTTGCTTGGCTCGCTTGTTCTTGGCGAAGACCAGTGCACCGCCACCTGACTGCGCGAAGGATACCGTTTCGGTTGCGATCACCGTTACCAAAAGATATAGCACCGTGAAGGCTATCACGACACCGAAGTTGCGCCAGAGGTTCGACCTCGAGTAGTTGAAGGACACCTGGAGGTAGTCTGAGCCGGGCACGGTCCTCGAATTCGGCGGTGCACCAGTCAGACTACAACCCTGATAGGCGGGATCGACACCTGGTCCTTGTGGTACCAGTTGGCTGGGAGCGCACTCCATGATACGATCGGAAAATTCGTTTGCGAGCACCGATTCGAAAGAGTAAGCAACCGGATTGATCCAGTATATCCATCCAAACCAGATATAGTCCGTCAGAAGCTGTGGCTTCGGGATGACGTAACCCGTGTAGATAATCAGGAGGTTGAGTGCGATACCGGCAAACCGAACAGCGTCATCGATGGTAGGCGAGAGAGCAGCGAACATTCGGTAGAGACTTGTAACACAAAAGGTCGTGATGTAGATGAACAGGAAGTAGATGAAGAACTTGGACACGTCCACGTCCAGACCGGTCATGAAGTACATGATGATGGCTGAAATTGTTAGCAAACTTCTTCAGGCGCATGCATCCCATATGGGCTTCAGGAAGAAATGACTTACAGAACGGAATGACCTGTGCCAGTAGCAGCGGGAAGTCTTGCACCACACGCGCAATGGCGACAGCACTAGGGCGATAGAAGGCATAGTCCTCATGTCTCTTCACAACATTGCGACCAGAGACCGCCTTCATCAGCTCCGAAAGCTGGAGCCACCCGAGGAAGAGAATGGAGAAGAAACCAGAGCCGCCCCTTGAGAAAGCACCAGAGGTGTCGAGAGCTTGACCGTAGAATAGGGAACCGACGATGAGACCGTTGGAGATGATGATGACTTGACCAAGACGTTAGTAGATTATCGCGAGATGGTAAGAGCGACGAGTAAGCAAGTAGGTCCTCGCACCAGTTTCAAAAGACGTTTGAAATCTGGAAAGGTGACAAATACCTCTCCCTCATCGCGTTGGCGCAACTTACAGAACTTGGTATACAGCGTAGTCTGGTCACCCCATGTGAGCCAGAACTCGCGTTGAGTGCAAGCCAATACTTGGCGGATGAAAGAGACGGTGTATGGACTCTTCTTGCGGACCGTCTTACTCTTACTTTCCCGTACGGCGCCCTCGAACTCCTTGGCGTCTACATAGCCGCTGTTCTCTAGCTCGGTTTCGTATTCAGAGATCTCTCTCAAAACTTTCTTGTAAGCCTCACTCTCCCTGAAAGCTTTCTCAAGCTCCTCCGACGTCTTCGGTGCTTTGTCTTCAAAACCTTCACGAAACTGACGTTCAGTAGGATCAGTAACCGCCGTCAAAAAGTCAGCCGTCGTCTGGCGTTCCGGGCACTTGAACCCCAGGTCCTGAAAGTACTGCTTCGCCTCGCCCGCCGGCCCCTGGTAGATGCAGCGTCCAGCATCAATAACCATGACCTTGTCCATGACCTCGTAGATCTGTTCACCAGCTTGGTAAAGCGTCACTAGCGTCGTTCGGTTGCTGATATCAGTCATGATACGAAGTGATTTGGCGTAGTCGAGCGCGGTACTGGCGTCAAGGCCGCGGGTGCTGTTGTCCCAGCAGTTGACGGTGCTCTTCGTGGCGAGAGTCTCGGCGATGGAGACGCGCTTGCGTTCGCCTCCACTAACGCCACGGACGTATTCATCTCCTACTTTGGTGTATTTGGTGTGGGATATACCGAAGACCTTTAGGAGTGCCTCAAGGATGATGGGAATCTGTAGTTCATCATGTCAGTAGGCTTTTGGCGTGGAGTTTTCGCGCGGGAGACTGACCTCGTGCTTCTCGTTCTTCTTCGTCTTGTTGGTGAGGGCAAACTTGAGTGTTTGCCAGACGTTGAGATCGGCCATGTGCGAATCGTCCTCGGGGTTGTAGTTGACTTCTCCTCGGAATTGCTTCTTCTGCTTGCCGGCTGGGATACCTCCGTAGGATACATCCCCTTCCACGGCAGCGTACGACTCGCGATTGTTCGATATAGCCTTCAGGAAGGTGGAACATCCGGATCCGGGCCTAGTAAGCTATGTCAGTAGTTGTCACGCATACATTTCATACGGACTTGTTGCTCACCGTCCCAGGACGAGCATCATTTCGCCGTCCTTGACCACACCCGAAAAGTCGTTGATAAGCGTCCGCATCTGCTTATGTCTCCCTAACTTCAGCGCTGGGATAAAACCGGAGACGATACGGTAAAGATCAGGCCCAAAGGTGCCCAGAATCGCGTCGGGTAGCGTCCTCGCGAAGGAAGCAGTCGACCCTACACCCTTAACGGTGAGATTCTTGTAGATGACGCCGACTTTCTTGGCCGATTGACCGTCCTTGCGCTTCTCGAAGTGTCCCTCCCGCATGAACTCATCGAGCTCGAAGTCGTCTTCCTTTTCCGCAGCAACAATGTCTCCCGGTTCGTCATCTTCTGCATCGCCGGTGCCCTCTTCTGCGCGTGCAATGGATCCTCGACGATGACCCTGGCCCTGGCTTTGGCGTTTGCTGAGTCGACTTGTGGTCCTAGAAAGCGGGTTCGATCGTTGCGATTGCGCGCCGCGGGAACGCGACTTTGAAAGAGACGCAAGCTCTCCTCGTAGGACCTCGAGGTCCTCTGCTGCTGCCCGTGTATCAAGTCTTCCTGCGTCTTTCTCCCCCCAGGTGCCCGCGCGTCGTAGGCGGTCGCGATCTGGACTCTCCTCCTCGCTCTGGTGGTCCGGTGTCACTACTTCTTCTCTCCCATCGCGAAGGTAGTCGTCCTCATGCCATGGATTGCGTCGATTGTCTCGTTCTGCTGGTGGAATGGCGGAACCCCACATGGTGAATGAGGAATGTATTGGGTCTCAAACAGCTGTACTAGAGGGAAAACAGAATGTGGAGGTGCTGTGAAGAGACTCGGCAGAAGAAGCAGTCGCGAGGCTTACTTGCAGACGAATTGCTCAATCGGCGGATATTAAGCTTCCGCCGTTGAAGAGACGGGAAACAATGGGGTCCTACAGATAACGGGGACACCAGGCCAAAAAATCGGGAAGTTGACAAACCCTCAGGCAGGAGGCATCGGAGTTAAAGCAAGGCCATGTCGTCATCTTTGAGATTTGATTAACGATTGACGTGCCTTGCCGAGAAGCTAGACAGGGCTAAGAATGCGAAGCGCACCCACAATGAGCAAACCTAGATGCGGTTGAAACGGGTGAAGATCTAACTTTTTTTCGCATTACCAATCAATCCTTCCGCACACGATCTCATTCGCTTTACCCACTCAGTGGGTGTCCCTGCATATCGTTACCACAACACGAGTCACCGCTCACTCGTGTAAGGTGGACCATCTCGCATTCCTGACGCGTGTGTAGGCTGCAGTCAGGCGGTCTTCCACAAAGTCAGTGATCGGTAGCTGGGAGTGATCCATGTTCGGCATGATGTAGTTGGCATGGATGCTGCTCCGCGGACTCAAGCGCCAAACTAAACGTCGATCCTGCCAAGGCAATTCTAAAGTCCGATGCTGTTCGGAGGTACATGCGTCAGTCGGTTGCATTAACAGCGCGGCCGGGTGCATATGTCGTATCGCCTATATGCAGTGCTTATAAAGTTTCTATATGTTTGGAAGTATGCGAATATCCAGGAATGATCATTCTTGTACACAGACGCTCGTCCCCACTGTCAGAATCTGCCTGTTTGGGTGCTGCGGGTGTTGTACGATGGTTTGCTTATAAACGCAGGTGTGCTGGGAAATAACGCAACAAGCTCATTTGCATGGCCATGCAACGATTGCACACGGTACGTGGGTATATTGGCGTCGGGATGCACGATCCGACGAGATTTCAAGGGGAGTCTATTCTACCTAAAGGGGTATTCGCTTTCAAGTCTGGATGTAGTCTATCGAATCAAGAGCCCACCGCTATGTGTCGGACGTCTAAAGCCTGGGTTCCTCTAGTCATGGCTTCTTCTCAATGAGCTGAGGAATATCCTCGGGCTTGTTGTTACCCTCCAAGATATTGTAGACAGCGGTGAAGAGTGGGAACTCGTCCTCCATACCCTCGGCCTTCAAGAACTCGTTGACCTCATAGGCAGTACTGGTGCCCTGGAGCTTTTGACCGTTGAGCTCAGACTGCTCGATCTCATAAATGGTCTTGCCGCGGGCGATGGCCATCTTTGCGCAGCGGAAGTTGCGACCGCCCATGCACGAGGTCACAACATCGGCAACGCCACAACTCTCTTCAGTGAAGGTGCTTGTACGAGCACTCTCTCCGAAGAAAGCCTTGCCAAACTTGACCATCTCCAAGATACCGACACGCATGACCGCTGCTTTTGCGTTGTCTCCCCAGCCCAGGCCGTCCACGAAGCCTGCAGCCAGCGCAATGATGTTCTTCAGCGCTCCACCCAGTGAGACACCAGCGACATCGTTAACGATGTGTACGTGGAAGTAAGGGCGATGGAAGAGCCTTCGAACATTCTCGTGCGATAGAGGGGGGTACTCGTTGGGGAGAGCAGTCAGATGCGCCGAACGCTTACTGGGTTTCTTCTTACTGGGGTCGATGAGATCAACATGAGCAGTAAGATCAGTCTGCGAGGCACTCGGCGAGCCGCTGGGGGTAGGGTTGCGCGAGTCCATTGGTGGCGGGTCGTACGCTACTGTCGTCTCAGAGTACTTCTCTTGGGCAATCTCGGAAGCGATGTTGGCGCCCGATAGGGCACCGCAATAGATGTTGAGCGTCATGCCAATGGTCTCGGACATGAGTCGAATGCCCTTCTCGCTGACATCAACACCCTTTGTACAGCAGATAGCTCGCGCATATGGCAGAATCTTGCCGACCAGCTGCTGGCTTGAACGTGCAATGAACTGATGTGGGAGGACGAAGATGAGCATGGTCGAGTCCTTGCAAGAGTCGGGGAGATCGGGGTTGGCGACGACGTTGGACGGAAGCTTGATGTTGGGGAGGTATTTGACGTTCTCGTGGACTTTATTGATGATTTGCGAGAGCTTCTCGGGCTTGTCGGAGCCGCTGTAGTGAGGCGAGTCTTTTGGGAAGGTGTAGTCCTCCTCGAACACCCACATCTGCACGGTCTCTTCGAACAGCGACGGATGCTCCTTGACGTTCTCGGCGACCAGCTTGGCCATGGTGGTGCCCCTGTGGCCGTTAGCTCTTGATCCCAGCGGCTGTCCATGGCTTGCGCGTGGGAGCCATCTCCCCTCGCACCGGAGCTGATGCAACCACATACCAGTTGCCGGAGCCAACAATCGTCACCTTGTGCTTACGTCCAGCACTGAGAGTCGCCATTTTTGTCGAGTTATACCGTCTTCTCTGAAGATTCGTCGTGTATGGAGCGTGGATCGGTTCTGCAACTCGCTTGCGCAGATTTTGGCGTAGGTGATGATGGGGAGTGACGTAGTGAGTAGGTGAGTGGGCCGCGAACAAGAGGAGTCTCGAGACAGCCACGACCTTGTATTTATGATGTCTAGATGCAGTCAGTAGGGAAATGTTGTCTGCTCGGGGTGCGGCTTTCACCTGCTGTCTTGGTATCCGCCTGGCCTCGGCTTCGGAGCTGACTGTGAGCTTGTGATACGGCGATGCCGAAGGCTGGGCTTTAGTCAACAGGCGGGCTGTTGGCGGTGAGGCGTCGTGAAGTACTGAGCAGAGAGCGGCTCCGACGGTAGAGTCTACTTGATGTTGGGTCTAGGAACGATTTCGGAGACGTGCGTCATGTGGGCATGGGTTCAACTGCATAACGCTTATCGTTCTTGAGCTTCGAGCGCTGATCACGCATTGACCAATAGGGCGACGGTCTAGCGCTACAGCTGACAACCATGGTAGACTACACGTCCCTGCGCAAACCATGGCAGTTGAAGATGCGGGGAAGACGCGACGCGTCCCCATGTGCACAATCACCAAGCCTGCGCATCGGCACATGTTGGTGGATGTGATGCGCGGATGTGGGAAAGCATCACTGAAACAGAACTAGACAGCGCAATGGCGGTACTGGTAGTATTGGGTATTACAAGTCGTGTGTCCTTTCATAACATCGCATTAAGTATCCTCCTAAACTCCCGTCATCTCTCCTCAGCCGCCGTGAACAAATAGATAGCAGTGCAAGCAATGTGACGCCAACGTCGAAGCGCTGGGTACGTTATGCCGTAACTCCCGATATGTGGTATCGCCATGCGAGTATCCGTGACGCGAATCCATCCTCATTACCGTCCAACTGGGACCGGCCCGCAATCCATCTAGAGTATTGCCAGCTTACAAGGCGAAGCCGAAGAGGGCGAAAAGACCACCGGCAAGGGCAGGTGCGCCGTACATGGCGTTGCGGACGGCAGCACCCTCGGTGGGGGTAGAGGAGGCTCCGCTGGCGGCGGCATCGCCGGTGTTGTCTGGAGAAGAGCCGCTGTTGGTGGCCGAGGGGCTGCCAGAGGAAGCGGCACCTGAAGATGTGGCGGCGCCGTCGAACTTCTGGGTACCGCACTCGGCGTCACGGGCCTGCTCGCACTCGAACCGGGCAGCAGCGTCGGAGCCGCTGGCGGTGACACACTGATCGTACCAGTAACGGCACATCTGGCCCTCGACGGACTGCTCGTAGTTCCCCAGCGCAGAGGTGATATCAGTCTCGTTCCTGCACTTGCAGTCGAACTCAAGCGTTTGCTAGGCATGTGTTAGCGGAAGGATTGCACGTGGCCGTGGGTACACCAACAGAATTGCAGTTGTTGCCCTGGCTGGCGACGGAGGACTGGCCACCGCAGGCGGAGACGCAAGTGTTCTGGTTGGCGTTGCACCACGCCTGCTTGTCGTCCTGGGGCACCGAGCCGGGGTCGACGCTGCAGCATGGGATGGGGGTGTTGTAGCTGCCCGTCGAGTTCTGCGCAGAGGCGAGGCCGGCGAAAGCCGAGGCGGCGACGATGATGGAAGAGTAGAGCATTGTTGTGGATGGGGCAGAGAATATCAATGCCTGCGCGATACAGAGTCAGCGGGAGATCGGCAGCGGTGGAGCGGGCGCGGGTTGGGGCTTGGGAGGAGCAGTGAAGGGGGCAATGGGCGCACTATATGGAGAATGGCTTCGGGCGCAGCACAGGTGGGACTTACAGCGTGATTTAATGCTGGTTTGGGTGAACGGATAGAAGAGGCGGGTGTTGCTGGGGAGGGCAGGAATATATGCTGCCGCGCACGGGCTGGGCAAACAGCGCTAGCCGGCCGTGCTTGCCTCTAGCAGCTAGGGCAATTGCACCTCGAGATACGCTCAGACGCGATCAAAAGCTACCTGGGCGACTGATGCGAAAGCCGCCCGCTAGCAAATTGCTCATTTGCAGCGCCGTTGGGGCAAGGCCGAACATCCGGACGCTGTTGCGCGCGCCGGGCACGCAGCAGCAGCCTCGCGAGCGGCCATGGTCAGCGTCGCCGTGTGTGTTTCAGGCGACGACTGACGCCAAACCCGTCACGCCTCGGATAGAGCCCCCAGCCAGGCCCGCCGTGGTTGGCTGCGCGACATACCGCCCCGCGCCGATGTGTTGACCTGCTTGGCTCACGACAAAGGAACATGGTCGCAGGTCAACGCGCCTGTGCATCGCCTTCGCTGTGCAAACCCCATCGCCTGACGCGCACGGGGCTGCTCAGAGACGGTCAAGCATCGTCTGGCGGGCCGAGCTCCACTCCTCACCAGCGGCCGCCCAAAAACAACGGGCGCCTTGCACCATGCTCACCGCACCCTCGACGTCGCACAGTTTCAGATGCCATCGCATGTCGCAGCAGGCCCGGCGGCTCTCGAGCAGCAGAAACATGCGGCATAGCCACAGCAAACACGGCTGCCGTCGCTCGAGAATGCCGGATCCTGACTTCCGGCTGCGACTACCTAGCGTATTGCCTTGCTGGGTGGCCCGCATATGCTCACTTCCTCGGGCCGCACAGACGAACGACGTATCCACCGGCCCAATGCATGTGGGCAGTCGGCACCACCAATCACGGCCCTTGCCAAATCTGCCTTAAAAGACGCACCATGTTCCTCGTGAAGCTATTCGCATTGCCACACACCGCCGCGCTGCTAGCTGCACCTTTTCCCCACCTCTGTCCCAAAACATTGTCTTGGTTGCGCCGCGTCGGATATAAGCCCGTTGGGCGGAGGGCGGAGAGGCGCTGGATGCGTCCAATGCTCCAAGCTTGTCAGACATGCCAGACATGGTGCCGCATTCTACATATGAGGCACGGTACGCCGTCTGGACGTCGCCAGCAGTGAACACTCGCCGTACAGTATTGCAACAACTCAACATCCGTGACACGTCGATAGACACTAGTCACTGGGTCGAGCATTGAGGCGTCGACGTTGCCCGCATTCGCTACCCCAGAAACACGATAGTCACTGTGGCGTTGCCAGTACACGGTAACACCTGTCGTAAGCCGATTACGCGGGTGTGCGACGCTCTCCAGCCGTTGTCGCACGCAGAACATTCTCGAGCCTCTTTTAGCCGTCTCGTGACGCCGTCTGCCATCATGACCCCCTCGCGGGACCGTACTCACTGCATCCGATGCGATCAAGTGGCGGCTCGCTTTGGAAGGCTGCATTCGGTTGGGCATGACCTGGTTGAACGCATGGTTCGTGCGCGCAGCAGCTGACCTATCGTCCCAGAGCTTACAGGAAATCAAACACCTGCTGCCATCGTGAGGGTTTGTGTGCAGCCTCATCTTTCCATCAGATGTAGTCGCATGTGTGTTGTACATGCAGTAGCTTGCCCAAGGAGCAGCTGCAGGGTCGCTACTGCCTTTGCAGCCAAGATGATGTCATGACTAATGGCGCTTGCATTGTCGCTGTCACTGTGGCCGCAAACATTGCACACGCCACTTGAAGCTGACGCATTCAAAATCCAGTCGCACAGGCTATTGGACCAGATAGTCCTGTCTACCTGGGCATTTCGTTATGCGCCCCAAAATGCAGAACAACTACTTCGTCTGCACGCTCGGCCAAGCGGCAGCCCTGAACACCAATCCGAAGTCCTACCGAAACATTAGCGAGTTCCTCAGTCAGCAATCCCAGCATCATCCATTACTCCCAGCTGTTGGCTTTCCTATACCACGACCCAACCAGCGGGAATGGGACTACCGCGTCCTCTCGTTTGCAGACGTTGACCAGGGCACCAACGTCTTCGCCTCGCGCCTCACAACTTGCCTTGGCACATCTCGCAAGCTAGCGACTGTAGCCCTGTTGTGCCACAGCTCTCCGGAATTCCTCTTCACTTGGCTGGGTCTGATCAGACTAGGGTACTCCGTCCTTCTGATAGCACCACAATGCCAGCCAGCAGCCATCCTGCATCTCTGCACAGCGTGCGAGGTTACTGACTTCTTCTACGATGTTGCCCATACTGAACGGGCCCAGCAGACCGAGACGCTGGCAAGAGAACAAGGGACGCTGGGGCTACAAGTGACGCTGTTACCACTGAGTGGTGCAGAAGACGTTCTCGATGTGATCCAGACCCCACCAGAGAGTAGCGTCGAACCTCTTCACGTAGATGAGGGATCCATTGCGTACTTACACCACACGTCTGGAACCTCGTCAGGCCTGCCGAAACCGATCCCGCAATCCCATCGTGCGGCTATTGGCGTGCTTCCGCATCTCCCCAAGATTCCTGCCCTAGCATCCTTCACTACAACGCCCCTTTATCATGGCGGCATCGCGGATCTCTTCCGGTGCTGGACGAGCAATGCTATGATCTGGCTCTTCCCGGGCAAAGATGTACCAATCACAGCACGCAACATCTGCGAATGCCTGGATGTGGCCAAGACGTACGCGGGGACGGAAGGTTTACCCAAAGTCAAATACTTCTCATCCGTACCCTATGTACTTCAAATGATGGAGGCCGACGAGAAGGGTCTACAGCTGCTCCAAGACATGGATATTGTGGGCGTTGGAGGCGCTGCATTGCCAGCAGAAGTGGGCGACCGATTAGTAAAGAGCCGTGTTAATCTCATCTCCCGATTTGGGAGTGCAGAGTGTGGCTTCATTCTGTCTTCATATCGCGATTTTGCCGCCGACGACGATTGGCAATATCTGCGGAACTACAACCCACCGAAATTGGTAGAGTTTGAGAAGCGCGAAGGGGACCTAGCCGAGCTTATTATCAAGCCCGGATGGCCACATATGGTACCTTGCAGGCTCTTATACGACAAGACGACCGGCTGACTTGGAACAGGCCAAACAAAACCGATCGGACGGATCTTTTGCAACTGCCGACTTGTTTGCAGCACATCCGACTATTAAGGACGCATGGTTGTACCATTCGCGAGCAGATTCGCAACTCACACTGATAACCGGAAAGAAATTCGATCCGGCGCCCCTGGAAGACGCTATCGCGACTTCTCCTTATCTCGACGATGTGCTGATATTTGGCAATAACAGACCCTTCCCAGGTGCTCTTCTCCTGCGATCAAAACAGTCAAGTAACATGTCAGACCAAGAGCTCCTAGGCGCCATTAGAATACAAGTCGAGAAGCTGAACAGCGAAAGCCAGGACCATGCAAGGATATCGTTTGACATGCTCGTTCCGCTACCCCACCAAGATCAGCCACTCGAGAAGAGCAGTAAAGGAACCATTATCCGGAGAGCGGCAGAGTCCCGGTTTGAAGACGCTATTAACAGCGCCTATGGCTCACAAGATTCCGACTCGTCACTTGAAGTAAGCGACGACGATGTGCCCCAGCATCTAATCGGCCTCATTCAGAGTATGACGGGTCAGACGGCGGAACTGAACAAAGACATAGATCTCTTTTCCTACGGTGTCGACTCAATCGCATGCATGCAATTGAGGACACGTTTGAGACGCTTGATTCCCAATTTTGAAGGTCAGCTCCCGATGAGCGTCGTTGAGGACTGCGGTACCGTGCGACGATTGTCAGACTATGTCTTACGGAAGAGGCATGGACAGAGCGACTCCGGTGGTGAGGACGAAGAGAAGCTGATGTTAGACCTGGTGAAGCAGTATGGCTCGTTCATGGCTTCAACACTGCGTACCGCTACCAATGGCTCCGTTGCGAAGAGGGGAGTTGACGAAGTGGTAGTACTAACGGGAGCGACCGGCGCGTTGGGAGCACACGTTCTAGACCTGTTGCAGAAAAGATCGGATGTTGAGGCTGTTTACTGTCTTGTCAGAGGAGCAGATGAGCATGCAGCAAGAGAACGTGTCAGTAAAGCATTGGAGCAGCGTGGACTAGTTAGCTTGTTGACCCCAGGAGCCGCGGATGGTAAAATCAAAGTCATACCGTCTCAGCTGAGCGAAGAACGTCTGGGACTGGATGAAGACGTATACGAGTACCTCGCCGAGAACGCGACTTCGATCATCCACGTCGCCTGGACTGTCAACTTCCGCCTGAAGTTGCGCAGTTTTGAGAAAGATAACATCGCTGGTGTGCGAAATCTGCTCGATCTTGCCCTCAAGTCACAGCGATCACAACCTCCGCGTTTCACGTACTGCTCCTCTACTGCAGCCATCATGAACGGTACCCTCGACGCGTCTGGTCAGCTACCCGAGGTGGTGTCATCTGAGCCCTCATCAGCATCTCCATTGGGTTATTCGCGTTCGAAGTGGGTCGCAGAGCACATCTGCCTTGAAGCGCATAATCGGACGAATCTTCGCGGATGTATAGCAGTAGTCCGTGTTGGACAACTCGCTGGGGATTCCACATCAGGGGTATGGAACACAAAGGAGGCATGGCCCATGATGTTGAGTACCGCGAGACTCATCAAGTGCTTACCTGATCTCGGTGATGAGCCTCTAGATTGGCTGCCAGTCGACGTTGCGGCGAAAGCGTTCCTTGAAGCTGCCGGTCCTCGCAAGGAACATGGGGAAATGCCAGTGTTCCATGTATTGAACCCGCACCACGAACCAAGCTGGACTCAGATGTTGCAGTGGCTTCAGAAGGAAGATCAGTTTGAGATAGTTTCGCCCAAAGAATGGGTAGAGCGTCTAGAACAGGCTGGTGACTCGGATCATTCTGCGCTGAAGCTGTTGGGGCTTTGGAAGGAATCGTACGGCCGCGAACTGACAGAGAAGACCGCGCGACCACAGTTCTCAACGACAAAGACGAGCGAGTCTGTACAGGCGCTGAGGAATGTCGAGCCGCTGGACAAGGAGTATGTCGAGAGAATATGGAACTGGATCCAGGAAAATGTCAAGTAGAATCGTCCACGGGCGAAATCAGGAACGCTGGGCCTGAACGGATTCACATTACCTGCCGTCGCCGCGGAGTAAGCTTAGAACACCATCAGGCATCCAACATAGACCAGGCCAGAGAATTACATGGCGACTTCAACACGTCAATCGGTCCTTTCTCTGCTTCCCCGTGCGATATGACTCGAACGTTACGCCCGCAGCATGACATGTGTGGTGTGACGTGCCTGCCAAACGATCAAGTGCTTAGCCGCGTTCAAAGTGCATGCAGATGTCGTGTATGGTAACCACGACTGAACATGAAGGCTGATAGCAAGATCCAATGACCGTGTAGGAAATGGTAAGCCAACACTATACGTGGCTGATAGGAACTCTCAAGAGGATACACTCGCGAAACCTACGTGCGCTCTGTGTGCAAAAACAAACAACGTAGTAGCAATAGCCTGAATCATCCTACCGCTCTACCAAGCTAGCCACCATGACACAAATCTACAACCCGCAGTGAGGATGCGTCATCTCCTCCCGTCGCATTCTCGTAAGCGACAAGAGAGCGCCAACTCTTCCACCCCGAACCCCCGATCTGTCGCCAAGCTTTTCTCGAATGCGAGTCACACGAGCTTGGCGGTGGACGGGACGGGTTAGCACTTTTTGGACTAGATCCACCACGGTGAAATTTAACCGGTATGGGTGGACGGAATTCTAGGCAGCTGCATCCTGTTGCAAGTGTGGTAATGAGGGTTGCGGACGAAAGCTGAGAGCGGTCACCGCTGTGCAGATACCCAGGTAGAGCGCGCTTGCAGTCGATGTGGGATGGGGCTGAGATGAGGTGCGTGAGCGCGTACAAAGGGAATGATGCACTGCGCCATAAACGCAACACGTGTGAGAAACATGCTCGTTCATGTCAGAACATCATCGCATAGACTGCATCGAAAATAAGTCGGCGCGCGCGGACTCCGGCATCCAAATAAAAGCTTGATGCAAACGGACACTAGCTAAGCCGCAAGATCGCTGCAACGGCGCGAAGCTTCGTTACCATGTTTCTAGACTCGAATCCAGGTCTTCGGTTCCCGACGGCCCCTGCGATGCAGTGACAGGTGCAAATCGCAAAGTCATCGAGTCACCGGTGTGAAGGAATGGGCGTCTGGGGGCGCGATGTTGGGGGTTCAGGCGGCCAGTGAGAAGGCGGATGACTCCGTGAGGGTGTTTGACGCGGACGAAATGTGGTGGCATGCTGCGATGGAAGCAGAGAGTCATCTCGGTGCACAGATGCCAGATACGATGTATGCGAGGGAGAATGGACCCTCCGAGACCCACTGGTACCAAGCTTTGTCCGGCAGCTAATTCTAGCGCCTTCGCAGCACGGAACGGGGGACGAAAGATTGTCTGCCTTCCATTTGGCAAGGAAAATGTCGGTTCCCTTGATTCCTTCAGCCCTAACTCCGCTCTCGTTACTTACCTCCTTTCTGGGGCCTGCAGAGTCAGGTAGTATATAGAGGCTGTGCTTTCCGCCCCCGTGGTGGTTCTTGCCTGCCTATCTACCAACGAGTCTTCCGCTGCTTGTGTTTACTTACTCCTCGCACATCGACGAGTTAGGCGATTGTTGTTTGCTTCCTTGGCGACTCCCGGACTTGCATTACGACCACTCTCTTCTACCATCGCATATACACGACACGCTCACTCTGTGCCTTGCCCATGAGCGCAAACCAGCTCCGCCCGTCCAGCATGACGGATTCTGAGAAAACCGCTGCGCCCAGCGTCCAAGCTACCGTTACCGACGAGAAGAAGGGTGCTGTCGAAACCGTTGCTCCTGCTGCTAGTGTAGCTGTGGATGCTGCCCAGCCCATCGTTGAA
The DNA here is from genome assembly GCF_023758015.1 of Alternaria viburni. NCBI lineage: Eukaryota > Fungi > Ascomycota > Dothideomycetes > Pleosporales > Pleosporaceae > Alternaria > Alternaria viburni. The sequence continues at coordinate 720,367 of NW_026055781.1, forward strand.
GAGAAGACTTCGCGACCCAACTCAACAGCCGAACCAACATCAGACGACGACGACAACTTTGAGTACCCCACAAAATGGAGGCTCACTGCGATTACCGTGGCACTTTGTCTATCTGTCTTCTGCATGGCGTTGGTAAGTTGCTTCCTTCTGTAATCCCCGGTTCCACGGCTTTGGTACGCCATTGATCGACAGCGGCTACACCTGTCAAACCAACCCATGAGATCTGCACGTGAGTACGCGCTAACGCCTCTGTTTAGGATAACACAATCATCGCAACAGCTATTCCTCGCATTACAGATCAGTTCAAAGCGCTCAACGATGTAGGCTGGTATGGGTCGTCGTATCTACTGACTACATGCGCGACGCAACTCATCTACGGAAAGTTCTACACCTACTACTCCATCAAATGGGTATACCTCATCGCGCTCTTCATCTTCGAACTCGGCTCGCTTATCTGCGGTGTCGCGCCAAACTCGACTGCCCTCATCATCGGACGCGCTGTCGCTGGTGTCGGAGCAGCTGGTATCTTCTCCGGAGCCATCTTGATCATCTCGGTCACCGTACCGCTGCGCAGTCGCCCTACTTACATGGGACTCATTGGAGGCATGTATGGTATTGCGTCTGTTGCTGGCCCACTGTAAGTTGTGGAGAAGACGTTTGGATCTAAGATCGACATGGACTAATGTTTGCTTTAGCATGGGCGGAGCCTTCACAGACCATTTGACTTGGCGATGGTGCTTCTACATCAACCTTCCCTTTGGTGCCGTTACCGCTGCCTTCATCATCCCCTTTCTCAATGTCAAGCGTCGTGGCAAGAAGATCACGGCTACATGGCAACAGCAGCTTCAGAAGTTCGATCTTCCCGGGACCGCGTGTTTCTTGCCGGCTATCATCTGCTTGTTGCTTGCGCTCCAGTGGGGTGGTAGCAAGTACGAGTGGAACAGCGGACGTATCATCGCGCTCTTCGTCATCTTCTTTGTCCTCATCTGTGGATTCATCACTATTCAGTGGTGGAAGCAGGAGGATGCCACCGTCCCTCCTCGTGTGTTCCTCAACCGCAATGTCTGGGGCAGCGCGTGGTTTGGTGCCATGTTGGGCGCGTCCTTCTTCCTCATCGTTTACTACCTTCCCATCTGGTTCCAGGCGATCAAGGGCGCGTCTGCAACCAAATCCGGTATCATGAACCTCCCCGCCATTCTGGGACTTGTCATCATCTCGATGCTTGCCGGTGGTGCCGTCACAGCTCTGGGCTACTACACTCCATTCATGCTCACCTCGTCCATCCTGATGGCAATTGGTGCCGGACTTTTGTCAACGCTGGAAGTCAACAGCGGCTCGCCGCAGTGGATCGGCTACCAGTTCATCTTCGGTGCTGGTGTCGGTTTCGGTATGCAGCAGACCCTTGTAGCTGTTCAAACAGTCTTGCCGGCCGACGACATCCCCATTGGTACCGCGATCATGATGTTCACCCAGACGCTCGGCGGTGCTCTCTTCATCTCGGTCGGCCAGAACGTCTTCACCAACCAGCTCATCAAGAACCTCGCCAGCATCGTGCCCGATCTCGATGCGAGCATCGTCCTCCGTACTGGCGCAACCGAGCTCAAGAACGCCATCGACCCCGAGTACCTCGGCGGCGTACTAACGGCCTATAATCTGACTCTTACCCAGACATTCTACGTGTCGGTTGCTTGCGGTGCCATGTCGATTGTCGGCGCGGTGTTCGTAGAGTGGAAGTCGATGAAGGGCAAGCAGATCACCATGGCTGCTGCTTGAACGAGTCCCAAGACCGGGGACTCTATTTCGACCTGTTGTGATGTCTTCTTGGGCGTCTAGATGCCTGTTTTGTATGATACCCTTTTCCAGCGGCATGTTAGCACCAGCATCTTGCAGCGAGCGCGGCGTTTGTCTTTTGGCATATACATTGTAATAGACGAGTGATGAATGGGAGAAGTGATAGACACGGCACTTTGCTTTTTGGCCTGATGTGCTGGCAAAGGCATGACGACTCTTCGCTCTTAGAAACCTGTAATTGAATAGATCAACACAATTGCATTAAACTCTTGGCCCGGTCGTTTCACAGCCACCAGCCACACCTCGAGGGCTTGTCGAGCCGGTCCCACCCGCCGTGACGTCAGCCCGTTTGTCGTGGTTTGACTCTTTTGGGACGTCACATGCAAGTCCCTTTCCCACCCAGGACGGCCGAGAAGAAAGTGTGTGGAGCCGGCAGCTGACAGGGGCGAATCAACGCAAAGGGCGGCTGGAGAGTGGGTGTTGGATTGGTCGCGCGGGCGGTTGGTGTTCAACGTCGTCAGGCTTTAGGCTGATGCTTAGCAAGGCTTGTTTTTTGCAGGGTCAAGCCTCCCACTGGCGATCAACACTCATCCTGCGCTGCGCCCGCCTTCGATTGCGCGTTCGGCGCTTCTTTTCCCAGCCTTGCATATTCTGCTGACGCCCGCCCACGCCATGCGCCTGCAGACTGCGCTGCTCCTGCGACGATATACATTTGACATCCACTGCTAGCTGGCCTCTGCCGCGCGCCACAGTTCCGTTGCGCCGAGACGCGACAACAGCCGGCAGAGCCCGCACGACCCGACGTCTTACAGACAGAGCCACCGTCGCGCATCGCGGCCATGGCAGAGGAGAAGGAACCGAGGCCTGAAGCCGCGCAGAACGGGCATGCGCCGGTCGTGCCGGAGAAGGAGGGCGGGATGGACGGCGCTGAGAGCGAGCCCCCAAAGCCGCAGAAGACGGATACGTCCGGCAGCAAGAAGAAGGGCCCGGAAGGAGGCTTCGACGACACGCCCATACCGCGCGCGCCGCCCGGCTATACCGTCAAGTTCACCCTCCACCGCGCCAACAACCTCCCGCTCGCCGACATCAACACGCTCAGCGCCGATCCCTTCATCATGGCGCAACTGTACACCGGCCTGCCTACGCGACACAAAGAAGACCCGCCGTTGACGCTGCGGACCCCGACAATCCGCCAGAGCACCGATCCCGTGTGGGACTGCGAGTGGGTGGTCGCCAATGTGCCCTCGTCCGGCTTCAACCTCAAGTGCCGCATATACGACGAAGACCCGGCAGACCACGACGACCGCCTCGGCAACGTGCACGTTACCGTTCCCTCCATAAACGAGAACTGGGGAGGCATACACGACCAGACATACCCGATCAAGAAGCGCATGGTGAGCAAGCGGGCCTATGCGCTGCGTGCCATGGCTGTGTGTTTCGGCAAGGCGCATCATATGAACGGCACGCTGAACGTGAGCGTGCAGGTGCTAGGCAGGACCGAGGATGAAAACGGGGGGCGCGCGTATACGATTGGACCGCAGTTCTGGATACGGCACTACTCGCCGCTCTTGGGACGCTTGCTCGGCCAGAAAGAGCCCAACAACGAAGGCCGGGTGTCGCGCAGGAACGGCAAGCAGAAGCCTGAGAAGTACAACTTCCAGTCGAATCAGATGCAGATGCGCGGTCCGGTTCCCGAAGCCATGTACCACCGCTACGTCGAGTTCAAACCTTTCGTTAAGAGCATGTTCACCGCTAAGGGCGTGCGAGGATTCGTCTTATCCAAGGCACTGCACCACCAGCACGCGCGCGTATACAACTTCGATCACGCCACAGAGTTCAAGGTTCTGCCTGCGCCTTGCAAGGAGTTCACGCAAAAGTTCCTCGAACTAGTCCACTACGATCAGGGTGGGAGAATCTTCACCTACGTCTTGACCCTCGATGCGCTCTTCCGATTTACAGAGACTGGTAAAGAATTCGGCATCGACATGCTGAGCAAGCATACCATGCACAGCGATGTGGCAGCTTACGTAGCATTTTCCGGTGAGTTCTTCATCAGAAGACTAAAGCACAAGGACCGCAAGCCTCCGGATGAAGGCGGGAACAACACATCCCACCCGCCAGGCGACATCGACGGCGGACCCCCCAAGGAAAGCCCAAACAAAGACCCAGCCTACTACGAACTCGTCATCGACAACGACTCTGGCACCTACCGCCCCAACGCCAAACTCCTCCCTCAGCTCAAAGAATTCATGTCCCAGAACCTGCCTGGCCTACACATCCGCACCCTCGACTGCCAAGGCGACGCCGAGAAGATGGAAGCCATGAAGTCCGAACAGCGCGAGCGCAAGAAGAGGGAGGGCCAAGCTGTGGTCTACACTCAGATCAGCAGAAGCAGCAGTATGAGTAGTAGCGACGAAGAGGAACTGGATCGTCTAGAGAGTGAAGGTCAAATGGCGCCCAAGCATCTCAGACACCAGGTTCAACGGGAGGCCGAGGCCAGAGTGGATGCATTGAAATTCCATGCCAAGGAATACCGCCCGAGTAATAACCACGAGGGGTGGAGGGGCGATGGCCATCCCGCTAGAGCCGATGACGGGGAAGTGGACAAGATGAGGCAGGAGAACGGAGATGAACCGGTGGCATCGCACGAGAGCACACAATCTGGTGCTAAGAGCTAACCTGCATACTCGACTAACGTCTATTCCTTTTCGTCCATCTGTCATCATCACGCCTTGTACATGGTTTCCTTGATACGTTTCCCAGCATATCATCTTCTTGCACTCGAGCTTCTGCTACTTTAGTGTTTTCTTTTTTCGTTGTGCTTTCTTGAATTGCATCTTGTCCGAGTTAAAAACGCTTGCAGCTGAAGAGAGCCAGAGAGAGAGAGAGGGAGGAAACATTACATACACGGACACTCTCTCTACCCCGAGATACCCGCCATCCTATATTCCTGTAGTAGAAGAGCTTAATTTCCTGCTATTATCAAATTTACCTGTTATCATTGTAACGAATACTTTTCCGTCTTTGTTGAACACTATGCACGAGCCCTGCCAGCCGTGAAGACTCTACATTGGTTCACCCAACCACGCGTTCCTCACACCCACTCCGGCACCTCAACCTCCGGCTTACTAACTCCAAACCTCACTGCCTTGGCATAATACTCTAACAGCGCTTCCCCTTCTTGTCTCCCCCTCTCAAACTCCTTCCTCAATCTCTCCCTCCCCTCGCCAAATAACCACACCTGCTCCCCGCCAGCACCCATCCGTTTTCTCATTCCGCGACTGTAATCGAGCGCGTGTCGGACTTCTCGGCGGTCTGTGGCCTTGGCTTTGAGTGCGACGTAAGCGGTTAGGTTGAGGAGGACGGCCAGGTCGAGAGGCGTTGTCAGGGTTGTTGGAGTGGTGGCTGCTGAGGCGGAGGAGGTAGTAGAGGTCGATGTCGAGGTGGAGCTTGATGCGGTAGACGAGGGATATTGGGGCAGATCATGGCCGGTTTCGCTTCTTAGGGCAAGGAAGACGCCGGTTGTCAAGGCGGCGTGGATGTAGGTTAGTGGGAACTTGTTTGTGGCTGTGTGCAGTTCGAGGCTGCTTTCCAGGGCGCTGGATAGTGGGGTCCAGACTTGGATTGGGGGAGCGCGGGAGCTGTTGGTGTTGGTGTTGCTGCTGGTGCGTTTGGGCATGGAAGAGGACAGGGTTTTGAGGACCCAGAGATGAGCGTTCGCCCATTGTTGGGGTGCATTCCAGTTGGTTTGTTCAGACGCGTTGTTCAAGCTCGTTTCGAGTAGACCGGGATATGCAAAGAAGTAGTCTCTTATCGCGCGGTGGGTGTAGCTTATCCTCAGGCTCTCGGTACTGGCGTGTTGATCGGGTGGTGTGGTGTCGAAGATGGTCAACATTCCTTTACACCGCTGTTGGGTGAGGGTCTGCATGTCTTCGACTCTCTTACTTATCTCGACTGCTGTCAAGGGCCGTACATCTGCGGCTAGTGTTGCTGACGTCTCGGCTGTGAAGGCAAAGGAGAAAGGAAGGATGGCCGGGCATATGTCTTGATGTGAGAGGAGGGCGTGCAGTTTTCCAACTGCTTCGACGTCCTCTGGAGCCATTTTGCTGAGCATGTGGGCGAGCAGATCGTCCAGGAGATAGGGAAGCCCCTCCGCGCGATCTTTCAAGACGAGAAAATCAGAGTCGGGCTCTAGACTTTCGAAGAGAAACGTGGTGGCGAGTTTCAGCCACAGGAACACTCCTGAGCTCTTTTCAGCGAGCATCCCGACGATGTGTTCTTCCTCTTGGCCGTCCATCTTCCCTCTTAGCGAATGCAACTTTGGTTCCTCGCCGAAAGTTCTGATCAGGTATGTTTGTATATCATCTCTTGTGTATTCCTCCAGTACCATCCTAGGCTTATTCTCAAACGCCGAATAGAAGACTGGTGAGCTCCGGGCCGAAAGCAGGAACTTGACATTGTCTCTCCGCGAAGTGCTGAACACGAGGTCCATCAACTCCTTCGGATAGTCATCCGTCTCATCCAGCCCATCGACCATGAAGAGAAATTTCTTGTTCGCATCGCCGACCAAGCTCTCAAACGCTGCTTTCAGTTCCGGAAAAGTGAACTCGTGTAGGCCGCCAGCGTAGGATTGGAATGCATTCCAGCGATCGGAGAACAGGTTCTGCACAATGACCCCGTCTTCTTCCAGGGGTCCAAATATCATGTCCTGTAAGCTTTCGTAGATGATGGCTCGCAGTAGACCAATGGAACTCTTCTGCAGCTCTGTCCCATTGTTCCAAAGAAAGAACCCAGACGTGATGCCGGGTTTCTGACCAGACCACGCCTCGAGATGTGGGAACAAGAGTGGATTGCGGAAGAGATATTTCATCAGAGTGGTTTTCCCTGAGCCCGGTTTACCTGGAGCCGTTGTAAGAAGACATTCAGGGATCGAAAGACGGAATAGTAAGAGATGAAGACGCACCGGTGAGCCAATATATTTCTTCGCCCCTCGTATTAGTAAACCACTCCAGCAAACCGCCAACCTGTCTCGAGCCGTCTCCCATCACCCACTCGAACCCTAAATCGACGGAACTATCGATGCTATTCATCCTTTCATCCATCTCCTCGAACCACAGCCTCTCGAAGATGGTAGCGCGGAAGTATGCTTCCTTCTCCGCCTGGATGAGCGCATCAACCTGTTTGGAAAACTCCTCTACATCCTTCTTCTTGCTGCTTTTCCAATCATTGCTGTGGATCATATCGAGGGTTTGGTTCTGCCACTTTTCCCAATGCTTCGTGTGTACGCCTTCGTCGCCGCTGAACAGAGCGAGACCAGTCTCAATGGATTGATCCAGATACTGGCGCATAGCGAGCAGTAAACTCGTCTCAATGTCGCGACGTAGGGCACGGTACTTCTTCTTTGTACCTGTCACATTGGCCTTCTTCCACACGCCGCTCAATAATGCTTCGCGCGCAGTGGGCCATCGCGGGTCACCAAACTTTCCCTTCTCTTGCGCAGCGATTAGCGCGTCGATGAATGAAGCTGTCAATTCCTTGACTAGCTCAGCATGCTTCAGCAATTGCAGCGCTGCCTCGCTAAGTTTCTTGGCTGCTTTTGCGCTCTTTGCTGATTTTTCGTCGTACAGCTCTTTGAGCTCAGAGTTGTCAATTAGGTCGGTCAGGCGATAGAGATTGTGTATGATATCTTGTAGGAAGGCTGCATTTTCCACGAGCGGTGTTGTCGAAGGTGAGCTAGGCTGGAAGATGGGATGGTCTTTGCGTAAAGCGTTGATGGAGAAGTCGATAGTTTGGATGAGCGCACTTGCAAGGCCGACCGCCGGTATGGGGCGCAACATACTGTGGAATTGCTTTTTCGCGGCACAGCAAAAGCCTAGTCGCGACGTCTGAGCCTTGTGACCCTTTTGATATGCGAAGCGCATGTCTGCTGCGCCCCTAAGGCGTATGCGCACAGACCAAGTTCACTGAGGGCCTAATCCAGGGTGCGGGCGTTTCAAAGTTCAGCGCACGTCGATCTTGCCGACACCACGACCTCCCGCGGTCGTCTCAGGACCGAGGTACTAAGGTCAGACCGTATGGTGCCTTCGCTACGACGACGTCGGGTTGGAACGGTCTTACCTGCCTAGCTATGATGCCACGTTGCCGACTCGACGGCTTCAGCCTGATATTGCGTAATATCGAAGATGCGTAAGAACGCCGCGCCAGCAGTCCGAGGTTGAGAAGGCTCTGTGCTCTTCAATGGCACCAGAAGTTTGAGACTGAGCCGGACGCTTCTGACATGGTAAAGATAGACTGGATCTGTATGGGTTGACGTTTGCCTTGCGCCTACTTCCTCCGTCCTGCCCGGCGCAGTCGTCCCTCACCACAGTGGACCGCTAATCATGACGTTCAACAAGAGTTTCACCTCTTTCTTCAGTAGTCCAGCATGGACAAACCATCGATATGGATTTTGGCACTGCCGTTGGTGTCGTTTTCTCGATGTCTTTGCTAGAACTCACATTGTGCTAACAACATCGACTGTCACGGGGGATACCTCTGGAATCCATAACAGATCCACCTCTAAACACACAACCCTCTTGTCATCTTTCATGCTCTACTTTAGCGAATAGCTTTGGCGTCGAATCTCTCTTCTGGCATAAGCTTATACTTTTCTACCCAAAACCTTCCGCCACGCAAACTCCTCCCTAAACCCCAACAACTCCTTCATCTTCGCATTACAAACCGGACTCTCCCTACCCCTCAACCCGGCCAACACTTCCGTCTCAGGACAAGCCTTCCTCAACCATTCCGCACTGCTCCCTTCTTCCTCCGGCACCGTAATCTCATCATTAACCGCATTAAAAATCTGGAACCCCAACCCATCCGTCTTCAAACAACACTGCACCATATTCCCCAAATCGCGCGCATCGGTATAACTCCACGCATGCACCTTGAAATCCCGAGGCCGAGTCAGATACGCCGAGAACTTCTTGGCGTGGTTTTCAGGTTCTATAACTGCGGAGATGCGCAGGCAGTAGATGTCTACGCTGGGAAAGCGGCGGGCGAAGGAGGCGGCCGTGGTTTCCATGCAGAGTTTACTGGTGGCGTAGACGTCCATGGGGCTTGTGGGACTGGTTTCTGTGAGGGGAAAGTGCGGGTAGGAGACGTTGCCTTCGGCGTAGGTGATCCCGTAGGTGGTTATGCTGGATGCGAGGATGATCTTCTTGACGCCGAGTTTGCATGCTGCCTCGATGACATTGTAGGAGCTTAGGGTGTTGATGCGGTAGGTTTCGTTGTCGGGGAGGCGCATGGGTTGGGGGATGCCTGATAGGTGGGTCGGGTTAGTCTTGTTGAGAGTTTGTTGCTGGAGTCAAGTGATGTTTCCTGATTCCCTGCTTATTTGCAGGATGTCTAGAGGTGAGATGGAAAATGATACGTACCAGCGAAATGTACGACTGCATCTGGCGTCTTGACTGGCTCCATAAAGGGTTCACTAATCTTGAAGTGGCAAGACAGACTGTTGAAGGCTTGCGCCCCATCTGTGAGATCGGCCTTTAGAGTGTGTACATTGGGGTTGTCCAGAGGCGTTGCATCCACGTTGAGTATCTCGTGGCCGAAGGTAAGCAGCTTTTCAATTACATGGCGTCCTGCGACTCCAGAACCACCTGTAAATACTATTCTCTTGGTTTGTGAAGAGGCCATCACGCAAATGCGTGGGAATATGTGAGATGGAGCGGTAGATGAGATCCGACGAAGGCGTTTATAAGTATATAAATAAGGAACAACCAGTCGTAGAATTCATAGTGCTGATCGTCAGGTTTGTTGTTCTTGGGCGGAGCTTCCCCGCTCTAGCTTACGAAGCTCTAACCTTGTTGGCTCTCTTGAGTGCCGATGTGCATGGAGTCTTGATGGCCGAATCTAGTAATAGTGCGCGGACATGCAGTATACTAGTAGCAGAAGACCTGGGACAAACTCATACCGGTATTGGTACATTCATTCATGTCTATCATTCAAGCCTCAGCTACTCAGTGAGCTGGCGCTTTTGATCGTTATGTTCGGTCTTGCACATCAATTCCCCTCTACACAACCTGGGTGCCGTAACCCCTGATCCTGTCGGCAAATGCCCAGCTCTGGTTCTCCAGCTTCACGTTCTCATCGAGATCGACGCCGTCCTTGGTAATGACGGCAATCGAGTACTTGTCCATACTCCTGGCATCCCTGTAGAAGAGAACCTTCATGCACTCCTTGATCTTCTCTACCGCCTGCTCCCTCGTGACGTTCTCCACGGCGGCCTCATCTGGCAATATTGTCCTTAGGATTGGCTGGGCGAGATGTGCACCGAAGCCAGTGGCCAGCGATGGTGATGAAAAGGTGGTACCGAGAAGGTCTGCGCTTGCGAGGAAGGGCTTCTTGTCTCCGTCCATGCCCACGATGAGCAGGTGGTTCCACAATGGATCGAACTTTGAGCGGCGATTGTACATGACTTTGGCGAGGTAGGTGTGGAGGTTCTTGGCATTCAGCGAGTTTTCGGAGGAGGAGTAGTTCTCGCGGATGTCGAGCGAGTTGAGTAGGCGGTCCAGGTACTGCATGTCGGAAACATCGCCGCCGAAACCCACGACGACCTCGTCATTGAACTTTCGTAGGCGCTTGACGTCGGTGAAGCGAGCGAGGGAGCCGTATGAAGCTACATGTATGGTCAGCCAGACCCTCATTGCCAATAGTAGTGTGCCATACCCAGGTTGTCGGCGGCGATGACTACGCCGTCCTTGAACTTGGCCGCAAGTACTGAGGTACCCGTGACGATCGGGCTCTGGGTGTGCTGGTTGGGGCCGGCAGCGGAGAAGTGCGAAGGGTCGTAGGTGCCGTATACATCGTCTCTGGGCTACGATGCATTAGTACTGTTGCTGTTGGAGGCGGGCGGAAGACATACACGACCCCAAGCTTGTGGCAGGTGGTTCATGGTGGAAGAGGCGACTGAAATGCAGAACTGCAGAGACGGTGTTGTTCGGGATTCGGAGAGAGTGCTATGTCGCAGTGGGCTCAGAGGTGAGGTTGTTGTTGTCACGACGCTCGTCAGGCAGTCGGTGGTTGCGCAGCTCGCCCGCCAAGACATGGAGCTGGCCCAAGCTCCGCATATTGAGGTCAATCCGAGAGCATCGTCCACCAGCATTGCGCACTCACAATGCTCGGAATCGACTACCCAGACAGTGACGACGAGGACGTCGTGCCCGCGACCAAGCCAGAGGTGAGACCCGCAAATCTGTGCAGAGGGCTCGGATCGCTACTAATATAGAGTTGACCAACATTCCTGCAGCTGTCGCGCCTACCCCAGCGCCTCTCTCCGCTCCCGCGCCTCTCGAACAGCCGCCTACATCGTCGGGTCCGGTGAGCGGCCCTGCGCAAGGTCCGACAGTATCGCCGCCTCCAGAGGACGATGCCAACGCGAACGAAGCCGCGCCAGGCTCACCACACACAGCTACACGTGCCCTGATTCAGAACCTTACTCTACCTACCGTGCCGAACTTCGATATACCGCCTTCTCCGCCGGGATCACCACCACAGAAAGCGACGAAGAAGTTTGCGCAATTTCTAGAGCTCAAGAAGAAGGGCCAGCATTTCAACCAGCGCTTGGAAGGCTCGTCCGTGCTACGCGATCCGGGACACATGCGGAAGCTGATGGGCTTTGCGGGAATCAGCGAAGAGGACGCATATGCATCTACACTGCCACAAGATGTCGCGATACCGGCAGTCTTCCCGGAGTGGGCCTATGTCGAGGAATTGAGGGCTTCACAGAAGCGCATCGCAAAGACCAAAGAACAAGAGAAATCCAAGGCACCGAGAGAAGCTCTCGAGTTTGTGTCCGCGTCCAAGACTGGCGCGTCGAGTGGAACGGGCGCGGCGTCAAGCTCTGCTACGGGAAAGCGCAAGGAATTGGAACATAGAGGAAAGGACGATCAGGGCACAAAGAGCAAAGTAGAGCGCAGGTCAAGGTCGCCGAAGAGGAGACGATCAAGGTCGAGAGAGAGAAGGTGAGGGGAGAAGATAGCACAGACTGAGAAGACTTGTAGTAATACTGTGAATGCGGCGTTCGCACAACCAAAATGAAGTACACCCCAAGACATTTGATCCAGACGCTTGCTGTGCATGCCCGCCACAGACGGTAAATGCATGCTCTCACTACATGGGCGCCAAGACACTAGCGCGCGGAAGCTCCAGGCATTCGAGCTGCGTAACTCCAGAGCTCCAGCACCAACAAACAGAAGCGTCGCAACAGCCCACCCCCCTCCCGATACCGACTGTACCTCTGCAACCCCGCCCGAATCCGCCTCTCCAAAACTCGACGATGGCTGCCCTCTACACCGGTGCACCTCCGCAAGGCGGCCCAGGCTATTCGTTCAAGCAGACCCCCACAACTGTTCCGTCAGGCGAGCGGCAACATGGCTTCTACCCGTACGCTGGCTCGCCATGTTGAACATACGTACCGCTAACACAATGCAGCTACACGGACAACGGTGGCTCAACACTGGGCATCTCCGGCGCCGACTTCGCCATCCTCGCAGGCGATACACGCTCGACTTCCGGCTACAACATCAACACACGATACGCACCCAAGCTCTTCAAGATCGGCGGCGAGGGACCAGAGAACAAGGGTGCCAGGATAGTGCTTTCAGTGGTCGGTTTCGCCGCCGACGGTGATGCGCTGAAGGAGCGTCTCGACACCATCGTCAAGATGTACAAGTACCAGCACGGAAAGCCCATGACCGTCTCCGCCTGCGCACAACGACTCAGCCACATCCTCTACAACAAGCGCTTCTTCCCCTACTACGTACATGCCATCCTGGCTGGTCTGGACGAGGAGGGCAAGGGTGCGCTGTACTCCTACGACCCGGTCGGCAGCTACGAGAGGGAGCAGTGCAGGGCGGCGGGTGCTGCGGCATCTCTCATTATGCCTTTCTTGGACAACCAGGTCAACTTCAAGAACATGTACGAGCCAGGCAGCGGAACAGGCCACGAACTCAAGTCGAAGCAAGCACAACCGCTACCGCGGGATCACGTCGAGGATCTGGTACGGGACGCCTTCACGAGCGCCGTGGAGAGGCACATTGAGGTTGGTGATGGCCTTCAGATGATGATCATTACAAACGAGGGCATAGCCGAGACCTTCACACCTCTCAAGAGGGACTAAGAAGGTGTGATGTATAGACTTGGGGTGCGGTATCTTCACGAATTTGATGACTTCAAAACACCAAGCGGATGTATAAGTAGCATACCATCATGCTACTAAAGATTAAGAATTCATCTACATGATCAATGACCGAACATGTTCAAGACAACCTACTGTTCTTCTTCTATTGTCTTGATTTCGTTTATCTGTTTATCTGCAATTAATAACTATGTGCTATATCTATAACGTATCCAATAACAGAACGCTGTTGTTGACTTATCTTCTAGTATACATTATGAAGTGATAAGTAGATTGCTACATATGCTTAGCTAACAGGATACGTAGACAACCTACCTACCTTAGATTAATACACAGAGCACCTAATTGGCATTATGTTCCTATCTTAGCACAAATGTTTTCTCCGCTATTACAAGTAAAAGAAGGCATAGAAAAACACAGGCAAGAGCAAAAAAGAACAGACACCCTTAAGGTATTAAGTGTCTGGTGAAAACTCCGCTACACTCCCCAAATCGGCATCCTGGCATGCTCCGAAGATGCCATGCCAGGACGCCGCCTTGGGGAGTGTAGAAGTGGTTTTATCACGACTCGAACCCGCGGCTTCCAACATAGCTGGGAGTGACCCAGCGTTGGCGGTGGTCTTACCCACTCCTTTGCTATGCTGCACGTTTCCGGCCGATCATCAGGTCTTCCATCCCGAGTCGATGGAGGGACGTAGAAGATCTAGGACTATATAGCGAGAGAGAGTTCGTGATATACTCTGTATAAAATAGGCGGTGGAGGGAGATGGCTGGACTGGTGGGGAGGCGAGGTGAAGGTGAGTGTGGGCGTTTGCTATTTTGCTGGGTGAAGACAGGCTGTGCGTGTGTGGCCTGTGGGAAGCGAGAGGTTTGACGAAGAGAAAGATGGTGAAGACTGAAGGATGACAAGGCTATGATCATGACGAAAGGATGGCTTGAGAGGAGAGACAAAGGTTGCTGATATACTCACGTGGGCATCAATAGGGTGGATGATGTAGCAACAAAGAGATCGGAGAGACCACAACCCAACACATATAAGAGATTGAGGCATGAATAGAGTACGACGAGGTCGACCTACGTGAATGAAGAAAAATGTACTCACGCGGATGGCAACAGATGCGAAAGAGTGCACTTTGCTACGTCGAAAGATGATCAATCGACGATAACGACTAGGATTAACGGCACACGCATCGAAATTTGTATCAAGAGATACACCATGGTCGACCAAAGATGTGCGTCGATGAAGGAACGAGGGAGGTTCGTGTGCGTCGTGCGCGCCCCCGGGGCCCCTGCCTCAAACGTGCTAGCCGTCCCCACATCGGCAACAGCCAGCCAGGTGCCGACCCATCACTCTACCTACTGCAACTCGAGCACGTACTTCTCAGGCGGCCACTTCATCTGGACTTAAGCCTTCTATCACCTCCGACGCCATATTGGGAAGAGGAGAAAAACAAGCTTTCTAACCGAAGAACCGGATCTGGGAAATGCGCAAACGCGGCACGCGTCGCTTCTCGAATTTCATCTAAACAGATTGCTTTCGATAACTCGTCGCCCTAAGACCTGGATGTCTCGCCCGATCGCCCTAGATCACGGTCTCGCGAATTCAATGTGAAAATCGAACGTTCAGTTGCCGAAGGTGTTGGGGCTGCAATCCACAGGAACAGCATGGTTACCACTGCCAATCAGCACATACGCGTTACGAGTGTTGAGATTCTCGATCCCGAACCGCAGAGATGCGAAGAAGAAGCTACCATACGTTCACAAGACTTGCGCCCAACCGAACCGACGGGAGCTTTATCCGGTGGCTCGTAGCACACGCATTATATGCAAGCAAGCCTGCACGACACCCCCAAAAGCATACCTGTCAAACGAATCTAGAGCCCAGTTTCGGTGTAGTCAACACTGAATGGCTGCCTTTGGCGCACTGATTAATTTCCACACCACCTGCAGGACGTTACACGTGGAAAACTGAACCCGGGTTACGGCACTGACAAGCTTTGCTTTCATATAATCGCAAGTCACACGACGATGCCATACTCTAGAATGTTGCCTCTTGGGGTGTAGTCGCCTAGATCGATACCGTGGGCTACACTCCACCTGTAAGCGAGCATGTTGTATACTTCTTAGGGGATACAGAGGCAAGTATAAAGAGACGATAGGTAGGTATTCAATTCGATACCATCCCAGAACAGTCACAACACTTGCGTTCATTTCATCCAACGATCATCGGCAGAGCATTTATCATGAAGAGTGCAATCATCTTGACCGGCGTTGCTGCCTTCGCGACACAGGTAGCCTCTCATGCCACTTTTCAGCAGCTTTGGGTAAACGGTGTAGATCAGATAAGTACCCCCAAGTGTCTTGTATCAACCGCTGACATCCATCCACCAGTCGACGTGCGCAAGATTACCCAATGGCAACAGCCCCGTCACCTCAGTAGCAAGCAACGACATCCGCTGCAACGCCAACCGCGGTCCAGCAGCCTCGAAATGCAGCGTTCCTGCCGGTGGTACCGTCACCGTAGAGATGCACCAGCAGAACGGCGACCGCTCATGCGCTAACGAAGCCATCGGCGGAGCCCACTACGGCCCCGTTCTGGTCTACATGTCCAAGGTTGCAGACGCATCCACAGCGGATGGTTCGACCCCCTTCTTCAAGGTCTTCCAGGATACATGGGCGAAGAACAGCGGTGGCGGTGGCGGTTCGGATGATTACTGGGGTACTAAGGATCTGAACAAGAACTGTGGAAAGATGGATGTGAAGATTCCCACCAACCTGGCCCCTGGAGATTATCTACTGAGAGCGGAGGCTATTGCGCTACATGCTGCAGGTAGTGCCAACGGCGCCCAATTCTACATCACCTGCTACCAGATCACTGTCACTGGTAGTGGATCTTCTTCACCCGCTGGCGTATCGTTCCCTGGAGCATACAAGGCTACCGACCCCGGTATCCAAATCAACATCTACCAGAACCTCGCTTCGTACGTCGCTCCCGGTCCGGCAGTCATCGCGGGTGGTACAGAAGCCGTTGCTGGTAGTGCTGGATCAGCTGTCACTGCTACTGGTGGAGCGCCAGTTGCTACAGCTACTGCAACCACGATGAGGACGTCAGCGGTAGTCACCTCTGCCGCCGCTGTGCCAACGAATGGAGGTGGTTCTGGCGCTTGCTCTGTTACAAGGTACGGCCAATGCGGCGGAAATGGTTTCACTGGATGCAAAACTTGTAAGTCGGATGAGCTGAGAAAACGTGCAAATAAGGCTTTACTAACGCTGTGTAGGTGCTTCAGGACTTACCTGCAAGGCCGGAGGTGATTACTACTCGCAGTGTGTCTGATTAGCTTGAATGCAGTCCAAGGGAGGCCCGTAGAAACTTCGTGTAAATACTTTGCAGTTGACACAGGCGCCAAAACCTGTTGCATTCAACAAATGCCATTCGTTGTAGCCGCCTAGATGGAATTCAAGTCCGCGTGGTAGGGGAAACACCTTCTCACAGCTCCATCGCATTTATCGCATCCAAGAACATTGACAACATTGACATGCGTGAATCTGACTCATTTCGTCGCATGTGCCCTTTGAATGTCATGGGCTTCTAGACTCCGCCCTTTCCATCGGAGCAAACACGTCAAGCTAACCCTCTCCAACCTACCGGCAAAATCATCGGCACTATTTTCATTCCGAAGATTCTCAGTCACCATGCAGCCATAAGGATACATGCAAACAAAAAAAGACAATCCAGATCAGGAAAACCAGTCAGACTTTGCAAAACACACCTGACGCGTGTATCCTGACATCTGTGCATGCAACGTTCTTCAGTGCCGCGATTCGGCATTGGACGCCTAACACTGTTGCCTAGCGCTGACACCACGATGCTTGCACTCGCTTACCAAAGCCCGCCAAGTAGGTACTCCGAGGGCTGCACCAAATGTGTAAGGCATGCAGTTAATGGCTTGTGCTGAGTGGGGAAGAGTCAAGTTGAATTCCGAAGCAGCTGGAAAGGGCAATGACGAACCTGATAGGGTCTCCGAGCTGATCGGTAGTGATATGACGAGTCTGCATATAAGAAGACATGTGGAACATCAATGGCAGAGTCATACCTGTCAACGAGAGCAGCCGCATACATTAAGTCAACTGTCTCAGCCTCTCGATATCTCCAAGCAGTATTGATACGACGTCTACTTGTCACTGCTACCGGAGTACCACCACTATGTCTTCTCAATCCAACACTACCTCACCAAGCGATCTGCCACGCTATTCTACCACTGCACCACCGCCATACTCATCTTCCGATGCGAACTCTCTAGTCTCAACGAAATCAACGTCGAAAAGTATTCTGGCAAAGTTGCTGAACCGAAAGCGTATGTTCATACATCCTTTGATGAACTGGAACTCTAGCTAATACAGATAGCAGCTGCTGAAGCGACGTCGCAGTCGAGCAACGAAGCACAAAAGAAAGTGGATGAGTCTGAGAACAGAGCTGCTGCGAGAGCGGCGTACTTCTCCGGGCTCTGAATGATTGGCCGCCTTTAGAGGAGTCAGATTGCCGGATTTGGGTTTCGGATGACGCGTGGAATAGTTTGCATGCTTAGATTCTGGGAATAATGTTTCTGGAAGAGCGGTTTGAGGCGTAAATGGTGTCGGATTTCCATAATATACCGGAATTCGGGTATGAGGCGTTGGACGGTTTGTTTTAGTTGGCCGAGGCTTTGCAGTCCTGTCAACACAATTGATTACACTCAGAACAAGTCCTGGATTGGTCAGCAAATTCTTTCTGCATGTGACTCTTCAGCTTACCGCATTATTCCACGTTGCATTGTCTAGCCAGTTCAGAAAGTCGGAGGACTCTGTCGGTATAGGTTCCAGCCCCTCGGTCATGGGCATATCGAAGAATCCCTGCCCCATCCCGGTCAGATTAGCTGCGGTATCGTCACCGGCATCTGGTGTGCCTTTGATTGGAGGTTCGTAGTTGAGGACCTCATCTAGTACCAGCGCGAGCATTTTGTTGAGCTCGTTGCAAAGCTTGAGATTGCCGTCGCCGGGAAGAACGCTCCATTCCAAACATGAAGTCAACACGGAAAGGTTACGGATTAGGTCGGCCCGGGAGACTGTGCTAGGTAGTGGTACGCCCTCAATTGTACATCTCCGCAGCTCTAGTGCCAATACACCAGCAGCTGGGGAACAGTAGAATAAAATGACAGTGGGGAAATGGCGACGAGTTTCGTATATGCGGTTTTGCGGCTTGGAAGCCACGAGTGAGGATACCAGTAGCTTCAGAGACACTTCCAACAATGCTGGCAGGGCTTGTTGCGTTATCCGATGAAGGAGGCGTTGCGTTTGGAAATGTACGTGAAGGTAATCCAGGTAGTAGGCGACCAGCCGCATGGCCAGACCAGGACCGCGGTCTACCCAAGCAGCTTCTTCGGTATATGTATCATAGCGAAGGTGAGTCGGTAACGAGTTCCACCATTCGGCACATTCGGCAGAGATTGCTCTGCTCTTGTTAGCCGAAGGTAAAAAAGCGATGGAAAATCTAGACGTACTCGACATTCCGCACCACTTCGCTATCCTTTTCGCCTGCAAGACTTTGCTCTAACAATCTCTCTTTGAACACAGCAAGTTGGCATCGCATTCTACCGAAAGTAGTAGGGTGCAGATGACCTTCGGTATTCCAACCGTCGCTGTCGAGCTTCGAGAGCTCAGCATTGAGTACTTCAGTATCGTCCGAGGCCATAGCGCGATCGCTAATGTCCAACAACATCTTGCGGTCACTGTATCTCCAGCCCATCATCGGAGGCCTTCCGTAGAACACCGCTAGTGTCTTGTCGCCGTAATATATCGCCGCGTAGAGTCGTCTCCTAAATTCGCGCATGAAGAATGGTTCTGCGTTGCTACCGTCTACATTGCAAGCCTCGCAGTGGATTCCCGCAGCGTAGAGCGCGGATACACTGTCGCCCATGCGCCTCCAAGTAGCATGATCTGGAGAGTCAGCGATCGTAATTTAGTCTTCTGGATGTAGGGGTGACGTACGGTTGTCCCCGTAGAAGCTACTGACCACCATCAGGTTGATGTAAACGAGACATACCATGACTGCTTCCATCAAAATGTGTACGGTAAGTCTGCGTAGGAATGATACGTACGCTCATTGACAGCGCCATGTGTTTGGCAGATGTTGATACACGTATTGGTTGCATGCATTATGTCCTCGATGAACTCCTCTCTATTCATCTGCTTGCCATCTTCTAATGTGAAGAGGGGGTCGTTAGGCGATGTGAACTGGGCACTAGAGCCGGCGATCGCCATGATCAAGCCCAAAATCTCCCATCTCAGATTTTTGCCTGTGAAGAGAGTGTGGAACTCTGACGGACGCATATCTGAAGGTATTTTCATTGGGCGAGCGGAATTCCTTGTCATCTCGGCGTAGAGCAGGTGTGCGTGATTACCAGCAGCTTGAAGTTGTTCTAAGTCTATGCGCAGTTGTGGCAACGCGGAAAGAATTAGGGGACCAGGGAGGGCTGGATCTAGAATTTCGATGTACTAAGTCAGTTTATCTCTCATACGCAGTTTGTACCTGAGAGATTTTACCCTTGTGCGATTCGAAATACATATGAAGAGACCTTTCATAGAAGGAAAATGGCTGAAGCGTAGAGACTATCGTATCTCCTAGAGAGAACTGGCAATGGCGGTGTGCCATGCCTCTATTTGACACGAAAGGGGCTGTGCTCGGGCTTTCGGATGGCTGTTCATGTACTGTGTCTGGTAAGGGCTGCTCTTCTGTGAAGACAGCGGCATAACTAGTAGAGCCCAAGAAGAAGTTCCGGGATGGGTCGGGTCCGCTTTGTGTTGTTCTAGTAGCAGACTCTGGAGGAGTAGGCCATGGCCCAATTCCCGCATCATTCCTCAAAGTTGGTGGACTTAGGGTCAACGGCGTTAACCTTCCCTGACTGGATGACGGATTTGTAGCCTGCGCATCCAACCGGCGACGACGCGGCTCTGGTTTCTTGCGAGGAGTGCCAGCAGGCTTCGTCATTGGGTTAGGATGGTAAAAGCACTGTTCTGTCATCCCACGAATCTGGCACTTTGAGCATGTGGGCGTGGCATGGTCGCACTTGATTTTCGATATGCGACATGGTTCGCACGACCTGCGCGTCACGATTAGCCACCCGTGGGTATCTGACTGTCGAATTCACCAACCTGGGCTTCCCGTTCCTTCGCAGCATACTAGATGATTCTCCGAATAGTGTAAGATTAGTGCGAAAGAACTGTTCCGCACCTAAACTCACGTATCTCCTACATACAGAAGCAGAACCTCGTCGGAGTAATTCTTCAATGTTCCGGCGAAACGGCCCCGCAGCTTGCTAATCCCAAGTAGGTCTAGATCACATCGCTTCACGCCCCATAGTCTCTCTCGCCATTGGATGAGGTTGCTGATAAGCGGAAGCCTACTGGTGATGTACATGATTTTTACTGGAAACAGCTAATGACACGGAATATTCGGAGTGAAAGAATGTCACCAGCCACACAAGTTGCAGAACGCTCACCTGGGCAGTCATCAGGTGCATTCATTAGAATCCGCTCTGGAGGTGTTCGCTGATTTCTGCGTGAACAGGCTGATTGAGTACAGGTAAAGATTGAGCGATGAGCGACACTGGATTACTCGTATCGGATATGTGAAGGACTGCTGACACGCAGTGCGGAGTTCTCGACGCCGATGATCTAGCGCGAACTTCGGACATCGACTCCGTCGAAGGCTCCGCGTCAGAAGCCATATCTGACATTCTGTGGCAAGTCTTTTCCGAGCAAATAAACGCCATTCGCTATGTATGCTGGTTCTCTGTGTTAAATTTAAAAAGAACGCCCCAGGCGCCAACGCTGAACAATGCTAGAGTAAGCTTGCTACCAATCCACAAGCGTGTACATCTTCGCATGTTTGGGTATAATGCATAGCCATAATCACTGCCACCATCCTGCCTCTCAGCTCGCTACACGTGGTTGAGAAGGGACCATGATCGCCAGCATCAATGTCCCTTTCTGAGGCTCCTGAGACTACTCCTGGGCAATCTCTTGGGATCTTCCCCTTCGACTATGACCTTCGTAGTGACGCGTATATTCTGCTCCTCTTCGCTCTCGCCGAGATTGCTCATTGGGTACAGCTCGTCCTGGCTCCCTGTTCTTACATCATCTTCCTCGCCATGAGTGCTCAGTTTGCTACCCTTTGTCACACGACTAGCGTTCCCTAAAGAACGGCCCTTGGATCCAGGGGTAGCAATGCCAAAGTGGTATCCCTCAGTGGAACTCTGCTCTTTTCTCGATACCCTTGCACGGTAGAAGCCGTACATTCCAGGCATATTGGCGGTGATGATCGCTACCGCGAATTCGATAGAAGTGACGATTGTGACGGAGCCGAAGATGTACGACACATCTTTCGTGTTTGCGAGTTGCCACAGGACGATGAAGCGAAGAAGCGAAATCATAATCGTGCAGCCTCCAAGGGTAAAGACGCACATCAGACCGATTCGGCGGCGGACCGTAGTTTGTACGTTCCACAGAGGGTAGATCGGGAGGAGGTAAATCACTACGTCCATGAAGACGTTCTGCATATTGTCAGTGGAGATTAGTCTGACAGGTGACGAGCGACTTACAGCAACGGAGGGCAAGTAGTATGATAGACCAGAGGAAATGCAGACAGCGTTCGGATAAAGTTCTGGAGTGAAAAAGGCTTGGATGGGGATACATTGCAGGCCGTAGAAAATCCATGTGCCGCCCGTCTGCAAGCCGACCAGGATCATAGTGGTTATTACCGCGATCCTAAAACCTGGTGTGACCTCGAGTGTGCGGCGATAGAAGAAGAGGAACGACATCTTTATGAAGAACTGTAGAAGAAGATAGTAGAACTCTTCTGCGAAGAGATACTGCCTTATGTGTTAATATGTATGACCAAGCGAATGAAAGCGCGCACTGCACGTAAGACTGCCATAACGTACAGTGCTGATTTTCTTGAGGTTTTCAGGCTTAACACGAGGGTCGGTAACGTGCCTAGAAAAACAGTTGGAAAACTTCCCTCCAGAAAGTGTCAAACTTACAGTCCACCGCCTAAGATGGTCCACATCCAAGCGATATACTGCTGCCCGATGAACAAAATCTGTCTCTGGGTCAGTCACAGCGCGGCTCAGAAACAGGGTAGGTTTAACACTCACAGTTCCAACCAGCATGAACCAGTCGTCTGTACCAAAAGGCTTTCGTATAAAAGCTCGAGTGTAAAGCCGGATAGCAGATGATATCAAGCCCATTATGAAGAATGGAACTGTGGTGATCCAAACGATGGGCTGAATATTATCGTACACCACCAAATTCACATTATCTCCGGCTCTTCGGACGAACTCCATAGTGGGCAGTGAACAGTACGTGAAAACTCCAAACGGTATGCACTTCTTCTCAACAAATACCAAAAGATCGCGAGTGTTTCGTCCGGCCGCAATAAGTCGAAGTGCTGCGAGTGAGTAAAGAGTAACCCCTTACAAAACGGGGAAAGGTATGTGTCGCTATACGCGACGCAGGAACCATTTGATTTTTGCAGCATGTGCCCAATGAAACGGTGCGTGAGTCGGCATGAAGAAGCGCTCCCGATCCTTGTCATGAAGTCGGCCCTATGTCGTTGAAGTTCGCGACTCGTTACTAGGACGAGTATCGGGTGTGGGTTGCCAACGGTCCAAACATGCGGTAGCGACATTCGGTCCTGATGAGGAGACCGCTTTGGGCACGAACGTGCGGCGTGACGCAGTGTGATAAGCGGTGGCATTACCACGGTGTTCTTCCAGACTGATGTTATCTCCCTATCGCGACTTACGTTATAGGCAGTCCGCGAGCTACCCTTAGGCTTGACTGTAATGCGCTGTTGTGTCCTGATCAACTAGAAGTAGACTTTATACTTGTCTCCTTATGTATGCGCAAATGGTATGTGGGTAGTGGAACGCGAATACTTCGGAAGTATTGTGCATTTCCCTAGTCAAAATCTGGGGTTGGACTCCACGGAAGTCTGCATGAGGTGAGATATGCTTTCATTCAAGCTCGCGCCGCGCCGTTGCCGCTTGCCGCGCCTAGATTCCGCACGCACTCACCATGCTTCCTGCGAGTGATTAGACTGTCCTGGCGAGACCGTACAAGAGTGAGTCAGGAACGGCACTTTATCGGATGTAGAACTGCAGGTTTTCCGACCGAAGTAACGCCTCACAAACAGTTCATGATTGGCGCACTGGTTAAAATGAACCTTGCCATCTCCACAGTGCAAGGCGCGCAACGTCGGGGCTTTGACATGATCAGCTGCTGAAATTCTCCGTCCTCAAGGGTCGTGGTTTTAAGCGAAATCCTTCTGTCTCTTATTCATTGCATTTTTCTGGAGCTTCTCGGCCTCAACCACGTTTTACCCCAGCAAGCAGCATGTCCGCGAAAGAGCTTAGGATCCGCCCAGCAGGTTGGGAGAGCGTTCCTGCAGAGGAGGACTTCGCTCTCTCCGATATGGACCACACCATGCCGAAGATCTATGTGCAGATAGTGGAGGTGTTCCAGCTCGCGCCACATGTTGAAAAGGCCAAGGTCGTGGATAGCATGGCCAAGGGTCTCGAAGTCACATTGAGCCAGTTCCCAATTCTCGCCGGCGGCTTGAAGATGGACGCGGACAATGGACGGCTGTGGGTGACGAAGAAAAAGGACAGCGAAGTCAGTCTGTTTGTGCAGAACCTGGAGGAAACGTTTCCTTCGTTTGAAGAGCTGGATAGGACCGATTTCCCAGCCGCGACGTTCAAGGGACACAGGTTGTTGCCCAAGGCGGTGACAGAGAAACAACTGTTCTCGCCGCTTGGGGACAATCAGGAAGACGATCTCCTCATTTCTACGTTTCAGATAAATTTCATCAAAGGCGGTCTCGTCCTCGGTGTTGCTATCCATCACAACTGTTCCGACGGCCCGGGATGCGACGGCTTCCTTACCACTTGGGCGCAGAACTCTGCAGCGGTGGCCAATGGAACTTCCTTCCAGGTAGTCCCCAAGGAAACGATGGACCGATCGCGTCTCAGTGCAAAGAAGCCAGATGCTGCGCGGTGGAAGGAACTCGACCACAAGTTCCCCGTACTTAAGGATGGCGGGGGTCCGCCTCCTCCACCGCCAGCCGACTTCAAGATGCCCGAGTTGGCTATTCGAATGTGGCATTTTCCTAAGAGTAAGACGGAAGAACTCAAGTCTCGAGCCATGACAAAGACAGGAGACAGTTGGATCTCGACTTACGATGCAATCATGTCCATCCTCTGGAAGAGTATCACACGGTCCAAGCTTGAGCTTCTCCACCCTGATCTTGGCAAGGAGGTCATCCTAGTTCATGCACTCAATACACGAAAGGTGTTGGACCCGCCTCTGCCGGAAACGATGATGGGCAATGCGGTTGCGCTTCCTCGCACCGAGCCGATCAAGATATCTGAACTTCTTGCTGAAGACAACCTTCCCAGCATTGCGCAAAGAGTGCGGAACTCGATCAAGACAATCACTCCGCAATACGTCGCTGAGCTTCCCGAGTGGATCGCGGGGCTCAACGATAGGCGGTGGATCAACATCAACATGAGTTCCTTCCTAGGCATGGACCTGGCAGGTACGAGTTGGCAAGGCATGAATGTGTACCAGAAACATGATTTTGGTTTCGGTGTCGCGAGAGCCATTCGCTTTCCCGATCCTCAATTCGAAGGCTATGTTTTCGTGTACCCGAGCAGGGCCGGCGTCAAGGCGAATGCTGTTGACGAAGGTATCGAGGTATGCGTGTGTTTGGAAAAAGGATGCCACGATCGGTTGATGAAGGATGAGGAGCTGCTGCGATATGCACAGCCTCGTGGCAACTAGGTGCGACATGGCCCGGCCTGTGCTGTATGTCATGACTTTCCACAAGATTAGAGTGTGCTTGAACATTTGCACGTTGTCGCGAAGATTCATATCCAGTGTCTCTCCTGCTTACCAATTGCCCTGTTACCCAGCAGCATACTCCCATGACGTCACACAATGCAATGTGGTAGCACCGTCGACCGAGGGTTTCCTGGGTTGAGCGCTTTTCAAGCGCCTTGTCGATTGTCTCGAACAGAATAAGTGAAGCAGCAGCCACCCGGCAAGTGGCGCCGGTTGCACACCGCGGTCGCTCGAACTCACTGTGGGATCCGAGCAAGGTGCACAACTAGTCGGAAGGTCAGATTGAACGTAACGACGATAAGAATCAAACTGCGCCACAGTAGGCGCGGTGGTGCTGTCTCGTGGCCAAACCCGGCTGTACGAAAATCGTGCTCCTCACAGTGCTGCGCCCTAGGCTGGAGTGGGCATAGTGTCTGCCCAGGTCGATTGGAGGCAGGACACGATGGCGCCTGCCAGGTCTACGAGCGCGCGCAAAGCAGCAAGCCTGAACGATGATCAAAGACGTTCTTCGTGCCAGCTCTGGCTTCACACTGCTGCCACCCCTCCGTCTTTCACATAGCGCACTTCTGCCAGAGACGCAAGCCAACGACGTCGAGCGACACATGACGCGCGACAGCCGCCACATGATCCGGCTTACCTTACCGTCCGCCAGTGTGCGCTGGCATTCGACAAGCCCTCTTACACAGAACGCTCACATCCCATGGATGCGCGCAACCGGGTGGAAACAACGGTATGACCTATTGCCGGAGGGAAACGATTGGGTTGCGCACCCGCACATATGTCACTGCCCGCAGCATGAGCTGGCAGCTCGTCTACCGGTCAACATCGCAGAGCCGCACTAGATCGTAATTTGCAGTTGCTCAACCAGCCGTCCCCTTCAGTGCGACCTTCATTCGTCCCCCCAAGGCTGCATTTGATGAGGTATGGCTTAGCGAACAAGGCGCAGGCTGTGCATTGCATAAGTCATGCCTGAGGCACATCGAGGCGGCTGGGGACGACTCCATGTGTTTCAGGACATGGCTCCCGCGACGAGCAAAAATCGCGACCAAAACGTGCAAAATGGGCCGCGACCAGCCACTTTGACGACAGAATCTCGACCTCAAACCATCGGTGATTTGCAGCGCAGCGCGAAGGCAGCGCGAATGTTGGTTGTGGTTTGGTGCGATCTAAAAGCTGTGCGGATGCATGCAGCTAAGCCAATAGCTTGCATTTGCCGGTTGTCCTTCACCGGTCCTCGCGGGGCAGCGTAAGATGGGCGGGAATGCCACCAGACTAATCGCCATCTGAACTTCTGACAATCAGCCGCTCTGAGACAGATTCTTCTTGCGCGTCCTCCTCGAGTAGTGTTGGACGTCCCCCATTCTGGTCAGACCCTTCGCGCGTGCCGTTCCCTGTTGCGCATCGCTGTTCTGCCCGGGTACGAGCCGTTGTCTTCCCGTCTTCACCATCTCCAGTCCGTGGCTCGAGCGCTGGGTCATCATCCCACAACAGGATTCTCATAGCCGTCTGATGCGCAAGGTCTAGGAAGACCCTAACTTCTGTCTGGCCCCGGCCGCCACTTGCGCATCATGTCGACATACTCACAGCACTACCAGACCTACCAGGACCAGCCGCTTTTCATCGATCCGCATGCATTTGTCTATGGTCAATATGACAGCCGGCGGTCGAAAACACCAACAGATTCCCTGATCAACCATACTGGACTCTCGCCTGGCCCGCTTGCGACCCCACCGCCTGTGAGCCGCGGTCTGCCGCAACAACCGGAACTGCCCCAAGACCAGCCACCCGAGTATATGCAATGGGAGATTGACAGCTCTTCGACCTCTCCCACGTCTGTAAGGACACCAGAAGGCTCATCATTTGAGGGAGACATGATCGATTACACGCCTAGCTACCACCATAACGGCAATACCATGTCATCCCACGGCTCACACCACTCCATACCCGGGGTGGATTCTGGCATGTTGTTCAGCGATCAAGGTTTGTCATCTTGACATAGCTCAGCCATATCCGCTGACACCCGCATAGCAGTCCAGGCGGCGTTTAACGCTACAATGGCTGAGACGCAGCGGTATCAACAGCAGTATACTATGCAGACCCAACCATCACACCACGTAGCACCGGCACATCCTCAAACCAACATGTACAATCAGAACTATACTACCCAGCCACCTCGCCATGACCCTTGGAATGGACAAGCACCTTCGCGGTCCTCGATGGTCCCTCGATCCGGCCATGTCGTTTTCGACCCTGCGAGCGATCCTATCAATTACTCGGACTATCTGGTGGATGTGGACTCGTGGGCAGCGCAATATACAGACCCTTCCTCCCTGATCTCACCTAGCGAACCCACGACATCATTCCAAGGTGAACTATACTTCACCCAAGGCCAAAATCTTCCTCATCGCCCGTTCGACCATGTGCCAAGAACACAACTTCCGACTCATCAGTCCATAGAGATGCAGTTCACGCGCGCATCACCACCACCCGATCAGCAAAACTTTGTCAACTACAACGCATCATCTAGTCTCTTCACGGATACTTACATCACCAGCAACCAATTTCCCGCCCCACCATCGACGGCCTCATCGACGGGCTACCACCCAAGGTCTCCGTATCAGCCAGAAGTTAGCCCTTCCGCACCCAGTCCGGGGAGCTCCGATGGCGTATACTCATCTTATCAACATTCCGACTCTGAGATGATCTTCGACCAGTATCAGACACAGCAATACACCCATCTGCAACAACTGCCGCAGCTACAGCAACCACACCAACCTTCTATCAAGATGGACTATTCCGCAGTCAGCGCTGTACCTGAACTGAGTTTCGATGCATCTCCTGAGCCAGAGTCATCGCAGAGTGCAGCACAGAAAGCACTGGCAGCAAAGTCTGGTGGCAGAGCGTTGGGCACTCATCTCGAGCCGACTGTTGCCAAAGCAGCGCATGATATGCGTAAGATTGTGGCATGCTGGCATTGTGTTTTGCAGAGGGACAAGTGTGGGCCGGGCGATATCTGCGAGCGTTGCTTCAAGCGATCTCAGCGACCGAATGCTGATTGCGGCCTTGGATGTAATCGGCTGAAGCTCATCGATTTGTCGCCATACTTCCTTCCTTCTCTGGTTACGCAAATGCATGAGGACGCAAACCTCACGCATTTTGTGACTCAGTACATCCAACAATGGGGAAGTGTCGAATTAACCGTCATGATGACATGCGGCCAAGACAACATGCCTCGGATGCCAGTGAAGGTGTACGAGTTCATCCCTCGTGGCGACGCGTTGCTAGTGCAAATCCAGTACAAGACAGATCCTGTCACACACACGAGAGTCGCTATCCAGAAGCAAAGCCCAGCACTAGGCATGGTGCACATCAACCACAACGAAGAGAAGAAGTACGACAGGTATATCACCGAGATCGTCGACCATCACCTCGACGCCTTTGGCGAGCTTTGCTGGATGGAAGATGACAATGACTTCCAACAGAAGCTCTTCAAGCTGATGACGCGCGTGAAGCCAAAGTCGGACGACGAGGCAAAGCTACTCCGTGAAATCTTCCGCCTTATCGTGGTCACGTTCATCATGTCACACACACTCACCATCGCCGAGGAAACGAAAGCCGCAACACTGTCACGCATGCACTCGTACAGCGGTCACAACTCTTACGTCGAGAACTACACATCGCCGCGCATGACCAACCGACAGCTCAAATACTTCTTCTCTCGTCTGCAACGCTCAATTCAGACTACTGTTCTGAACAAGCTTCAGCAAATCTTCAAATCTTCCAAGGGCTGCGATAAATGGCTTGCCGCTTTTGTCGCGGTGCTAGGTATGTGCATGGCGCTTGAAGACCAGCAAAAGACCATTCACCTAGTCATGTCTACCAAGGCTACTACAGAGCGCTTAGACCTGAGAGACGCGCAGAGCCAGGCGGATATCGCGTGTCGTGAGATTGATCAGCGGATGCACTTCGTGCAGCAGATATTCCGATGGAAGTACAACCGCAAGCATAACCCAATGCGCGACGCAGATCACGACTGGGAAAAGGAGGCGGGCTTCGGAGATGCGAGCAGTGTTAACTTCGTGAGACAAGTTGCGCAGTTGGTCAAGGAGAACAGTAAGTCGATACCATCGCATTACTTGGATGTTGCGAGAGAGGCCTTGCTAATGACAATCCAGTCGATTTCCTGCAACAACGGCAGCAGGTCAGCATCTCAGCCGACAACCAGACGAAATATACGTCGCGTCTTGTGGGACAGTTCTTGCTTTCCTTCTGGCTTCCTAGCGTGTAGAGCGCTTTGGCTGATCAAAGCTTGAAACACCATCACAAGTCCGCCACCAAGCAACGCCCTCGTCTGCAGCATTCGCATGAGCGTGTCGCTCCGACGCTCTATTCACGACATAATGTATAACGATCGTTTCCCTCGTTCTCTATTCCAGCGTTAGGGTCTTTGCATTTAGGCCACGCTGACCATCTATTTCACGCAACAAAAAATACGTTGAAGGGTCAGTTGTTCAGTAACAATCTCGATCTACGACTTCATGATCTTCATTCACATTCTTGGCTTTGCGAAACATTAGCCACTTATTTTTATACCCTTTGGTTTCGTCACGGATGTCTTATTCCATTCTTGTTTGGAGATGCGATGGCTTCATCCCTCTAAAGTAGAACGATGCGTTATTTAGTCCAATGGAATTCCTCGCTTGTATCAATCTTGTTGACGATCAGCGTGCATGATGTGAGGGGCATGGATGTGAGTTTTCCGTAAGCACCACACGGCAAGGCGAGGCAAAGTCTAGAGGGAACACCCTCGTTGAGCATACCCCATTCCGTGATCGCGGACAAGGTTAACCCATATGTCCCTGTGCCGACTCCCGACCGGGTGAGAGTCAATTAAGGTTTGCGCATCATCCGCAGCTGATTTCCCCACTAAGCATCTTAGTACTTTGGACGACGACCCGCGACGGGTGTGGCGCAAATGCGATCGCCGATTGAGTTCTGCCTACGTTTCTAGGCCTATACTAAGATAACGCATTCTGGTACTTGTGTGTAGTCACGAGCTCAAAAGCTTTTAGTCTATCAAGCCTCAACTCCCGCGTTTGGGACTAATGATAAGGTTTCGTGTGTACCGAGGGCCTGGAATGTGGGTACAGAGATGAGGGTGTGAGCAAAGCGAGTGTGGCGGACTAAAGGATTTTGTTCAATGCAGGGCAATAAGTTCAGACTAGGGCTGCCTGAGTGAGGAGATATTCGGACCGAAGCGTGGTTTTGATTATGATATGGTGTGTAGAAGAGGGGTATTGAGTGGGTGAACGCAATAGTTGGAAAGGTCGATGTGAGTATCAAGAAGGAAAAATGATCATGTGAATGTAAAGTATGTATAACTGTATTGAGACGAATGATACACAAAAGCGCAGTTCCAGTAAACAAGAAGATTACTACCGATTGAGTAGTCAAGTGCGCTCCGTGTCGTGTAAAACCAAAGAAAAGGATGCTAAATGACAGGTGGTATACCGAGAACGCCAATGCAACCATGCCCAAGCCTCCCAACCAGCATTACTTCCATGACGAGAAAGAAAAGGCAAGTGGTAATACGGACCCTTCCGTTATGCGTGTAACAGCTCACTGGAAGCTTGACTGCAATCGTCCGGAACGTCGTCGTCGTCATCACTACTCTTCAGATCTCCCTTCTCAAGCTCGATGCTCATCCAGCGCCAGTCAGAGATTGAGAAACTCTTCTTGTTACTATTGCGGCTAGTCAGCTCTCTTCCTGCCGCAAAGTAACAAGAGGGAGAAAGCAGTGGTGGATTACCTACTACCTGGCCTTTGAGACGTTGGCCTTCGGACTGCTGGACGCATTCGGGAAGAGGAGCGCAAGGCCCTCTTCCCAGCCCCTCTCAGTGACAATGTCAATAACGGCGCGGCCGGATTCGTCGAGTAGTTGAAGGTCGACGGTGCCACCCATGTCGATCAGAAGCTTGAGGATCTCAGCATCGCCGTTCTCGACGGCTTGCAGAATAGCATTCCAGCCGCGGTGCATCTTGTTGATGTCCGCGCCGCGTGTGAGCAACATCTGGATGATCTCTGTGTCGCCTGAGTAGCGGCGGAGGGCTTTGACAATGGGCAAGTGCTCGCCAGGGGCGTTGGGGTCGGCATTCGCGACGTCGAGAAGGTAGCGAACAATGACCTTGCGTTCTTCGCGAATGGCCGTTGTGAGTGGAGAGAAGACACCGCAGTTCTTGTCTTCGACGCTGACGCCTGCTGCGAGGAGAAGCTTGATGCTTTCGAGTTGATTGGCTACAACAGCCATCTCGACGACACCACGGAAGGCACGTGGGTTGGGGGTTGCGGCAAGGAGTTTCTTGAGAATGGTGGGGCGCTTGACAGCCATGCATAGAGGCCAATCCTTGCCACGGATGGCTGGGTCTGCGCCGCGAGAGAGAAGGATATCGACAAGCTCGCCGTGATCGTCGTTGATGGCGGTGGTAAGCGGTGTGCAGCCATCTGGTGTGCGGTCGTTGGGGTTGACACCCTGATCGAGCAGGTAAATCATCGCGTCCTTGTCGTTAAACTTGACAGCCGTTTCGATAATACCCTTGGGCTTGTTAAGGTCTGCGCCAGCGGCAACCAGTTGCGGGAGGAAATGCGTGCGCTTGTGTGTGATACACTTGAAGGCCGGGTACTCCGCAGCGTTGAAGTTAGGGTCTGCGCCATGCTCTAGCAGATAAGTGACGATCTCCGGGCTGTTGTCACGAATAGCTGAGCATAGTGGTGTGTAGACTCCGTCTTTCCGCAGGTTGGGTGATACACCAGCTTCCATGAGGATCTTGATGGAATCCAGCTTCTTAAGACTAGAAGCCAATTCCATGACACCTGGTGTCTTCTTGGTGTCAGCACCGCGAGAAAGCAGCAGCTGAAGAGCTTTTGGCTTGTAGGTGGATGGCCAGAGCGGGTGCTTAGGACCCGGAAGGTTGGGATTCGCTCCGTGGTCGAGCAACACAGTCATGAGATCTACACGGTTCGCCTGAATAGCCTGGAAGAGGGCCGTTGTACCTTCTCCATTCTTTGCGTTGGCATCGCCATCCGCGCTCAGGAGCATTTCAACACACTTGGGCGAAGTGGTCTTGTTCATGGCTGATACGAGTGCCGTAGAACCATTTTCCATAATGAAGCCAGCATCGCCGCCATTGGCGAGGTACAATTGAACGAGATCAATAGAGTTCTGAGACGCAGCCAGCGCTAGAGGTGATTCGGAATCGGGGCCGGCGGACAGGTTAGGATCAGCGCCATGCTTTAGTAGTGTCTTCGCGCATTCGAGACATTGGGCACGAGTGGCGGCGAACAAGGGTGTGACACCTTCGCGGTCGAAACCGTTCGCATCCGCACCATATCGTAGAAGCAGCGTGATACTCTCCACGTCTTGATTTTGGGCAGCGACGCGAAGCATTGCTGACTCCATGTGAGGTTCTGCTTTAGCACCGCCGTCAAGGAGCTGCTCGAGCATCCGGTGCCTCCTCTGTTCGACAGCGTTGAAGAGTGCTGCCTTGCCACCAACATTCTTGGAGCCCCCACTTTGGCGTGGCGCCCAGTGCGGCGATGTGATGGCAGAATCCACTTTGGATGAAGAGTGATGATCGTCCATGTAGCGCTCGCTGACATTGAGACTGTGCAACTTCTCTTCCATGGTGGGCGACCGGGTAGAGGAGTGAGATGCGACATCCTCGTACACCGGATCCTCGTGATACCGAACATTCTGATGGTACATTGTGTCCCTGGTTGATTCACTGGAACGAGCGCTGGCTGGTGCGCGCCAGTTCTTGTGAAGATCAACGATTCCTGGCGAGAGGCCAGTGTCCTCGTGCCTGAAATTTGAACTGTGACTGTCATACGAGTGTCCTTCCTCATGGCGAAGTTCGTTCAGTGACGGTCTGTCCATACGGTGTGACGGATGTGAAGGTGGTAAGAGGGGGTGGTCTCCATGATTGCTCGGAGCTTTTGTAGGTGGGGTCGGTGGAAGATCGGATGTCGGCGCTGGGTGTAGAGGTGGAAGGCTGGAAGCTTTGCTTGGGTTCAGTCGCTCCAACGCGGCAATCAGTCCGGCATATCCAATGCCCATGGAAGCATCGGCTCGCGCGTCGCCTAGTGTCCACCTGAACATAGCAGAGCTGACTTTGAGGGAGTCACGACTTCGTGACAGTGTGTGGCGCATTTTCTCGACATCTGTGTCGGCGAACATCATTCGGAACTTCATGCCAAAGCCGCCTTTGTGGTTCTCCTTGTCGACAACTGTAGCAAGTAATGCTGTTAGCAACGGTCCGCAACAACCATGCAAGCGAGGGTAATAGAAGCAGACAATCCAAGATTTGGGGAAACGTACACTTGTTGACCATTTGGGCCAAAACAGAGAACTCTTCGTTGACTTGGCGGACCCTTCTGTCAAGTTCTTGAGATACCTCGACGGGAAATCCACTTCGTGTTTTTGAAGCTTCCGTGACTCCGGCCTCAATGGACCATAACACCTGACAAAGTTCGATGAACTCTCTGGCAAGTGGCTCAAAGCCATGAATAGGTGTCTTTGCTGTGCTCAGGTATTCGAGCATGCGGATTGCGATGGTGTTTCCCTGTGCGTTGACCCGCTTGCACAGATCAACCGATGTCTCTTTTGCTGGAGCCATGACAAAGATGGTAAAAATGAACGAATGCTGGGGGAATCAAAGAGACCAACGAGCGGGTCAACGAGGCTTCTTTACAGTGCACTCGAGAGCCCTGACTAGAGACTATCTGTGGCCCGCTCCAAATACCGTGGTAAGCCAGGCCGTCCGTCTGCTCTAGCCCGCATGAGCATCGAGTCAAGGAGGCGCGACCAGGCGAATCGCGTCGCGTCATAGCTCTAAGGTTGTAATGGGCGCTCGAAAGGCCCGGAATAAGGTTTAGGCTCTCGCCTTCGCCGGGCTTAGTGCCAAGAGCTGTATGGCAGCGCCCCAGGTTGTTCTAGGGATATCCTAGATGACACCTGCCATTCCACGTGAAAGTGTGCGTGCATAGGGGGAAAACATACGGTCGGTGCTGTGGGCCGAAACCTATTCCCGGGAAACTGTTGTACGCTACACAGTTTAGCAAGACATAGCACCGATGAATATCATTTTGATTGCCGGCAGCTTCCTTTTAGCTGATCATTGTGACTGCAGCGTGCAGATTGTGCCTGCTGGCACAGCTGCATGCCACACTACTGCTAGCCGAGCATCGTGCGGGTTGATCTTTCTCGGGTATCTAGTCCATACTTGGATAGCTGCCTCGTGCTGCTTGCATGCATGTATGATCTAAGCGTTGGCTATGCGAGGAGCGGTATCTCCCCCAACTGACTCCAAAATTGGTATGCGTGTGAACGTCTCGACAGCCCAGATAGTGCACGAAACAGAATCTGCCCAAACCACGCGGATGCTAGATGCAAAGTCATCTCGTATCAGCCGCCAGTGTTCAGCCCAAAGAACGAGCCGTGCATGGGTACGTTCGGCGTTGCATGAACAAGGCGCCGAACGTAACGGGAAAAGCAAAAGAGCATTCGCCTACCAGCCACATATTCGTAATTGCCATCTGGGGTCCATCGGTCATGTCTTTCCGGGCTATCTAGCTCCACCTGCGATAACCCTGCGTGCAGTGTACGTACGCAGACTACCTTTAGGCCGCACGGCCCGAGACACATCATTTGAGTGGATGGTACGCCGTTCCGCTAGAGGTGAAGTTCGGGGCATCCAAAGCTCGTTGCCCCATGAAGAGAGGCGTCTCGCTGCGCCAGGGATTGCCAGAAGGGTCGCCGAAGCTTCGTTGAAACCTCGTCTACCCCTGGCTTCGG
This sequence comes from Alternaria viburni, assembly GCF_023758015.1. Classification (NCBI taxonomy): domain Eukaryota; kingdom Fungi; phylum Ascomycota; class Dothideomycetes; order Pleosporales; family Pleosporaceae; genus Alternaria; species Alternaria viburni. Next base: position 755,126 of record NW_026055781.1, read on the forward strand.
AATCGTATTGCTAGCTGTGCCGCACAAGATCGATCTAAGGCTGGTGCCACCAACAGCCGCAGCGAGACCTGATCTCTTCGGACATGCCTCCGCCATCCTCGAAAATTCCGTCTGGACAAATGACAAGTGACAAAATTGAACGATACAGGAGTGGAGCTAACTCCCTCCATCCACAAGGGTAGTGGAAAGTCTAGCCAACTATTGAGCGCGTGGGAGCCGTAAAGATGTCTTTCGTGGACGTCCGCTATGATTGGTCCCCAACTAAGTTTCGCAATGATGCAAGATACAAAAGGGCAAAGACTGGCTCACTAGTACCAGATTTTCAGCCAAGCACGTTGCGAGCTCTTGCCGAGGATGATGACTTCCGGCAGCTTGCTGATCAAGAGGCTCCTAGCGAGCCGCGTCTGTACCCAGTCCAAGGTCTCTCGACGTTTCAGGCCGTTTTGAAATGAGGCGTTGACAGTGGCTCGGAATATGAGCGTTGCGATGATCTTCATGGAATTGCAAACCTTGGGCGTCTGCAGTCATGCAAATCCTCCGCAATTACTCATCTCAGGCTCAGATCCTAGGTACGCCTAACACGACGCTAGCACGTGCCGCGACCGCGCTATTGGTAGAACGCCCAGTACCTGCGAGGGGAGGATTCTGGGCCGTTCTTGCGCACTTCGCCGTTTTTGCTAGTGACCTTGGAATTTGTCGGGTGTACAATGCTCTCGCCGATGTGCGGACTAGTAATCTTTTCCATGAGACGCCAACTTGGGCGGAATGCATTCGCGAAGGATTTTGTCTCTGTCAGAACACGTTCTTTTGTAGAAGGACAAGCGTAGCATGGGGCGGCACGGCTATGCAAGATCGGAGATGAAGTTCTGAGGAAGGGTTGAGCATGACGACTTGAAGTGAGTCAGTTGGCATCGGAAGCACGGAGTTCTCCCACTTGGCGAGTATGTCGTAAGGTAGCGACCGCGTCGGCACCACAAACAGAATGGCTAAGGCTTGTCATTCTGCAGTGCGTGCAATCGGTTCCTGGTAGTCGGGTGTAGCTCTTGCAGCATCCTCGTGATAGTCCACAACTTCCACACGTATTCCTTCAGCCCGCAGGAGGAAGCAAAAGAGTACTCCTTTGACTCAAAACGCGGTCCGGGCTGGTGCTTGAGCTTGTATTCTGGTATACGGCATGATTGCGATAGCTTTGATGTAGCCCGCGAGAGAAGATTGTGCATTGCAAAACCCAATACCAGATTCCTTGAGCTGACGAAGGGTGGGCCTAAGTCCGCTCAATCAGGGTATGCATGTTTGGATTCCTGGAACTGCTCGATGCTAGTACTTGGATTGAACGGCTGACCAGTGCGCTGAGTACGATCGATCTGATGCGCGATGTGCTCAATGTGAACATCCCTTCACGATGCGTCAGGATGATAGGCGAGGATATGTGGCGCCCTGTGGGATCGAATGAGCCAGGATCTGGTACGCATCTCATCTCTCCACACTGCGCACTGCTTACCGAGATCGATCAGACGTGGCGTATTCGATATCTCAGGCAATGCATTGGGGACCTAGTGTATTTTCCGAGAGTTCAGCCTAATTGTGGCGTCGTTGGTAGAAACAGGCGTGGCTCAGGTGGTAGGAGCTGTACCCAGGTTCAACGAGATCACGTGATACTGGAGTCCGAGCCGAATGCCAAGCAGGCGCGCCTTTCTTCGAGCGCGCCAACACCCGCGACCACACCCTGCAAAGGCTCCCAATATGAGCGGACATCAGCTTCCAGTCGCGCCGGCTAGTGACGCGATGCCTACGGATCTCTCCACCTTCAATATCGCCGATCTCATCAAGACGCCGCATAACGCGCGTTTGTACAACGAAGTGCAAAACCTCAAGAAGCTCATCAATGAGCTTGTAGACTACCAGCTCGCCCACCCAAAGAATACGAAGCCAGGTTCGCGCGAAGATATTGACAAGGAGAAGAAAGCCACACAAGACATAGAGAAGCGGGCGAAGTACATCCGCGCGCAACTGTCGATTGTCAAGACCTTGTATCGGCAGAGCGTGCTGAAAGTGCGCGAGGAAAAGTCGAAGACCTCCGATGACAGGGCGGTGAACGATGCGCTCATTCTGGGTCTCCACAACCTCAAGTATGAGGAGCAGTCGCTACGATCCGAGATCTCTGCTGCTGAAAACTACGAGTGCGTCTTCGCGTGGAAAACTGCGTCCATCGCTAACTATTGTGTAGCCACAAATACATGAAGCTACCACTCATCCCCCGCGAGCAGTTCCTCGAGCAGTTCCCCGAGCACCAAGATTCGAATGAACACGACCTTATGACGGCGCGCATCGAGCACGAACACCAAGTCCGTCTCAAGCTCGAGGAAGCGCGGCAGGAGAAGCTGAAGCAGAAGCAAAAGCTCATTGCGGAGGTTAAGAAGGGCAAGGACGACCTCACCAAGCTGGACACCATGGTCGAGAAGTTCATCGAGGCTGCAGAACCGATCAAGAAAGTGCTGGCTACGGAGTAAATACTTGCTACTGGATTTTCTTCTTGGACTTGATGCGATGCAGCACTGGAACTATGCTTATACTTGCACTTAGGGATGTCAACATCGTTGAGAAGGACGGGTTTGAAGCAAAGGCTCAAACATGGCAGCCTGCACCCATCCAGACTGGACTTGCAATGCCGTCTACGAGCGGAAATGCGGCGCCAAAGACTGCTCCCTTGTAGTCTACTACCACGCAAGCTCGCAAAGACGGACATGGCAGACCGGGATACACTACCTGGTTAGTTTGCTACATAAGGGTGCGCTCAGTTCGACTTGAGGGTCATGCACGTCCTGTCCTGAGGAAGCAACGCAGTCGCTGCAACATTGCAGCTACAGTAGCGTGTGTTGGGAAAGGTCAGGGGAGCCAAAGTAGTTGATGCAGGAACAATGGGAGCTCGTAATAGTTTGACTAGTAACAGACACGGTACCATTAGCCGGTGCTGATTAGGTGGTCAATTTTGGCGCAAAGCCGAGCCTCTACATTCTCTCCTCGCGCCTTGTCATGTGTGTGCGCGAAGCAGACCCGTGTCTGGGGTAGGATTGAATGGTGGGACTGATGCCTGGTTGTGGGGACCCTGGTCTCCACCTGTCTTGGCGCGTCGGCGATTACGGATATCCGCCCACGCCCGTCTTCGCCCTGTCCCTCATTACACCACACCTTGTTCCCCGCACACGCGCCCACTCTGCCGCCATGGTTATTGCTCTAGAGGGCAGTGCTGAGCTCCTCTGCGCATATCCGGTGCCTGCGAGCGGCCTCTCGAGATGCCGTGGGCCGCCATCACTGCCGGCGCAAGATGCCTCGGACTGCATACGTACCATGCAGGACTGGTTCAAAGCGCCTGCGCATACGGAGCAAGAGCCGTCGCCCAAGCGACGTAAAACTGGTGATGGCAGGGCTATCTCCGTGCCTTGGCGGGCGGACGCAGACGCAAAAGATAGTATCGTCTTGGCCAGAGTATCTATTGACTTGGTTAGTGGGCTGGCCAACATCTGTGATGCTGGACTGACCCGTATGCAGAACATGCCTCTTCCTTCGCCAGACTTCATGGACACGACGGACGCCTCAGCCACACCGCAAGATTCCATACCTCTAGAACTCGAATCGTGCCACAGGGATCGGGCAAAAGAGACCCTGCAAATTAGACTCCGAAACATGGTCGATAGAACGGGACTTGACCTGGCCGCCACAACCTCTTCCGCCTTCGCAGACTCGATCCTGCCCCACCTTCGGACCGTGACTACATTTGCTACTACGCGTCGAGGCAAGAACACCAAACCCGCGTCTCGAGCAGCTTTCTGTCGCTGTCAGCTGTACGCGCCCGGTGAGGGACGCAGTATACACAAATTGGTTGTCGAGATACGGTGGACCTTGGGCATGTCAGTGGTTGAGGACCTAGCCGTCACACACCATTATATGGCCGCGGATCTGAGTCTTCTCCGCGTCTACATGACTGACGAGTTTACAAGAGGCGACAAGAAATGGACTTTGTCTGATTTCTACACTTCGGTTCATGTGCCAGCAGCAGACATGGATGTCTCCCCACGCATCAAACAGAGTTTGCTCGAGACCAAGCTTCTACCTTTCCAAGAGAGGACCGTTGATTGGCTCTTGCGTCGAGAAGGCGTTGCATTCTCATCCTCTGGGCTGCTCGAGCCATTCGTCAACAGTTCGCCACCAGCATCGTTCAGGCAGACTCAAGACGTCCTGGGAACACCGTGCTATGTCAGCTATCTCCGAGGCTCTATTGTTACAAATATAGATGCAGCCAAGGACGACGCTCTGCGGTCACTGCGCGGCGGCATACTCGCCGAAGAGATGGGCTTAGGTAAAACAGTCGAGCTAATCGCACTCATATCCCATCACAAGCGAGACATCCCCAAAGGAAACGTCTACGACGTATACACTGAAGCTGAAGTTAAGCCCTCAGGTGCTACGTTGATCATCACTCCACCTTCGATCCTAGAACAGTGGATGAGCGAATTGCGCACTCACGCCCCTGATCTCAAAGTCTGCCATTACAAGGGTCTCCCACCTCCGACTGCACCAAAGAGTGTCCATGCACCATCTACCATTGAGCATCTCCTGCAATACGACGTAGTGCTAACGACGTATCATGTGCTCTCGAAAGAGATTCATCACGCTGTACCTCCCCCGGAGCGCAGCTCTCGACGCCCCAAACGCCACGAGCGTCGCACTAGCCCTCTCGTCGGCATCTCCTGGTGGAGAGTCTGCCTAGACGAAGCGCAAATGGTGGAGCGTGGGGTCAGTCAGGCCGCCCAAGTAGCGCGGATCATTCCGCGGTGTAACGCCTGGGCAGTTTCCGGCACTCCTCTTCGCAAGGACGTCCAGGATCTACGTGGTCTTTTGATCTTCCTCAGATGTGACACATTTGTAAACCACGAGGCAATCTGGAATCGCCTCGACAAAGCGTCGTTCAAGAGCATTTTCAGCGAGATTGCCCTACGGCATACCAAGGACAGAGTTCGCGATGACCTTCAGATACCGCCTCAGAAACGCGTTGTCATTACAGTTCCTTTCACAACTATCGAGGAACAGAACTACAGCGAAATGATGCGTCAAATGTGTGATGCATGTTGGCTCACACGTGAAGGGCAGCCCTTGGAAGAAGGTCGCGACGAGACCCATCCCCAGGTTGTCGAGCGCATGCGGGAATGGCTGGTCAGGCTGCGCCAGACGTGTCTCCATGCGAACGTGGGTCGAAAGAATCAAAGAGCCTTGGGTGGAAAGAAGGCGGCTTTGCGCACCGTACACGAAGTTCTGGAGGTCATGATTGAGCAGAACGACACCAAATGGAAGTCAGAGGCTCGCGAAATGATTCTATGTCTGATCAAGATGGGTCACATTCATGCTTATTCCGAAGATCCAGTACACGCACTTGAGTACTACTACAAAGCCCGAGAAGAAGCAGAGACATATATCAAGATATGCAGAGGCGAGCTACGCGCGGAGCAGCAAAAGCTGGGCCGCGCATCTACAGCTGACCTTCGTGAGGCTGATGAAGAGCAAGATGTAGCTGCAGATAAGATGGGCCGTATCCCGATTCTGCGTAAATCGCTACGGTCATTTCTGGAGCTTCAGCATGCCGCTCAGTTCTTCAGCGCCACTTCGTTCCATCAGAGAAAAGAATTGCGAATGTACAACACGGACCCAGGATCGGATAGGTGGCGCGAGTGGGACGAGTCTGAGACATCCTACTACGAGGCGGCCAGGGCCATCCGCCATGAGCTGCTGGAGGGATCGAAGAGTAAAGCGCAGCAGCAAATGGCCAAAGTCAATACCAAAACGCCTCTTCAATTGCCTACGATCGCTGACCTCCCAGGTCTTGGGGGTATTGAAGCGCGAAAGATTCTCGACACGATGGACAACATCAGTGATTATTTGAATGAGCAAGCTCAGCAGATACACGCTTGGCGCACAAGAGTTATTGACATTCTTCTTACGCGCTTGGTTGATGACGAAGACGACAAAGAGTTGACAGGAGAAGAATACGATGACTCGCTCAAGGCTCAGGATGAGCTATACGTTTACATCATGGCTCTTCGAACACTTGTCGCAGACCGCAACGCTGCTGTAAACGGTCTACAGGACACTCTTGTCGAACACGAGCTTAGGGCTGCCGAAAAGCAAGCCCTGAGGAAAGACAACGACGAAGGCGATCGCGGTCACGCACCTCAACTTGTGCTTGAAGTTGTCAGGAGACGACGCGAACTGCAAGCGAAACTCCGGGCTGGATCTTTGAGGGGCGTTATCTCTAGTATTCGCTCCTTGATGACTACTCTGCAATGGAAAGCGAACAGTGGTGATGTCCGCGCTTCTTCCGAGCTCGAAATCCTTCAGACGCACATCACTAAGGTTCAGGCTATAGTCACAGAACAGGCAAAGGTTATCACTGAACTTGAGAAAGAGCAGGAACTGTATCGAGGCACCATGAACCAACGTCTAGAGTACTATCGGCAGTTTCAACATATCTCCGATACCGTCGCAAAGTACAAGGAGACGCTAGACAGCAGATTCGACCAGCGCGAGTTCGATAGAACCGACGACTTGCGAGAGAAACGCGAGAACAACGCCAATGGCTTCAAAACAAAGTGCACATATCTGAAGCATCTCCGGAGTGAAAATCTGAAGGAGACGACAGCCGAATGTATCATTTGTAGGGAAGACATTGAGATCGGAGTCTTGACGGCTTGCGGTCACAAGTACTGCAAAGAGTGCATCAATCAATGGTGGCAGGCACATCGGACCTGCCCAACCTGTAAGCAGAAGTTGGGCTCGTCTGACTTCAAGGATATTGTCTTCAAACCGACCGAAATCAGAGCGAAAGAAGAGATAGACGCAGCTGCCAGTCGGACGCATGCTTCTACGCCAGGCTCTTCGTCCACCACGTCCACCACGTCCATCTACTCTGACCTGTCTGACTCAACTATGAAAGAGATCAAGATGATCGACCTGGAAGGCTCATACGGCACCAAGGTAGATATGATCGCGCGTCATTTGATCTGGATCCGCAACAACGACCCTGGTGCGAAGTCCATCATCTTCTCCCAGTTTGGCGACTTCCTCGAAGTGCTCTACGAAGCGCTGAAAAAGTGGAAGATTGGTGCCAGCAGTATCACTGACAAGAACGGCATCCGGGAGTTCAAGCTAGATCCCAGTGTCGAGTGTTTGCTCCTGGATGCAAAAACCGATTCTTCAGGCCTAAGTCTTGTAAACGCTACCTACGTCTTCCTCTGCGAACCGCTCATCAATCCCGCAATCGAACTCCAAGCCATCAACCGCGTCCATCGAATCGGGCAAGAACGACCCACGACGGTTTTTATGTACCTTATCAGCAACACAGTCGAAGAAGCCATCTACGATATCTCTGTTGCCCGCCGCCTCGAGCATATCAGCAACAACACATTGTCGAAAACACCGATACAGTCTAATCCCACTACTCCCGCTATCAAAGAACAGACACTGGACGCTGCGAACTCGGCTGAACTCCAAGCTGCGCCTGTCAAACAGCTCCTGCGCAAGAAGGGCGAGGGAGAGATTGTCAAGGAAGACGACTTGTGGCACTGTCTTTTTGGCAAGCAGCGGAAAGCGGCGAAACCTATGGTGGAGAGGGAGGTGGGCCGTGAACTAAGGGCGCAGGCAGCAGAGGCGAGGATCATGGGATCGCCAGATGCAGGTCCCCGTGGCGCGTCGTCGACTGCACATTCGGGCACGTTGGGACAGGGTGCGGTTCAAACTTTACCAATCCTTGTAAACAATACGCCAACTTCTGATCTTCCCGCAGCTGCCCGATCGAGGCAAGAACGTTTGGCGCCATTGGCCCCCGATTATGTAGCACATCCCTTGAGGTAATCATGTCAGTGTTGCGATAGCGTGGTACTGGGTAGCTGTATTCATATACTCGAGGCGTACTTGATGAGATCTACACGAATGAATTACAAAGATGTATATATATTGAAAGGATGACAAAATGCACCTAGGCGTGCATGGGTCTCATGCTCGCCGAATGATATGATCAGAACACAGTTCGTACATGTGTTGACACGAGTTACATCATAACGTTTGACAGTGATGGACGAACATGGGACTAGACATTCCACATCGAAGCATGGCTGAAGACTGCAATGTTGATTTTCATATGTGATCAGTAAGAGAAATAGCTCGCAGAGAGCGACTAAAGGCCTGCCTATATGGTATCATGCTAAAAAGAGACACAAACGCCGGAACCAAATGCAAACGCAGATGCAGTGAGGATGCCAGCCCAGGGTAAAGAAGGTCCGAAACGCCAGCGCTAACAAGAAAAGGGGAGTGACAGCAAAGAGGGGAAGAATATATGTACGAAGAGAAGAGAAAAAGCATCACATGACTGGACCGACCAATCGAAACAAGGTGTTGCAGCGCCTACACTCTAGGCGTCCTCCACTCCCTCACCTCCTGGCGCCCACCTTCATCAAACCCGGCCCGCTCCATGAGCTTCGTGAACGTAGTGTTCGCCGAGTCTGCCGTGAAGCGATTGTCGCGCCGCATACCAGGTGCCTGTGGAGGCGCCAGGAAACTCGGTGCTGGCATCAAGACATCAATGGTCTCCGAACTGCCGCTGCGCGCGACATTCGGACGCTGTTGCCCTTGCTGTGTGTTGAATGTCTGCGTGCTGGTACGGAGGGAACTCGAGCGCCGACTAGCAGAATGAATGCGTTTGGGCTTGGGAGGCGGGGTCTGATACGGATCTGTGTAGTTCCCTGCGCGCACGGGAGGAGGGTGGAGAGGTGCAGGGTTTGCTGGGAGACCGCCCGTGAAGCCAAAATTCAGTTTGGGGGTGCGGTCCCACATGCTTTTTATCCTGGGGGTAAAGCCGTGGAGGGGCGGGTTGGCGTTTGTTTCCTTCATGCCTTGGACGATCCGGTCGGTGGAGTTGGGGCTCGAATGCGCGGAGTGGCTGCCCCGGCGCATGAAGTCGGTCCGCGCGGCGTGCTGGGGGTCGTAGATTGGGTCGCTGATTTGACGTGCTACATGGCCGAAGTCGCCGGAGTAGCGCTCTTTGGATTGTGACTCGCGCCTTTTCTTGATGATCCAGATCAGGGCGAGGGTGCTGAGGGCGCCGATGACTATGCCAGGGAAGAAGCCAGCTGCGAAGGACCGGCCGTCGAAGCCCTGCTTTGTTTGGACGGGTGCGGTGGCTGAGCAGTCGGAGGTTTGGGAGGCGGACGCCGGGCTGGTGGAGGAGGGTGTTGGGTTTGCGGTTGACGTTGGGGACGGCGATGACGATGGCGAGGTGTCCTTGGCGCACATAGTGCCCTGGCACGTGTAGCCCAACGAACAGCACTTGTCGCCGCATTTGGGCAGGTCAATGCCGTCGGTCTCTGAGAGATGCATCTGGTTGTCGGGATGGAGCGTCGCGTTCAGCTGCGTGGTGTCGCAGGTGGTGGGCTGGATGTAGGCGCAGTCCGAGCCGGACGGACAGCAGATGACTGATTGTATGTCTCCGCCGTTGAGAGACATGCAGGTTGAGTCTTTGGGGCAGCAAAAAGAGGAAGGGAAGTCGGATCCGCACTGTTGGAGGCCTGCGCTCCCTCCACATGTTTCTGCTTGGCGGAGGAAGAGACTGGACGCGTGTGCCGTGGGGATGAGGGATAGGAAAAGGCAGGCGAGGGATATCCTCGAGAGCCTGGGAGAGGGTGTGACTGGAGCCATGGTGGTGGAGATGGAAGTGATGGCGGTATTAGGTTGAAGAGGTCGGGCCTGCGAACCTCAAGTGACTCGGAATGAAACAAAGAAATGAGAGAGCGATACGGAAGCAGAGTAGGAACAACGGAACAGACAAAGACACGGCCTACCTTGGGCATATCTACCTGCACGAGCTAGACTCGAGGAGCCGCGAGTGACGTTCCTCACGGCGAGAGTGTTCTGAGAATAGAGGCAGCCGAGGCGCCGAGTGGACAAGAGGCACTGTATGGCGGGCGGAGGGTCTGGCTAGCAGCGTCTGGTGGCAGGTGACTACCGTGTTTGTGTGGCTCTGCGTGGACAAGCAGGCGAGTGGGTGAAACGAGTGACGCGGGCGCTTGGAGCTCGGCGCGTCGTGATTGGGCGGGGGCTAGCGCGACGATGCAGAGGCCGGAAAAAGATGAGCAGCGAGCAACGGGCGGCCGACTCCAGTTCGCCCGCCGCCCGCAACGACAGCACACATGATGATTACACGCTGTCTGGCCCGCCGGCCGGGAGCCATGCAGTCTGCAGCCGGGGCGTCGAGGGTGTCGTGGAGACGGCCGCCGCCCGCCGCCCGCAGCCTCTACACAGTGCCCCCGCTGGACAACCACGCCCAGCTCGAGCAGAACGGCATCCCGGGCGTGCTCTCGCCCACGGGCTTCCGCACCGCCTACACCGAGTACCAGGGCCACATCGTCGACGAGCTGAATGCATCCACCGCCGGTACGCCAGCGCCCCGCCGCGTCCAGGGCGCTGCCACAGGCTAACGTCGCTCTGCAGGTACGCCGTGGGAGAACCAGGAGGCCAAGGCCCTCGTCGTCGACTTCGCCCGCGACCCGACCAAGGCCTACGCCTTCAACATCGCCAGCATGGCCTTCAACAACCACTTCTTCTTCCGCGGCCTCAACACCAACCCCGACGTGCACGCCCAGCCGTCCAAAGACCTCCACGCCCACATCAACAGGCACTTCACCTCGCTCGACACCCTGCGCGACACCTTCCTCGCCACCGCCGAGTCCATGTTCGGCCCCGGCTTTGTCTGGCTCGTCCAGACCAACGACAACAGCCTGGGCGGCACTCTGCGCATCCTGCCCACCTACCTGGCCGGATCGCCTCTGTCGGGCGCCCACTACAGGCGCCAGTCCCACGACCTCAACACACACAACGCCGACTCGTACCAGAACATGAACAAGGTGGGCTCCTTCGGCGTGGCCGCGCAGCAGGACCAGAAGCCCAAGAAGCCGTTGGGCGGCGTCGATGTAGTGCCGCTGCTGTGCGTCAACACGTGGGAGCACGTCTGGCTGCACGACTACGGTGTCCGCGGGAAGAGGGCCTTCCTCGAGCAGTGGTGGGACAGGATTGACTGGGACTTTGTCGGCCAGAACACAACGCTGAAGAGCAAGAGCCCTCGATCTTTCATGGGCGCCTAGAAATTAGGCCTGTACACTGCATGTAGACATATATGTACAAGACATTTTGAAACTACGTCAAGGCATCTCTGCATGCATGGCGCCGGGCGTCGACTCGGGCATCTAACAACGTGCGACCTCGCCCACTCTGCCCGTGAAGAACATGTGTCTGTACTTGCTCACTGACTACCATGATTCAAACGCCCTCAGGCATCGCTGCAGCTGCATGCCATTCCGAACGCTGTCCAGGCCTTGTCTTCTCCCATTGCGGGCTATACGGGATACGGCGCGACATGTACTGGCCTGCAGCTCACCACTGCCAGTGGCCCAAACCGGCTCTGATCACCACCACGTCCTCAAATCTTCACCGGATCGTCTTCTCACACCACCAGATGCTGGCCTCTCAAGGCAGATTCAAAGTACACTTTCGCGATGCGCTTGTCCACTCTTCTCAGCCTGAGCCTCGGAAATCATCAGGTGGCCAACTCGCGCCCGTATAGCCGGCGTCATCCTGTGCCACACCGTTGGCGCGCCTCTAGTCAACTGTTGACGCGCAACACCTGAAGACGTCCGCGCATACTTCGGACTAGGCATGTGGACAGGTATACCGACAGCAAAGGCTGCCAACACGTAGTCGAGTTCCAGTCGAGGGCCAAATCCCTCGAGGCCTCCCACGCGCGGACAACCAAGGACATTTATTGGAAACACTGACGAGAGCGCACTGCCTCCGCCTTGCATGCTTACGATGCACTGATTTTCGCCCAGCCCTGCGGCAACTTCTGCATAAGTTCAACACTTCGCGTGCTCGCCTGCCTTCAGCCGTGCACCTTGGCCAATCACTAGGCCGTGATCTTCGCCGGATTTAGTCGTCGGTCAACCAGCGCCCTGCATTAATTCCTACACTATGACCTCACACGACTCTAGGGTTAGCTAGTCGGTAACACATATCGAAGGATTTCGACTCTCTTCGCTGCGGGTGCCTTTTCCCAAGACTCCGATTCTCCACACTGCTCTTTTTGTCTCTTTTTTCCAATCTGGTATTGCGTTTTCTAGCGGGAGCATGGCAGTGCTTGCGGATATATTACCGGTGGTGTCGAGGAGCTCAGCTCTCGCGCTGAAGCTATACGGCGTTGCTGTGGAGTCGCCTGAGGCCGCGAAAGACCTAGTTGCCGTTGCAAACAAAACAAACGGTTTCGCTGCAATACTCAAGCAGCTAGGGACGATCATCAAAGAGGACGATCGTTTGCCGTCACCTGAGGTACGTAAGGACGCGCGAGTCGCGCTGCAATTACGGGAAAGCATGGCCTATTCCAAGATCGGAGTGTTGTACTGCCATAATCCCAAGAAGACTTTGGGAATACCACTCATCTGCTCTGTCCGATCAAGGGAGTTGAAGACATTAGACAAGGAGGAGCGAATGCTTATGCTTCGTTAAATGAGGTCGTTGACGCCCTCGCTGACATTCATATAGGCCATCAACACCCTGGACGATGCCATCGATCAGGCTCAGAACTTGCTTACCAGCGTCGAGATGACTACCTCGATCGAGAACGACAAGTTCCATGACCGAAGAGACAGTGTTCGCTCTACTCAACACAGCCATCCCCGTTTAGATCATCCGACCAAGGCAAGCTTAGACTATTTCACAGCTCACCTGGAAGCCTTGAGCATGACGCTCTCTGTTCTGCTGCAAACGTTGTATGTAGCACAGACTATAATGTGGTCGAAGTAAGTTTTGCATCCTTACACTGCACTCGGCCTCTGACCCAGTCGCATCCGCATAGCTCTATCTTCTACTTGAGGTACATCTTGGCTTGGATTAGTATGCTGCTGACAGTCTTTCAGGTTACGTCCTACGGTATCTCCTCAACAAGCCGCTAAACTTGTTGACAACGAAAAGATTCAACTCGAGGCACTCATTGTTCAACAACAACTATCCATCTTATCAGCTTCAAACTTCTACGAACAATCGCCACGGTCTGATGCGCGCTTATTGATGGAGGCAGACAGTTCCCAGAGCTTAGTTGTCACAGAGCATGGCGAAAGCCCTAGGCCGACCAGCCTTCGATCTTATCAGGATGAGGACCTGAGAAGTCTCGACACGTCGGTATACACCGAAGCGAATGGTCTACCTGCGGTCTTCAGTATATCGGCTTCGCGCGCCGAGCACTTGCTACAACAATGGACGAGTCTGCCTCTATTTGAGCGCCGCTTACGAGACGAAGAACGTGAACTACAAAGGCAGAGACAAGAGTATCAACAAGCTACTGTAGAGTCAGATAGCGAAGAAGAGCAGAGCCGCACATCAAAGCTTTCAGGTGATGGCGCTCGGCGAACACAAAGGTCGGGCAGCATACAGCCGCTGTTCACTGAGGCCAGCAGCCTGTCCAGTCCACACCCGGAGAAGCATTACGGTCCGCCTGCACCACCAACACCGATCGCTACACCTCGTACATCACAAGCGAGCATGCCTGCTACAAATGAACAGCAAACAGCTGCTTCGCCCCGATCCAGTCTAGGTAGTCTCCCCATTGAGGCTGCCGCCGCGGTAGAAGCGAAAGAGGAAGACAGTGAAGTCGATCTAGAAATACCTTGGAAGTTGTGTGCGCGCAAATACTACTGGCGCTTTGTCGATGCCAAGCAAGTCAGCTCGAATACTGATCAAGCGTATTCACTTGCCTATTTGGAACGTAGCAGTTGGACCGAGATCATGGCTAGTTGGGTGTGCAAGGAAGCAATCCGAGAGGCAGGTTTCAGGTTTACACAATATCAAAAGGAGCGGAGGGATAGTAGGAGAACGAGAGGGGAGACATGCTTCTGCATCGAACGTCCATTGCAGTTTGACCAAGTCAAACGTCTTGTCGAACGTACCGTTGACATCTACCGGAAAGCAGCACCACAGACTCCACCCCAACAACCACAAGCCAGGAGATCATCTTTCCATCGTGCCCCACCGCCACCTACTGCTCTAAAAGGAAGCGCATTCGACCGCGACCGGACACCAGTGCCGCGAAACACGCATCCCCCGCTTGATCGCACGAACACGATGCACTACGCACCGCCGCCTGGGCCACCCCCACTAGACCGATCACTCTCGATGCCTGGACCGGGACTCGTCCCACCGCCACCCCAACAAAAGACCAACACCCGCACTCCAAATCTCCAGATACCGGTACCCAGTCAATATACCCCTCAGCAACCACCACGCCCTCATTCCCCACGAATCCCACAGTACCCACCTCAAGCCAACGGATACCCATCCCAGCCGATGAACGCACCACCATACTACCCACCACCGCCAAACACCCCTTTTGCGAACGCTTCCGCGCCCCCACATGCACCAACCCAAAACCAGAATTACCCTGTACAAGCCTCGCCTCTCCGCCAATCCTACATGAACCCCACTTATGCCGGCAACCGACGCCACGACGACGACTTTACCACATCCGAGTCTGAGCTCGAACGCCCAAGACGGCGCAGATCCAAATCGAGGAGTAGAGCGTATGAGAAGGAGAGGGAAAGGGACAAGTATGGCAAAAAAAGTCATACAGGGAGGAAGGCCGCGGCGGGCGCGTTGCTGGGTGTTGGCGGGTTGACCGCATTGTTGGATGGGTTGAGCGGACTGTAGAATGTACGAATTGCATGATTTGATCTTGCCACCGCTTTGAAGTCTTGAGCGCAAGGTACCCAACGGATTAGTTGCTTGTATAATGACTTACGAATTCATAATGAAGAAGTATCTCGCACTTTCATACCTTCTTTACCATCTTCGACCGTGCAAATCAACATGACGAGTTCCTCAAAATAAGCATTAATCAGAGAATTAGTTTGAAGATACCAGCGATGCATTGAAACCACAAAGACGTTAACTAGGGCAAGGAAAAAAAAGACTACGTAGGGACAGAATAGGAATACGCGACACCATCCACCTCTGCCGACCACCCGTTCAACACCCCATCACATCTTCCCTCTTCCCAAGCTCTTCAAGCGTAGTCTACTCTAGCAAAACCATCCTTCGCACAGAGCATACCCAGTATTATTCTGCCATTACCGCTTTACCGTTGTTACAGAGGTGCTCGCTAGCCGGGTCCGGACACGAATCATTCTCGGACTTGTCTAGGTGACTGGGTATCTCAGATTGAGTCGTTCGCGCAGGAGCCGTACAGGCGATGTGCTGTGGAGTCGCAGGCAATGCCATCACAGCCAGATATAAGGTGGAGTCCTCGGATGCGACGATGCGCTCCATGGCCTCGTCGCCCGTTTCTGAGTGGGAACTGTGTGCGCTGAAAGTGTCAACTGGCACATGCGGTTCGAGGCGGGTGTGTTGATCGGTGGCTCCGTCGACATGTGGTTGTACCCCAGTGGCTCCTTCTGTATCATCTTCCTCTCCTTCAAAGCAAACCACTGTCTCGCCAGCAAGCTCAGAAACCGCCGCACATTCCCCAACTGTAGTCGTCCCATTTCCTCCCTGCCCACTAATCCCCTCTCCAACCGCCATAGGCATAATCATCACCTCCCCCAAACCCCCACTTGGTTGCCGCACAACAACACCCTCAGCACCTGCGCCGTCACCGCCCCAAAACCCCGTTGTACGCCCTTCAATCAGCAACTTCGATTCCTTCTCGTTCTGGATCAGCGAGCAGCACGTGCAAAACCACGTCTTGAGTATATCGGCAACACAAGTGCCGCCGAGGTCGCCTAGTTTGCGGATCCGATAGGTTTGCCATGCGAAGGGGACGCAGACGAGGAAGCCGTGGGCGAGCGGGGTGCAGCAGAGGAACGAGTAGCCGTAGGCTATGCACTGTTCCCGGTAGTGTCAGTCAGGAATCTGAGAAGGAGGTATGCGGTGGGATAGTGTGGGACGCTAATCGAAGCTGGATGGAACTTTGTCAGGGAGGGAAATGGCGTACCGGCACGTTGACAATCTCATAGCCACTCATGTCGCCATTGTAGTGAAGACGATGCCACGTCTTTCCGCAAGTGACGCAAGGACAGAAGAACGTGACGATACCTACGCTACTTGTTAGTCCATCTTTCTCGTCATCCCCATCCTCATACCAACAAGTGTGGAAAGACTTACATAAGGGCAGCGGATTCAAGCAATCCTAGAGACTTGTGTTCCACGGTTTGGTACGACGCAAATCTGCTTCGATCTCCTCTCTCGCTAACGCAGTCCAGTCTGATATCTGGGAGCCGCACCATCGTCCCCATCGTGAGATGGTGTCACGGGTCTTTTGGAGGGACGGGTGTCCTGTGAGGCGGTCTGGCATTGTGGTATGATGGGCCGACTTCCTGAAAGCGAGTTGATCTCAGCACGGTGTCTAGGGTGAGAGAAAATGATGTATTCGATGCCGAGTATGCTGATGCTATGTGGGAGGGTGCGCGAAGAATAGAGTGGATGGTGTGGCGCAGATGATGTCTGGGAAGGCAAGAGAAGTAGACGCGTGAGCGACTGATATGGACCTCAACTCGCCGGGTAAGGACGATAGAGCCAGGAATCAGGTGGGAGGCGGTGGCGACTAAGAAACAGTCTCCGTCAACTAGTGAAGTCTCAATGATTCACGGTTACCGCATTGGCAATGTATAGCGGGACATGCACAGCAGTTCTGGTTAAGATGATGAAGTGATATAATGTTCTGGAGACAGCCACGCCAAGTTGAGGGACGGTAAGATGCCACGTAATGTCACATTATGATAAATGTGAAGCAACCGAGGAGAAATATATGCAAGTATCAAATCGCATGCATTGTATAGGCCACGCATATTGGCAGCGCATACTAGTCTATGTAACTAATCATTTGCTCGAAACTATACTTTTATCAGATTCCTTCCACCCAAGTCACGGGGTCAGGTCCGCATATGCGCATGCAAACCAAAACGAGCATTTAAATCCCACCGCCGAGCTGGCCTTGGAAAGACAGCCACCATGATGGTTACCACAAAGAACCGGGGGTATCTTCCTTCGTACAAAGGTTGGGTCGTGGCTAGACCTTCATGAACGCCATCTATGCAGTAAACTTTTCCGTCGTCCAAAACAGGGTCATGCTGCTACTCTCCGCGTGTGGAGAGACCGAGAGACGCAAGGACGACGAGAAAGACGTTGTCGTCGAGGGGTATGACCGGGAAAAAAGGAACCGCTTTTGTCGTAAGATAAGGAAATGCTCAGAGGTCATCCGCGTGTGGAAGACTCGGAAAGCGAGAATCTATAGCTCCCCAAGCAGCATGCTTGCAGAAGAGCGAAGTCGTGAAATGTTCGTAATGCATGCCTTTGCGAGAAAGACGAGGGTCCTGCCATCTATGTTCGAGCTCGACAAGAGTGCGTCGAAGGGTATCGTATGCGAGAAGAGCTCGAAAACAGGCAGATCCGCAAAAAAACAGTCGCTGTCTATATGCTGATTGGGGTATGAGATTCCAGATTTCCGCATCGATCCGCGGTAACCGGGAAAGATTCGCAGAAAACATTCGCAAGTGAAGGAAATCGAAAGCAAGCCATCGGTAGCGGCGACACGAAGGCCCAGGGTATCGTAGAGAAGAAAATGTGTCCCGGGCTGGCTATATCGTGAAGCGGTGCGTTGCACGTTTACCACCAAGAGTTGCCGCCAGGGCCGGATGGGTTGCCGTAGCCTCCACCAAAGCCGCCGCCGCCACCACCGTAGCCGCCGGGAGCTGGAGGAGCGTAGCCACCGCCGGGAGCACCGCCGAAGCCACCTCCGTAGCCACCTTGAGGAGCACCTCCCCACTGGCCACCGCCACCGCCACCGAAACCACCACCGCCCATGCGACGAACGTCACGGGTAGCAGCGTTGCCACGGCCACGGCCGCCTCCACGGCCACCACGACCTCCACCGAAGCCGGAGCCCTCGCGAGCAATGGATTCGAGGAAGCTAGGGACCTCTTGGTTGGCCTCCTTCAACAGGTCAAGGAGATCGCGTACGACTCCGCGATTGCCGCGGTTGAAGAAAGCAGTGGCAATACCAGTGTTTCCAGCTCGTCCAGTACGACCGATTCGATGAACATAATCGTCAATGTCGGTAGGAAGGTCATAGTTGACTACATGCGTCTGAAAAACGTCAGTGAATAGCAGGAAGTGAGGAGTAGGGGGATACGTACCACGTTCGGGATGTCAAGTCCTCGAGCTGCAACAGCAGTGGCGACAAGAATTGGGCAACGTCCAGTTCGGAACATCTCCAGAGCCTTCTCACGCTCGCGCTGAGTGCGGTCACCGTGAATGGAGGTGGCGGGGAAGCCCTGGTTGATGAGGAAGTCGGACAGCGAGTCGGCCATACGCTTCGTCTCGACGAAGATCAGGGTGAGACCAGCACCGTGTGTGTGGAGAATATCAAGGAGAACAGAGCGCTTGTCGCCGTCCTCGACGTACTCAATCTTCTGGGTGATGTTCTCAGAAGTGGAACCGACACGACCGACCGAAAGGAAAATGTAGTCCTTCAAGAAGTCGCGGGCGAGCATCTGAATATCGCGGGGGAAGGTGGCCGAAAACATGAGTGTCTGGCGGGCAGCGGTAGGAGGCATGTCCTCACCCTCAACGATACGGCGGATCTGAGGCTCGAAACCCATGTCCAACATGCGGTCAGCCTCGTCGAGAACGAGGTACTTGATGCTAGCCAGGGAGATGCGGCCACGCTCGATCAGGTCGACGAGACGACCGGGGGTAGCAACGAGAAGATCGCAGCCGCGCTCAATCTGGCGAAGCTGAGAGCCAATGTCGGCACCACCGTAGACGACGCAAGGACGGACCCAGGAGCGGTATGCGAACTTGCGGGCTTCGTCGAAGATCTGGGAGACCAACTCACGGGTAGGAGCAAGGACGAGCGAAGTGGGGTAAGCCTTGCGTTGACGTCCGTATCCACCCTGAGCCTGTGCGGGAGGAGGAGAGGGGCCATTCTGGAAGGCCTGGGCGAGAATGGGGAAGAGGAAACCACCAGTCTTTCCGGAACCAGTCTGGGCACAAGCCATGAGATCACGGCCACCCATGACGATGGGGATGGAGTACTTCTGTACAGGAGTGGGAACCTTGTATCCGGAGAGCTCGATGTTGCTCAGCAGGTGGTCATCGAGAGGCGGGTTTGTGAAACGTGTGACGGGTTCGGGGACACCCTGACCAGAGGCCTCGACGGGGATGTCATCGTACTTCTCGAAGTTGATACCGGTCTGTTGCTTGGAGGGGTCGTTGGGCATGCCGAAGAGGTCGCGCTCGAGGCGCTGGTTGGGCGGGCCGGGAACGTGCTTGCCGTCCTTCCAGGCACCGTCGCCAGACCCGCGGGCGCCTCCAGAGCCACCGCCGCCGGGCTTGCCGTAGGCGTTGGGGTCAAAGTTGCCGCGAGGGGCACCGCCCCATCCACCGCCTGGGGGACCGTCGCGACCGCGGGGAGTGAAGTTGGGTGCGTTGGCCCAGCCACCGGCACCGCCGCCGCCGTTCATCTGAGGGGGAGGACCCTGACTGTCACCAGTTAGCATACCTTCCTGTTTTGTGTCCTGGGTGTTGACTGACCCTCCGGGGCCCCACGCGCTGCCGCCGAGACCGCCGCCGTTCATCATCGGGGGCGGGCCGTCCATGGGTGCAGGGCCTCCGGGACCGCCCTGGGGACGGCCGCGAAGGTGAGGGGGGATGTAGGCAGAACGCTCGCCGTTGAAGCCGTTCTGGGGGTTGTGCTGGGAGTCGTTGATGTTGAGACGACCCATGTCGAGTTGTTCAGCCATGATGGGCGTGGTGGAATCGAGTTGGTTGAGGGTGTGTTTGGGAGTGCAATGTGCAGGGCGCAAATTACAGATGTGCTGGCTTCGGCTGGCTCGGCGGTGAGCGACAGACGAAAAGTAGCAGGTCTAAGTGACGAAACTCGTAACTCGCAGGCGGGTGCCTGAGACTCGTTCTGTCAGGAAAGAAGGGAACGCCTCTGTCCTGAAAACGAGAAGTAAAGAAGTGAAGACCAAAAGAAAGGACTTCACAGGAAAAGAGCTTGTAAGGTTGTGCAATACACACAGAGTAGTTTTGGAGGGTGGGTGGTTAGGGAAGAGGGAGACGGCCGCAGGTAAGTTAAAAAAGCGTGTCGGAGAACCCTTCCCGCACTAGTCCCCGTTGGCGCTAGCGCTCCCTCTCAGAGTTCTCAGGCTGTGGCGAGTGGGGAGCGGTGAACGTCACAGATGGAAGCTGTCGTGTGCTGCAGCAGGCTTGCTTTTCATGCGACATGCACTGTGACATGGCCGCAGTTGAATGTAGTGGCGGCCTTTCTAGGTTCTTGTGCAGGCTCCAGGCCATCCTGTGCGACTGTGCCATGGCTTTAGATAACCTAACATTTGTCTTCTTTGCTTTTACCCTGGACGTGCCCTGGCCGTTGCACATCGTCATCGGCGGGTAATGCAGGGACTGCAAGGACATCGTATCCCCTCTACCCTAGCTAGCGTCTTGACACACTAGAGAGCCATCAATGATGTTCACCATGTATCAGATCAATGCTCTACTAAAGGAACGTTTCTGCATTTCGTCGTAATCTAGGCCATGCTCTTCTCCTTGAGCCCACCCATAATGTTGCTTTGCCCTCCATTTCGCGTTTTCAAGAAGAGCACGCAAATCGCAACGACAGCCCCGATAAAGAAAAGCTTCTGACCGACCGACAAACCATCAGCAGAACCAGCAGCAGCAGCCAGGCCAGGAATTTTGCCCTTGGTGGAAGAGGCCTGGGATACCTCAGCAATGTTGACGATATCGTCGTGAGACGGAGTCGCTGTGATATCGAGTTCGTCGCCAGGAATGGCTGGTTCAGCATGACCGTATAAATCTTGAAGAAAAAGGTACAACTATCAGCAGCTCTCCAACCTGAGGGGTCGACTCAATAGCAAAGAATGCGTACTGATGTCTAGAGTTCCGCGTGAATACCTTCCTCTGGCACCTCGAGCTCTCCGCTCTTGGCGATCTTGACAGTCTGGACCGGCTTGTCTCCAGCACCCTTCTTCACGTTCTCAATCTTCTCCACGACCTCGTAGCCCTCGAGGACCTCTCCGAACACAACGTGGCGGCCATCGAGCCAGCTGGTGATGACGGTGGTGATGAAGAACTGAGAGCCTAGGATAGTCAGTGCATGCTGCAGGGAGTGAAGGGGAAGGGTACTCACCGTTGGTGTCTTTGCCAGCATTGGCCATGCTGAGGAGACCCTTGCGGGTGTGCTTGAGCTTGAAGTTCTCGTCGGGGAACTTCTCTCCATATATGCTCTTACCTCCTGTACCATCGCCTTTGGTAAAGTCTAGCCGTTGATCAGCATTGTGAATCCTAGACCCGGGCATGAGTCGGACTTACCACCACCCTGGATCATGAAGTTGTTGATGACGCGGTGGAAAGTAGAGCCTTCGTAACCGAATCCCTTCTCGCCAGTAGCGAGAGCACTGTAGTCTATGTCAGCCCCCAGAATTATGCGTAGACTTGTATCCGTTCGTACCGGAAGTTCTCAGCGGTCTTGGGGACGGTCTTGCCGTAGAGACCGATGGTGATGCGGCCTAGCTCTTCATCGCCGTGGGTAACGTCGAAGTAGACCTGGATCCAGTCAGCAAGTCCGTCTATGCATCCGATTGAAAGCTATACACACCTTGTGAGTGATCTTTGGACCCTTTGCAGCCTCGGTGCTCTGAGCAAAGAAGACGAAAGTGATCGAGAGGATCAAGAGGAGCGAAATGACAGCTCTCTGGATGGTAGCCATGGTGCCTGATTGTGTCGGGAAACAATCGAGGGAAGTCGCAAGGTTAAGTAGTTTGGACAGCCCCCTGCGGAATGCGATGGTGGAGGAGGTGTTGAAACGTTGCGTTTTACCTAGGTAGAGCCATTGCCCGCACTGTCGCACTAGCGCCGGCTGGGTCTAGCGGGAAACGGAAGTCTGGAGTTCGAGATCAGACACGACAATTGACAATCCAACACGCGAACTCGCCGTCGGAACGCTGACCCGCCATGGTACGCTACTGGAACGCCCATTTCCCCTTGCGCGCGTCTTACTGACGGTTTAGGTGTTCATCAACGGCTTCAGCTTCACGGAAGCGACGCTCGTAAAGCGGTCCCTCGAATCTTTCTTTGGCATCGGGCCCTCGGTCTCGCAGCGCATTATGGCGAAATTCTACATCCACCCGTGGGCGAAGGTCGGCAGCTTGAAAAACGCCACCGTCATGGATCTGACCGCGGAACTGGCCAACATGAAGATTGAGAACGATTTACGGCGGCAAGTGCAGGACGACATCCGGAGATTGAGGGATATGGGCACATATCGTGGAAGGAGACACGCTATGGGCTTGCCCGTGAGGGGCCAGAAGACAAGGACACAGGTAGGTTTGGCCCTAGGAGAGTGGCTGTGGTCTTGGTGGGTCAATGGGCTAACAATCGCAGATTGCTACTGCGCGACGGTTGAACAAGATGGAGCGAGGCGGTAGTGGAAGAGTGGGGCTGTAAGGAGTACAAAAGCCTACGAGTGTATTATACTGTATGGTGCGCGGGCACAGACCCGTGTCTACAAGACGCAATTAGAAGGAAAACATGGATTGACGACACAACTACATTGAGTATATCGGACGCTTTTTCTTAGTATCTCCATTGGAGGTGAGCCGATGCTTCGACAGTGTTACAACGGAGTCCAGCAATGCGGGGCCTTGTCTCACTGTCTCTGCATCGAAAACGCGATCTGTGATTCAGAGACAGCGTAGTTGTGCAGACCTTTACCCGGCCTCAACCTCTTCTTTGCAGATGAAGTCCATTAGTGCAACTCATTTGGAAGTTGACAAGTCGAACTGATCGCTACCCCAGTTGCCCAGCATCGGATACGAAGCTGTCAAGGTCAGTGTGAAGGATGTCAGGATCGATAGATAAATTACACCTAAGATTTTGTATAACAGAGTAGCAGCTGCTTGGTGACAGCCAGGTGTCTTGTAGCTATGGGAATTAACAATCTGAATATTGAAGCACATGTCTGTTTTGGGTCCGGTCATCCTGACATGGATCAAAAGCTGTGGGGAATGTGAAAATGCTCGCGAATTCGCTTGACAACTCGGGACTCGAGTTCAATGGACAGTATGCCACTCAACACACGGTTTCGTAATGCTGATTGACGGCTGCTCACTGTTTCGAACAGTACGTTATGAAGCAAGTGGTTTGCAAACGCCGAGGCAACAATGACGATATTATCTTCCATGATAGCAATTTTCGAAAGTTATTCAAGCGTCCACATTGTTCCCTGCTCAGAAATTGGCTTTGACTTTGCGTTCGCTCGGTACGCATTGCCTCCCGTGAACTAGCCTCGAACGCTACACCATGCGGTTTCTTCTTCTTGGACAGGCAGAACCCGTCCATGTTCTCACTGTATCTGCCTGCATCGCTTTCCTCGTAATTTCCAAAGCAACATACCTGTGGATGTACGCAGATGTAGCGAATGGGAAGTGGAACGTTTTGAGGGCATAATGGTAGGCGTTTGTTCATTGAGCAAGGGGCTCCATACTGGGTTTACCCACGCAGTAGCTGTCCCATGGCGCAAACCATCACAAGGTTCCGATGAGGCGTTATTGGCCTCCATCTTGGCGCCACTTCACTCTCCGATCTATACTTCCTCCACATTTGATGGCAGGAACTGTAGGTCCAGGCGGCGGTTAGCGGTCCAACGGGAGCTTACATTCCGGACGGAGCTCTCACAGGTATGCGCATGCATTGATGAAAGACTACCATTTGCAAATGAGGATAGCTTTCCTTTCACCGTAAGTTCCGCATATTACCAGAGATGTAATGTCCGCGCTCCTGTTGATGCAGTCTTGTCAATTTAGACGTTGGTGATTTGTCCTGTTCAACGCAGCAAAGCTCGTATTTGCAATCACGAAGATCATAATACTTCGGTGTTGCCCCTCGGAGCTGCATATGCGATGTATAATTAGACGTGAGAGAGGCTTGCGGCTTGACCCAACTCGCATGGAAACATCTGTTCCGAGTTATGCTTGCCATGTCTTTGGGGTAGCGTCTGCCTCAGGTTCACCCTGCATCTGTGGAGGGAATGCGTGCGGTCGAAGGATGTGGGTGCTGGACCATCAAGGAGGCTGTTCATGCCGCATCTTTACTCGCCCGAGTGATGATGTCCGCTGCAATGTCGCATCTCATTTCCACGGCTTGCGGTGGGTATTAGCGCAGAGACAGAAAAAACAAAAGACGTTTCTCGGCCTCAATCATCCAAATTACCCCTGACAGAGCATTGCAAAGAGGAATTATTAGTCTGGGCCTTGGGTTCGTTGCGCAGCCTAGGTGCAGCTCGTGATCACCATGTGGCGACGGTTACGGTCTAGTCGTGGAGCTATCAGCGGCTCCCTGCAGTACACTTCGCTTGACGGCGGATGAGTTTCAGATGTAATCGCAGGTCGGTAGGAATCGTATGATTCTGATATGCGTTCCAAGCGGCATGTATCCGCCGTCAGCATACTCGAGCATTCAGCCGCGGGGCAGAGCGGATGGTTGGGCACTCATGGTGATGGACGGCATGCGGTGGTTGTCTCTGAGAGTTCGGAGCTGCTGCATCTACGAGTGCCAAGTGATCGACGGGTCTAGCCCCGATTCGGCCTGGCGAATCCTTCGCGCTGCAGCGACCCAGCCAGCAGCCCTTCAACTCGAACGCCTCCGTGCGCAAGAGACATTATTACCACGACCATCCAATCGACGGCCAGACGGCTGGCGGAGTTCCTCTCGAGTCTGCCATGAGTCGCAGATTATCGCGCCGCCGAATCAATACACTCTCTGGGCTCGCATGCCAAATCATCTGGGCTGTAGCCAATAGGTGGGCATTTCGCACCTTTTGGCTTGTCAGGCTGTTGTCAGCTTGCCTGCGGGCACCAGCGACAGCAGACCACGCGCACATGTCGTTCTGCACAAGAGGGGCGGTGGATGGTGGCTCGTAGTTGATTACGGCTAGCAAGCCACAGGTGTGCGCCAATGGAAAAGCCAAAGTAGCTTTCTGGCGCCTACGCGGGCAGGTGGTCGACGGGGATGCAGACGGGTTTGGGCATATCTAAAACGTGAGGGGACGCAGCCATCAAGGCGTGCGGAGGCGATGATGGAGACGACGGCCTACAGGGCTCGCTTCTGCTGCAGGAACCAGGCTTGACTTTGGCCCGGCTCCTACAAGGGCGGTTATGGCGCCGAATGAGAAGCCGGCAGGCGACAAGCCCAAATCTCTTCTGTTCCGGCTGCTCCTTCTGACGGAGACTTGTCTCAAGCTGCGCGGGACGCCAGATGCTGACGAGACTGCTGAGCGTGGCAGCTTTGGATTCACCAGACACTCAGAGCGTCGCCGAAACACTAATCCCCACTGGCCGTCTGCTATACCGTCGACCAGATATCCCGGTCGTCCGCTAGCCCGTTTGAGCCTTGGACATGGCGGCGACGAATACAGACATGCACATGCTCCAGGAAAGGACGGCGGCACATCACATCCCTCAGCACCAGCCGCCGTCGCCCTTGCATTCTCTCTCCGCGCCGTCGCTCGCGGACAGTATTCGCAGCCTTCGCGACGACTCGACGCGCTCGCACAACGTGCCGGCCACGGCGGACGAGCAACACCCGCCCCGAGCACGTCGCAAACCCGTCCCAAGCCCGCTGTATTCGACTGGTAAGAGCGGCCCCCCGTGCCAGCAGCCGGGCTACCGCGACTCACCACGCCTCGACGAACCGCGCAGTCCGCGCGAGAAGCTCGACGCATTGCTGGCGGAGGAGCAACAGCATACCTCGCCCATTCGCCCAACCCAGCCAGCGCACCCGCCTACACCACCCACCGTCCCCACCCCGAGCTTCGCGCAGCCGTCGCGGCCGTCTGCGTATGCCAGACTCCGCCAGCTGTCGTCTCCCACGCTGTCTTCGGCTGGCATTTCCCCGCCAGCCTCGCCCGTCACCATGCCTCCACCATCACGCCCGAACCGGCCAGACACGAGGCCGACGGTGCCAGTCCGCAACCCCTCGATAGACTCGGCCGCATCCTCGCTGTCGTCGACGGCCTCGCAGAACCGCCCGCCCGCCAGCCATGCGCCCCGGCCGTCGCAGGACACGAGCACCGCCAACCCCCCAGACATGGCCAGTCTGATGGCCGCTGCAGGCTCACCCGAGGCCGCCATGCTGGCCCTGTGGAAGGACAAGCAGAACACGTCCAGCCACAACGCGCAGCTCTGGCGGCTGGTGGAGAAGCAACGGTCCATGATCATCGGGCTCCAGAAAGACCTCGAGCGCGCACTGAAGGACAAGGACCGCTACCGCAGAAAGTTCAAGGAGTACGCGGAGCAGCTGCCACCCGGCCCCGGCTCGCTGCAAAAGTCCGATACGTTCGACTCGGTCGTGGAACGCGAGACCAGCCAGTCGCCAGCCCTCGGTGAGCAACCTGGTGACGCCGCTCGGCCCAGCGACACCAAGGCCACCGAGCACAAGACATCGCCCCTGACGCAAGAGCACCCCGCACCGCATCTCATCCCAGACTCACAGCTAGCGACGTCGCCGTCTCATTCCACGGCATCCAACATCTCGTCAGCCGTAAACTCACCTACAGACTACTCCGTGCAACCCCTTAGCCTTGGTAGCAGGGGCCTCGGCCTCGACTCTACATTGCTGCAGCCCGGCGATGCTGCTCAGCCCCCAGCGCAAGCCCCGAAGCCAGCCACTCCTCCCCAGAACACCTCAGACGTGACGCTCCTCCCGGGCAGCTCACAGCTCCAGCCTCCGCAGATATCGCTGATCCAAGCTACGCCTGTCGTCGGCGGCGATGGCTTTGAATCACCCCCAAGAAAGACTCCGCAGCCTCTGCGAAAGGCACCGCCAGCTCCACTCAACCTGTCGAAACCCACAACGACCAGCGCACATCTCCACCGGGCCGTGCATGGCGACGATGTCGACTCTGATTACGACGATATACTGGAGGTGGATGAGATACCTGTCGTGGAGCTGCGAGGAAGGAGAAAGACTCGAGAGGAAGATGACAGGGTCCGTGAGGCCATGTATTCGAAAGATGAGGAAGCTCGAAGCAAGTCGAAGAAGAAGAAAAGCGAAAGCAAGAGCAAACAAGCGACGCCTTCTGAAACACCAGCAGGCGATCAGCCTCAGGCGGTCCCGGTTCCCCTTTCGCCGCGTCAGTTCAATGCGCTGCAATCGGGCCTTCCACTCTCTCCCCGTCACCCGCCAGCCAACTCTCTGAATGCTCTTCTTAGTCCTGCAAACTCCGATAGTTCTATGATGGCTAACCGGAGCGTCGCATCCCCACTCATGAGTCCAGGTCTACCTTCCAGCCCCCGACCCACGGACAGGCCACTCGGATCGCCGTTACCCAGAAATCCTAAGCAGTCCATCGCATCACCACCCATGTCGCCGACTACCACGCACCAGTCGGCTGCTCGGGCAATGCAGCAACAAGTTCCATTCCCACCAAACACACCTCAGTCGTACCAGTCACCCCCAGTCAACCAAAATCAGCAGCCTAACCAGCTACGCAAAGAGGCGTCGACGGGCCTTTTGACTGTACCAGGTGCACAGCCCAGTCCAGAATCGCCATCGAGCAGCCCTACTCTCAACGATGTCCCGGATGCAGAACACGTCTACCGCGGACTTGTGTCAGACCAGTACCCTGGACTCTTGCTGCCCCCGAATGCACTGCCCTCCATCCAAGTAAAGGTCTTCTCGTCCCGCCTTCGGCCATCACGTATGAGCATGCTCGCCCCCAAGCCGCAGGAGGAGGACCCTGTCTTTATTCTTGCCGTCTACGCCCGCTCTGATAACAAACAGCTGTGGCGTGTGGAAAAGACCATTGCTACGCTGCCTTTTCTAGACTCTCAGCTGAGGTCTTTGTGCGACTTTCAGGGACGACTTCCAGACCGTGCTCTCTTCGGAGGACATGCGCCCGCCAAGATTGACGCTCGCCGGGTCGCCCTCAACCAATACTTTGATACTGTCCTGGAAACTCCCATGAACGAGAAGACGGCATTGATTGTCTGTGAATACCTGTCTACTGATGTAATAGGCGCCCAGGCTGGCGATAGACTGGCCCCCGAGCCCACACCAGGTCCGATAGTGTCTGTTCAGAAAACGCAGCGCAAGGAAGGTTACCTCACCAAGCGTGGCAAGAATTTCGGGGGCTGGAAAGCGCGTTTCTTTGTTCTGGATGGCTCAGAGTTCAGGTACTTTGAGGGCGAGGGCGGTGCGCACTTGGGAACGATCAAGCTGCAAAATGCACAGATTGGGAAGCAGTCACAACAGCAGTCAAACCAATCGCCACAACGACGGGACGATTCTGAAGATAACCAATATCGACACGCCTTCCTCATCTTGGAGCCAAAGCGAAAAGATTCGACGAGCTTGGTGCGCCATGTGCTGTGTGCGGAGAACGATGAAGAGCGAGATGCTTGGGTCGAGGCTCTTCTGCAACATGTCGACATACCAGACGAAACTTCGCCAGTCGAGATTCGCGTCCCCTCTGCTACGCGTCTTCAAAAGCAGCAGGCCAGCCAAGATTCGGCACGCTCTCAGCGGAGAGAAAGCCCTGATATGGGAGAGCAGGATCGCTTGCAAGGCCTCAGCTATGACGACACGGTGCAAGCGCAAGCTCCCGTCCGCGGACCCAATCACCGTGATATGATGGTAGAAAAGCCGTCACGGGGGTCGCCCAAGGATTCGTCCTTCCTTCAAGATAACTCAGGTCACTATCCTGCCATCTCAGGACCAAGCAACGGAACCCCCATCAAGGACTCTGAGAGCTGGGGAAGCAAACCAGCGGCAGGACCCACGACCGTCAAAGACAAGAAACGTAGCATATTCGGCTTTAGAGGTCGTGGCGGCTCTTCTGACCTCGCACCGGTTCAGGTCAGCACTCCGCTGCAGCCGGCTGTAGAACATCGCCTGCCTCCGGGCCGCAGTGTATTTGGTATTCCACTTATGGAAGCTGTGGAGTTTACGCAGCCTGACGGTGTCAACGTGGCGCTGCCAGCTGTCGTCTACAGGTGCTTGGAGTATCTGCGAGCAAAGAAGGCAATCAGCGAAGAGGGCATCTTCCGGCTCAGCGGGTCAAATATTGTTATCAAGGGCCTGCGCGATCGGTTCAACAACGAAGGTGACATCAGGTTGCTAGACGGGCAGTACTATGACGTTCACGCCGTCGCATCGCTTCTCAAGCTGTACCTGCGAGAACTGCCGGCCTCTGTCCTAACTCGGGAACTGCATCTTGACTTCCTCAAGGTTCTCGGTAAGTGGTCTATCCGGATGACGTTGATTAGTAGACCATGGACTGACACATTCTAGATATGGACGAGCGAAGCAAAAAGATCCAGAGCTTTAACGTTCTGGTACACAAGCTACCTAGGCCTAACCTTGAGCTCTTGCGACACATGGCGTCTTTCCTGATTGAGATTGTCGACAATTCCGGGGTGAACAAGATGACCGTGAGGAATGTTGGCATCGTATTTGCTCCGACTCTGAACATTCCGGCCCCGTTGATATCCTTCTTCCTGACTGACTACACGGATATCTTCGGTACTGCTCTCGATGAAGCAAGCTCCCCGATCCACGAGATCCGGAACAACACTTCTCACCTGGGGGACGACGCGATTCGGTCTCCTCGGAGGCAGATGTTCTCAGACCTCCCAACGCCTGCATACAACGAGACGACATTCCAGCAGCGTATGGACCGACCGCCTCAAGGCTATCAAGGGAATAGCGCTCCCAGCTATCCGCCCCCACAGCCCCCGCAGCAGTACCAACAGCAGCAGCAGCAGTACGGCCAACAGCAGCAAGGCCAATACAACGGCTATGATTCGGGATTTATTCCCATGCGACCCAGCTACGATGCGCCAGCCTACGACCAGCCATATCACTCTGGAGAGGGATACGGCAGCTTGAACGGCGCTGTTCAGTCTAGCGGAGCTCGCGAACAGCGGCAACGAAAACGAGAGAGCGGCATGCTTTTGATGAACATGGGCATGGGCGGCCAACGCAAGGGCTCAGGTGGATCCAACCCTCCACGCGGAGATGGACGGATGGATGCACGAATGTATTCACAAAACACCAACAACCCTCTAATGGTACGAGAAGAGACGGCGTTCGAGTGAGCAAGCCTTGGCTCGATTCGCGACAGAGACGACACATGACGATGCACCAAGAATTCAGTATAATTTTTGATTCTTAATTCAGGACCACGGGCCGGATCTTTGGTTACTTGGAAGCGCCGGAGAGGCGGGATTTGGGGTTCCTTTTGCGTGTTGTACGGATATTCAGCGATACCAGGCGTTTGGCGAGATGGAGCAGGCGACTCGCTCGGAGTTGTGTATGCTTTTCGCGTTGCATACCCCCGCCCCTTGCTTGCAGCAGGCCGCTTTCTTTGTTTCGGCGACAGGTTGGCTTCGGCAGTCGCGCGGCGCGTGTTGGAGCTTTCTTTTTGTGCAACTTTTGCTGAGATATCCTGGTTACTTTGATGTATGCGTGGTGCACTGCATTTGCGCAATTGGTTAGGAAATGAAATGAAGTCTGCTAGCAACTACTGTGATGGTTGACCATGTTCGTGATGGGATCGCGTTGGCCTAGCGTCCCGAGGTCTGAGCTTGGGCGTGGATGCGCTTTCCGCGCTGAGACGCAGCTTCCCTCTCGGCGATTGACGACTGCGACGCGCCTGCCTGCTTGTTCGAGACGCGCGCTCAGGCGACAGCGGGCCAGCACAAAACTAGTGGAACCAGACACAGAGCACTTGGCCATGGACGACGGAGCGGCTGCCACGG
Organism: Alternaria viburni; assembly: GCF_023758015.1. Taxonomy (NCBI): domain Eukaryota; kingdom Fungi; phylum Ascomycota; class Dothideomycetes; order Pleosporales; family Pleosporaceae; genus Alternaria; species Alternaria viburni. Next base: position 786,043 of record NW_026055781.1, read on the forward strand.
CGCCTCTGCCTGCGCGCCCCGACGAGCCCGACACGAGAAACAGCCTGCGACACATTCTGGCCGCCGACCCCCCGATGGACGACTCCAAGCCCTCGCCCTCGCAAGCCAACACGCCTGTCCCCGATGGGAGCGACGCTGGCGGCGATGCGCCCGACGCCGCCCGCCCCGTCAACGACACGGACCCGGCGAGGCCGTACTACACGGCGACGACGACGACGACGCGCCGCAATGCCAACGGCAGCGTGTCGTCCGTCTACAGCGGCAACAAGATCAAGCACCTGAAGAAGGACGACGGCATCCCGCTGTGGCGCAAGGACATCCAGTTCGACTTCCTCAAGCTCGTCTTCGAGGACGACCGGCCCGTCTTCACCAAGCAGTCGGACAGCACCAGCGGCCACACCTTCGCCGACATCTACCTCGACGCCATGGCCAAGAGCAGCAAGTGCAGCAAGATCCTCAAGGACAAGCTGCTGACGGAGCGCCCGGCTGCCATCAACATGGCCATGGTGTGTCTGCTCGTCAACGTCGGCCGCATGAACACGACGCTCAACTGTAGGCCACCTGCTGTCCCTCCTCGAGCCCCCCTAACCTGCCACAGTCTTCCCCGAGATGCGCGCCCAGCTGCGCACCTACCACTCCATCCCCTCCCTCCAGGCCCACCAAGACCCGAATGCCTACAAGCAGCTGCAGGACGCGCCCCGCTTGAAGTCCATCCTCAAGGGTGCCACCGAGGACCAGGAGCAGCCCAGCACCATCGAGGAGATCATGGCAGCCTCCGTCCCGCGTACCAACCCCGTCAACCTCATCTTCGTCCTGTCGCAATACGCCCCCAAGATCTCAGAGCTGCACTTCTTCCCGCCGCGCGACTTCTTCGACCTCGTCATGCGCTCCAACCTGAGCAGCAAGAGCAGAGCCACGGCCTTCCTCTGGCTCATGTGGTGGTATCTCGAGAGCGACTTCACCAAGGAGGCTGCCGAGAGCAACCCTTTTGGTCCCGGCCAGATGGGTCCGGCCGACGATCCGACTACGGCTGAGTTCCCTATCAAGTGCCCGCCTTTTGACATACTCTCGCCAGAGCAGGAGGCGCTGGAGAACGTCGACTCCATCGAAGAGAAGACTTTCGGTGAGATTAAGCGCAAGGAGAGGACAGCTATATTGGCAAGCGACATGGCGCCCGTCGTGACAGGCCCCAAGCGTACCAACAAGAAGGGTGAGTGCTGCTATTCACCTGTGACTCCGCTCACGTCCGGCTGTAGCTGACCCACCTCTAGGCTTCAACCAAAACCCAGTCTTCTCCATCGCCGCCGATGATGGTGCTTGGACACCTGGACGCGACAGGCAATCGCCTTCCCATGGTATGCTGCTCTCTAGCCTTTGCGGCGACACCGATCTAACAACACCAGGCTCCGCACGAGGACGAGGCAAGCTTGCAAAATCCATCATCGAACGAGACTACCCCTCAGACACTGACCGTACTCGGTCTGCGTCTCCGCCGAACAGCGTCTATAACACAGCCAAGAAGGTGGCTACACCCAACATGCGCATCAATACCCTCCTCAACGAAGACGGACCGGCTTCGTCTCCTGCGCCCAAGGGCCCCGGCCGCGGGAACTGGTCGCGCAATCGCACATCAGGCATAGGCGCCGGAGGAACACCAGCCGCACGTTCTTTCAAGACCAAACTCGACGCTCCACACTCGCAAGATGGCCAGTCCCCCTCCACATCCGCACCCACCTTCAACGGACCACACGGCTTCTACCTCCCGCTCAACGGTTCCGACCCCTCGCATAAACGAACACGTCCCCTTACACAACACCAACTAGCTGTCGAGCAATACAGGAGGCGACGTGTCGACGTCATTCTTGACCGAGGTATTCGCATCGAGTACGCCGCCGCGGCCAAGCGCCGCCGCAAAGCCAACCCCTTTATGCGCAGCTGGATCCGCTGCAAAGGCATGGCCGACGGCTACGACACAGACGAAGAATCGCACGCGCAATTTGCCCAACTTCCCGAATACGAACTCGGCACCAAAACACCCCCGCCCATGCCCTCCGGCCTCGTACCTCTCGACTTTGGCGGCGAAGTCAACGACCATGGCGAGGAGTCGTACTACCGCGCTAAGATGCTCAGCAGAGCCCTGCGTCGCTTGGATCGCTGGGAGGGCGGCAGAAGTGCGCTCAGAGCCCGACCCAAGGGCGAGAGGGGTAGCGGATTGCCAGACGTCCATGACAGACCTGTTTTGGGTAGTGAAGATGAAGATGACGAGGATGATGGCGATGACATGATGGATGTGGATGAGATGGAGAGGAGGGAGGCGTTGGAGGATGCTAGTGAGGAAGACAGCGATGATGATGTTGACATGGAGGGCGAGAGGAGATGGGATCCTACTTCACTTCCGCCATTGCCCAGGATGGCTTGACGCGGTGTTGGGCTCAGTTGAGTAGCTGTGAAGTTGTAACTTTGGCATTCTGTCTTGTCTTTTGTAAAGGACGGGTTTCTTGTGTTTCGATAGGCTGGGTAGCATGGCGTTCATTGCGTGAGACGTGTAGTCGTCTTTATATGGAGATCGGAAAGATTCATTTGCTAGATTATCTGATAATATCGTTCTCATAAAAGACTGCGTGCATAGTAATACCTTGTAATATGGGGGTGGCTTTGTGTTTGTCGGTGTACGTTGATGACTAGACCACCGTGTTGGTACGATTGATACTGATGACTATTAAAGACATGTAACCTAATAGAGACCTTGGACTTTCGCAACCGTATATTACAGTGCAAGGCTGGGCTAAGGTTCGGCTAGTTATCGACACCAAATACATGAACCTCTTAGGTCACATTCCCGTACTCTACATCACAACATGACTGACTTCAACTCGAAGCTTGAATTCAACAACAACATGCAGCAAGCTGGTTTTATAACACTACAACTAAGCCAACAGAAAGTTCAATGGTATCGTCACAAACAATAACACCCTAACGAAGTCATGCCCAAGTCTTGACTACCAGCGGACATATCCTAGCAAATTATTCCCGCGCACTCCGGCAACAAAAAATCCCTGGCTGCCGCCTCAGATCAGAGCTTTCGCTCGACGACGACGACGAAGACACTGACCAGGAAGACACCGACGGGCGTCCTGGTGCCGAATTGGGTTCTGGTCCCACACCTCCCTAAGGCGCAATTGTATACGCATTGCCATGTTCATTATCCCCACCTGCATTGGCATGGCCATTAGAAGCGAAGTTTGTATGCCCATTGGCAAGCCCATTCGTGTGTCCGTTCGTCAGCCCCCCGTTCGCATGGCCATTGGTAAGATGGCCATTGAGACCCGTCGCAACAACAACATCCTCGCTATCGTAGTGCAGCCGTAGACTCGTGGGGATGGGACTCTCCTTCGAGCTCGAATCAAGATAATGTCGCATCGTTATGCCGGCGAGTTTGTGCTCCGTGACGGTAAAACGACCCTGTTTGCCCGGTGCGCGCCGCACGTTTGGTAGTTTGAAAACTTCGCGCAGCGTCGCGGCGAGAGACGGGCCTACGAGGCGGGCGCCGAAGCAGAAGTGCAGGCCATGGCCGAGAAGTGTGTACTCCTTGAATGGGCGATGCGGGTCTAGGATCTCCGGGTTGGGAAACGCAACGGGGTCCATGGCGGCTTTGGAAGTTGCAATGAGGATCGTGTGGCCCTTTTTGACGGAAACAGGGCCGCGGATGCCGTCGTTGACGGTAATGTCGCGCGTCGCAACGCGAGGTAGACCGGGAACAACACCAACGTGGCGCATGCCTTCGTAAACGAAGCCTTGGAGTTCGCGGTCCGAGGTCGTAGGGTCCATGTGCGATAGCTCGACGATCCTTGTCTTGTACTTTTCGTATCCAGGAGATAGAAACAAGTCGATCAGCAGACTGGCTTGCTGTGTCAGGTTTCCGGCGACGGGCGCTCCCATACCGATGCAGTCACCGACCATGTCTCCGATGGGCAGCTTGGTGTCCGCTAATGCATGGTAGATGCGGTCGGCGTGTGGGCCTACCTCGAAAGCGGAGCCTTTGGCCATCCAGTCGACGAAACCTTCTAGACGCCCAGTTTGCGTCTTAAGATGGGTTTCGAAGATGGAGCGGAGGGGGGCTGCGGCTTCCATAGCGCCTGCACGCAGCTTCCATTCGTTATGCGGCATTATGTTGAAGGACTGGTACATGACTGGGCGGAGGTTAGCACCTGTTGCAGGTTCAAGAGCGCTGGACTGGTTACTTACACAGTACGAGATAGGCTAGGAAAGCTTCGTGGACGGAGAGCAAGCCTCTAGGTTGCTCTTGTGTCTTCAGCGGGAGTGCAAAACGCTCAGCGAGCCAAAGGATTGGCGTAATGTTGGTAACATCACGGACAATGTCGATGCTCATCCTGCCCTTGGCGCCTTTGAGGGAGTTCTTCTTGATGAGATTGCGTACGTTGGTCGTGAAGAACTCGTTGATGTTCTTCTCGAAGCCCTCCTCAAAGAAGACCTTGTGCAGAATGTTGGAGCGTTCATCATGCTTCTTCTGCTCGTCCCAGCCGATCATGAAGTCATGTCCAGCAGTACAGTTGCGAATAGCTGCCTGGTACATGACAACGAAACTCTCACGATCCTCGAAGATTTCCTTGCAACCCTCCTGAGTTTGGACGCTGATGATGTCGTAATCGCTGGGAGGGCGTCTGAGGTCGTACTTTTCAAGCACACCATTTCCTTGAAGAATCTCCTTCGCTGCTTTGGGAGTATAGAAGGGCAGCAGCGCGTAGCTGGAAGTTCCCTTGAATCCACCCGGAAGACCCTGGAAGAGCAGCTTAGGAAACACACCACCGTATGCACCGGGTGTTGTCTCCGCCAGCAAAGCCGCTCCCCACTGCGTAAGGGTGTTACTGTTGAAGTCGTAGCTCAGGAAACGATCACCGCGAACCAATGCGACGGCGTCGTCCAGGATACCTCGACCAGTAGTTTGACCAGGGCAGACACCACTTCCCGGCATGGCAGGTTTGGTGCACTCGGCCATCAATCCAGGGTAGAGTTCCATGTTCTCCATGTGGCCGTACAACAGCTCGGCTGCTCGTGCTGTCTCTTTATCGGAACACCAATCTTCAAACGTATCGTACGGCTTCAGATTAAGATACCGGCGGAACTCGTTGAGCGTGCAGACATTGAACATCTCACGGGCCTGCAATTGGCCCATGAGGTCAACGACCTTTAGACTGGCGGGGGTACCGTGGGCACCAAAAGCATGGGCAGGCTCCTCGATGCAGTCTTTGATAAGCTCGGAAAGTTGGGCATCGTTGAACCTGCCGTCAGCGCCTCGCTCAAGGCCTCCAAAAGTCCACTCCCAGGGCTTCTTGCTCATCAAGTCATGACCGTAGACCTTCATGACTTGGTGGAACATCTCGATTGTCACATCGTCGATGTGGCGGATGTCAGGGAAGACGGAACGGATGATATCTTCCATCCATGTCTCATCCGCGGCACTGAGAGCAGCGTGCCAGTGGTAAAGGACAGCAAACTCCACGGATACATGGCTGCCGGTTCCACGCTCGACACGTGTGCCGCCTTGTTTGATCTCTTTGCCAAGATCAAGAGACCATTCCGAGTTGGCTCGTGGTGTGTTCAGGATGGCAGCGACATAGTCTTTCAGTACGACTGAGGCAAAGAAACCGACGTTAATGTTGCGCGTGATCTGGAAGATGTCCTCGTCTTGCCTGAAATCGAGTTAGGCTCATATCGCGTACAAGGACTGCAGCAAACTTACCATTTCCTGCTTGCCTCGTCCAGAGTATCCCAGGGCTTGTATTTGCCGTCCTCGTTCACTGACAGCAGCGACTCCGCGACGTGGTTGTGGTTTCTCGAGAACATCAACAGTACTGCGACTACACCAGGGGGCATCATCATGATGCGCTCCGAGGCGATTGAGTCTGGGTAGATCAGGCCATCTTTGTAAGTTCGCACGCGATGTTGCTCCTTCTCCGTATTGCCGTACAGGGTGCTGAGGTCAACATAGCTCGAAGTCTCATTGATCCAAGGATCTGTCCTAGAGGTTTGGAAACATTCGTGTATGACTATGGTTGCGAAGGAGAAGAAGAGGCGATTCAGACCAGAGGGGTGCTCGCGGAAAGGACCACTGCGCTTGAGAAGCGCCTCGTATACGTCTTCAACGTCAGGTAAATTTGGCCCTTGAGAAGTTGTCAGTCCTGATTCGCATGGGATGATAGCAAGAGGGTACTTACCTTTCGGTTTGGTGGGAGGTACATTTCGCGCATATGGCGAACCTGCCTTGCCCATTTCAGGGTTGTGGGGATTGTTTCCTGAGCCGTCGTGCTTCCGGTATCGTGCCGATGGGCCGGCATGCGTAGGTGTTGGGTGTGGTAAATCATTCCAGAGCATGCTGATGAAACCATCCGACACCTTTGCACTGAGACCGCTGTTCAGAGGAAGACCCTGTAGCATCTGAACTCCCTTCTCGAGGAGAAGTTCTTTGTCGTCCAGAGGCTCACCGGATGCGAGTGTCGTAATGGCATCGAGGGCGAACTTGGCATCCTTAACACCGAGACCTCTAATGTCGCTGACGATGCCAGTCTTCTGGTGGTTCTTCATGCCACTCGACGCTTCCGCTGTTCGGCCATCGCTGGCTTGCGTCGGCTTCCTCCTGATCTTTCCGATCAATGTTTGTATCTGGCTAGGCATGATGAATAAGTGTGTGTATGACCATGTGGAAAAGATGGGAACGGGGAGAATATGAATCCCAGGGCCGGACGGAGTTCACAAAGTAAGTTCAACGTAGCTTGCTGTTGATCTGGGAGGCGCAATGCTCCCCACGCAGGAGCTTGGCCATGGCAAGCAGCAGCGAGCCAGTTGCGTGGCGACGATCGCTAGCAGCTACGGTGTGTTGATCAGCATATGCACTCGGCGAACAGTGTCCTGCGGCTTCCTCAAGGGCGGACGAACCCATGCCTGCATCGGGATGATGTGAGTAGCGTCCGGATCTTGATATCGTCAGACCTCTGATGGCTACAAATGTCCGACTGCTCATTGGTCGTGACTTCCTTTGTGGAGGGTAGTGCCAGACGGATTCTGCGCTACCTTCGCTAAGAACTGACAGAGGGGTATCGAGCACTGCATGACAAGTCCAAGGAATGATCTGTGAGCGGTCCTCAAGACCCACAGCGTAGTAGCACCATTGGCTCCATGAGGAAACGACTAACTAGACCCACCTGTGACGATCCATGGATGGCCTTTGCGACACTGCTAAAAGTCCAAAAGCAACGTGTAGCCAGGAGGTGGGTACGCCTGCCACGTTTCAGGCTTCAGCGCTTTTGGTTGCCTGGGAGTCGTTGTGGTCTCACTTCGGCTGTCTCCCTATGGGAACGTGTCGAAGATGTCGCAACCCTGGCGGTCGATAACATGATAGACAGGAACGGCGACCTGAACTCGCGACCATTCCAAACAGAGACGTGGACAAAAGCCATAGACGAACTATCAAGCGATCGGCATCCCGATTCAGCTTTTTTCGGCTGAGTAGTGGAAGGAGACTCTAGCGCTTGCGGCACCGGAATTGACCGACCTTACTTCCCGACGAATGGTCGCGCAGTCATTTGCTAGCAAGTGGACAGACGAGAGTGAGTTTCAGCTGATGTGGTGGCGGTCAACAACAGGAGTGCCAGCTTGCAAATCTCCGAGTAGGGTGCGGTATCAGGCAGGCACTAGCGACGGCGGTCAGTGGTCTACGGCCTGTCCCGAAGCCGTAAGGTTTACTGTCCGGTTCGTCCAAGACGCCGGTGGTGGTTGTGGTGACTGGGAGGTGCGATCGATAGTCGAGACGACGGCAATCGAGACGGCTGGTGCACGGGCCGCCTCCCCACAAATGATCGCTGGAAGGGTAGCGTCAACCATCGACGCGACGTGCTTTTCCTGCTCACATGTCGGCGAGCAGACCTACACCAACCTCTCCTCTCTGATCGGCGCGTTCTTGTTGAATGCACTGCTTCCGAGTCCAATTGGATTAGACACCACTGCGATCACGAGTAACGCGCTCAGCATTAGCTCTCGGAGCTTGCCTGCCTGGACTGCGTAGCATCGCGTCCATCGGTTACCACCATATTGCCAGCCGGGATAGTGGCGAAACGGTGGCATTGGCTTACTTGCAGTCGAGGGCCACATGCGTTTCTTTTCTGCAATCAATTGCAGCACGACACGAGACAGGATGCGGTGTATCTGTCGTGCCTTCTGCCAGGCAACGCTCAGATGCTTGAGTGGCTGCCGCATCATCGATGTAGCAACTCAGGGTGGGGGCGTCGTATAGCGCATGGTAGTCAGTTTATCTCAGCTTTCAAAGGTCAATAGTCGCTGTAGGGCGAGCGGCACTTCCGAACGATCAGCGGCTGCTATTAGCGGCGGGACTACTCCCAGCCCACCACCTGCGACATCGACGCGTCGATAGGCGAGCTTTGTTACAAGCCGCATTAGCAATGGCGATCAGTATCTTAATGTGGCTTGATACGCTCGGAAGCTTTGGAGACAGACCAGACGGGGAGCACGCGTCAGATGTGTTAGGCTTTTGTAGCCGATCCCCGCGTTGATAGAGATTACTTGGCTACTTGACACTTCGCGACTGCTTCGTTCTGACGACCAAGCTGGCTTCCTATCAAGTTGCTCTTCCTCTTCAAGCCCCACGTCTCAACATGGCGCGCAAGAACTCAGAGCAGTCACGTCTACCGAGCGTTTCGCCTCAGGTATCCGCACAACCACCTAACAACAACCCTATGGATTACGGAGCCGTGTCACGACGTCCGAACCATGTGACCAAGAAGTTTGTCCTGTGCTTCGATGGTACAGGCAACAAATTCTCAGGCACAGACTCCGACAGCAACATCCTCAAAATCTATCGCATGCTCGATCGCAATGGGGATGATCAGTTCCATTACTACCAGCCCGGAATCGGTACATATGTTACGAAAGCCAATGGATCCATGACCCGAACAGGTCGATGGGAAAAGTTCCAGTCATGGTACGCAAAGGCAAAAGATAGCGCAATAGGTACGTTCGGCGCGGCTCGTTGTGATGCATGGGATCTGATCTGGCGTAGGAACTTCATTCGATCAGCATGTCATGGCGGGATACAAGGTAAGCCATCCCAGGAGGTAGCTCTACCCTCAGCTTAGTGGCTAGAGGACGGAACCCGGTCGCAGCTGGCTGACATAGACTGGACAGTTCCTAATGCGATACTATACACCTGGCGATGATATCTTCTTCTTCGGCTTCTCGCGTGGTGCATATACCGCTCGCTTCCTCGCAGAGATGCTTGATCACGTTGGTCTCCTCTCTGTAAGCAACTGCCCAATATCTGTCAGGCGATTTCTAATTGTCGACAGGCTGGAAACGAAGAGATGTGTCAATTCGCATGGAAGTGAGTATAGCATGTAGCATGCATAAACTCTCCACTAACGCTATCTCAGAACATTCCAGAAATGGCAATGTAGATTACCGGACGAAAAAGGCGGCAAAGATCGCAAGCCAGGCGAGAAATCTGAGAAGCTAAAGCTTCTGGAATTCATGTGCGCGTTTCGCGAGACGTTCAGCCGTCCCGTCAAACCCATTCGGTTTCTGGGCCTCTTCGATACAGTCAATTCCGTGCCTGCTTTCGAGAACGCCTGGATGCAACGTAGCAGATTCCCCTACACCGCAAGAAGCAGCGCCCACGTAATACGACACGCAGTATCCATCGATGAACGACGCGCAAAGTTCAGACAAGATCTCATCTCTCAAGAGAAGCCCGACCGGTCAATGTTGTACAAGCATCGCCACAGACACCGGCAGCACATGAGGGATCTGATCCATGGTGATCATGAAGACCATGACCTAGACGAGAAAGACCACGACGAACAGCAGAGTAGAGGTCGGCGAGATACATTGGCACCACCACCTGAGCGTTACAGAGATCCACATGAGACTTCAGGCGTACGCAGCCGGAGCGCGGACTGCTCCCAGCTTGATGGCGTTCACGGCTCTGCTACTCCTTCGATGCGATCCTATGACGCTGCGGGAACTTTCAACTCTCAAGACGAAGATGGCGAGCAGGATATTCAGGAAGTCTGGTTTCCTGGATGCCATGCAGTAAGTGTCCTCGTCACGGAGGTTCAATTTCAATACTAACGTCGTGTAGGACATCGGAGGAGGCTGGCCTCTTGGTGATGACGACGCAGCACTGAGCCACGTAGCCCTGGTGTGGATGGTGCGCGAAGCTCAAAAAGCTGGGCTCGACTTTGACGAAGACAAGCTCGCAGCTCTGAGTTGCTGCCACGAGGAGCCCACAACCAACGTGTCGCGAGCGCAGAACAACATCCCGATGATTGCAATCGATCCTGCGTCGCCCTCACCCGTCATCGCCAATTCGGGCGCGCAATCCGTCGACACAGCTGGCTACACTGACGACGACAACATCCTTTCGCATCATCGCGAACACCCTAACACGCATTTCCACAAACATTTCCACAGCGCTGCGACCAAAGGCCGTATCCACGACGTCCTGCAATTCAACAATGGTGCCAATCGCATGGGCGTCGTTTCGTGGAACATAATGGAGTACCTGCCTTTCCGACGCATGGACTTACAGGAGGATGGGACATGGAAAGCGATCCGATGGCCTTTGCCCAAGGGTGAGACGCGCGACATACCCGCGAATGCCGTCATCCACAGCAGCGTGATTAAGCGTATGCGCGCGGATCCAACCTACCGACCAGGCAATCTGATTGTAGGTGGCGGTGGAAGAGGTGTCAGGCACGCTCCCAAGGACATGGGTATGGGCCAATGGGTCGTTGCGTGCGATGAGGGCCATCATGTAGGCGAGTGCTTCATGCGCAGAAGCCCACCTGAGAGAACAAAGACGGAGGAAATGGAGCAGCCAGCGTGCGTGGGTGGCATGCAAGTAAGTATCACCGATCCGACTACTCGAACTGAGAACTAACGAATCAAAGGGAAACTACTTCGCTGGCCGCAAGAGGTCGACTGCTCTGTAGACCAAGACACTCGTCCTGTGCGCCGCTTCTACCTAGATGTCTTTCAAGCATTGTTTCTATTTTACTCCACTTTTGATACGGCCGTCTTGAAATCCATGTCTCCTGCACAAAATGACGAAGTGACATGTGTTCGTGTCATTGTTGTCACAATATTGGAAGCCTGTGGTTTGACCTCGATACATGCAAATCGCTACTTGTTCCGCCTGTGTCGAGTTCACACCTCTTCCAGCATCATTCCCATTCATGCAAATGCTCAAGCCTTCTGGGCGTCGTGACCCCAGTTTTTCAAGCTCTTGTAGCTCTTGCTATCCGTGTCCTTCTTCGCCTTGTCCTCTTGCGCAAGATGCCTCTTGCAGTATGCTACCACCTTGCGCATGTGGTCAATGTCTTCTTGTTCATACTTATCCGCGTCCTTCTGCGGATTATTCTGCAGTATAGCAACGATTTTACGACCTGAATCGTGGCCGACTGTCTCGCCGGAGCCGTTGTCTTTGGACCTGGAGGCGTCTTAGAGGGCATGCATGTCATAAGATTCGCAACGTCAGCACTGCATTCGTTGCAGGCAGGGCTTACCAGCCGGCTCCAGCGGATTCGTCGCTGCCAAGCCAGTCTTGTAGTTCGTCTGCCGACATGTTGACCAGCTCGTTGAACTCCCTTGCGATGCCGTAAGCACTTTGCTTGCGTTGACGTTCATGGGCCACTTACTCAATCACGGTTTCGTTGTCTTTGACCATTTTGTGATCTACTTGTGAGTCCGGAGGTTGTCTATAGGAAATTTGAGTTTGGTGTACTCCGCAATGTCTTCCCGAGTGTTCTTGTTAGGGGTTCTGGGTTGATGCAGCATTCTCAGTTGGCTCCTGTGTATCGCGACATGATGACATCACCATCGCGTTCCAACGGTGCCTAGAAGGACCAAGGAACGCCGCACGTGACTTGGCAGACCGCGTTGAAGAGCATTGTCTTTGTCCACACAGACATCGATACATCGAAAGATGCGGGAATGACGACGTTTCAGATCGTACCTGGCATCGGCGCGTTGCCGGCGCAGTGTCTCTTCCCTTCTGCGGTGACAGGATTACTATGTACATCCCACCGGATGCGCTAAACCGCACAGAGCAAGAAGTCGTGAGAGTCAGTTGTCGTGTAAATTACCTAGACACAAGTCATGTTGTAGGGAGAGTTGCGCAAGAAGGTTGCTGTTGTTGGTGCTTGTGTTGTTCCTTCTCCAGCTTTCGTCCCCAGTGCTTACTACCGAGGAGAAGTTTCTCCAGTCTCCGCAACCTCCACACCCCTTCTTCTCCCCAACACGCAGGCTGCCCCTCAAAGCCTTCACACCCACTCCACGACGTGGGAACTGCCGAGATTACGGCCTCACTTTCTCGTCCGATGCGGGTCGGACATGCCAAGGTAATGGAAGGTTCTTAGTGTCTTCCTTGAGCCTCATGTGGGCCGCTCTCGCACCAATCCGTCGCCGCAACCTGGCTTACGTTGCATCCAAACTGGGTCCCTCGCTTTACTTGACCGGAGAGAGACTGCAAGCGATCGGAGATTGCAGTCCAAAACAAGCACAGCGACAAAGCTTGTGCCGGTTCGCGCGGCAATTGTTCAAAGAGTCGGAGGGATGGTCGGAGCACAGGTGTTGAGGCTGCACAGGCCCGGATGGGGTCGTACGCATCTCCATCATCCCCACTGCCGAGAGCGTCTGTCGCATCTTGAAGTGAAGTATCTTCACCGACATGGCCCCGGCCGAAGAATACGCGTCGTCGAGTCGATATCCACAAGTCACGCGACCGTCACCAAGTTTCTGGCGCCCGGCTGTGCGGCACAACGGTCCCTGGAGCGCGTCGCTGAGTGCTTTGCGCCTGAATGCGGGGTGCGCATCAGAGGCGTTCACTTTGCACGTTAGGGATCTAGCAGGACGCCTTGTACAACGCCTACCGTCAGATGAGCATGTGAGAGCACGATCCGATCCATGTGTGCTCGAGGCCGTCTATCTCTTGGTGGGCTTCCCGGAACGTCGGGCGGATTTGGCTTGGCTATCGAATCGCGACCTGCTTCCCCACATACACGCCCCTTGTCCCCCAGCGGCTGCGTCGCATTGACAAGCCCACTACTGCAGTTTCAGACCCCCGGATCACTTTTGTTTGGCTGTGGAGGAGGTGAAGCCAAGCTGGTAAGGCCGCTCGCGCGCAATTTCGCGTGACGGCGTGGCGCGTATGACGTAGGAGCCCCGGAGTCGAACGCTCGGCGCGATGCTGGGCATTACCGCATTACGGGACACGGGACTGGAATTGGCATCGATACTTAAGATTCGTCGTGTGCCGAACAAGTAAATCCATCTTGTCTCGCACATCGGTCTTGTCGTGATCGAATCGTTACTACAACCATGGGTCTGGGCAAAGTGTACGTTTGACGCCGTTCGACTATGCATGAATGCTATATTGACTCTGAATAGTTCTGTCCGCGTTCGCGGTGCCGAGTGCGGTATCGAAGCCATCATTCTTGGTGTCATCACATCGATAGGTGGTTTCCTCTTCGGTTACGACACGGTATGCATCTGCCAATCTCTGCCTGTGAATGCGTGTGGCTCACGTAATGCAGGGTCAAATCAGTGGAATCCTCATCTTCAAGGACTTCATCCAGCGTTTTGGACAGGACCAGGGCAATGGCGAGAAAGCATTCGATCCCACGATTTCGTCCCTGCTTGTATCCCTCATGTCCATTGGTACTCTCATCGGCGCGCTCGCTGGTGCTTACACTGCCGACTGGTTTGGTCGTCGCCGCAATCTCTCCATCGGTGTGCTCATATTCGTCATTGGCAACATCATCCAGGTCACAGCGATGAACACCTGGGTCCACATGACTATTGGTCGTATCGTTGCTGGTCTCGGTGTCGGTATTCTCTCTATTGGTGTACCGATGTACCAGTCTGAGGTCTGCCCACGAGAGATTCGTGGTGCCGTCGTCGCATCTTACCAGCTTATGATCACTGTTGGCATCCTGAGTAGGTCTGGCCCAGATGTGTGCTTACAAAGTACTTACTATATGCAGTTTCCAACATTATCAACTTTGGTGTCCGTGACAATCCGGGCCAAGACAGCGATGCCGCCTGGAGAATCGTCATTGGCCTCGGAATCGGCTTCTCGCTCCCTCTTGGCTTCGGTGTACTCTTCACGCCAGAATCGCCCAGATGGTTGGCCGGTAAAGGCCGTTGGGAAGAAGCGCGCATGTCAATGGCTCGTCTCCGAGGCTTAGCACACGACCCCAACCACGAGTTGGTCAACTCGGACTTCAAGGAGATGGAGGATTCCATCAACGAGCAAAAGAGCGCCGGGCAAGGTACTTGGGTGGAATGCTTCACTGGCCAGCCATCCGGTATCCCGCGTCTTGCATACCGTACCCTCGTCGGATGTGCTATCCAATTCTTCCAGCAGTGGACTGGTGTCAACTACTTCTTCTACGTAAGTTCCCTCGAATAACGACCTCACATGCACGCCGCTAATCGTCACAGTATGGCGCGACTATCTTCCAATCCGCAGGCATTGATGATCCTCTCCAAGTTCAACTTATTCTTGGTGCTGTCAACGTGGCCATGACGATCCCCGGGTTGTACCTCATTGAGCGAGTCGGTCGCCGTGTGCCGCTCGTCATTGGCGGTCTCTGGCAAGCTACTTGGCTGCTCATCTTTGCCATCATCGGTGTTGCGCTCCCACCGCAAGACAACCCCACTGCCGGTATCGTCATGATCGTCGCTGCTTGCATGTTCATTGCAAGCTTCGCCGCCACCTGGGGTCCTTTCATTTGGGTAATCATTGGCGAAACTTTCCCGCTCAGGACTCGCGCGAAGCAAGCCTCTTTGGCTACAGCGTTCAACTGGCTCGGTAAGCAACATGCTTTCTTGTGCCGACTTCGCTTACTAACGACCATTCTTAGGCAACTTCCTGATCGGTTTCCTCACACCTTACGCTGACGACGGCATCGGATACGCCTTCGGTTTCGTTTTCTTCGCCTGCAACTTCGTCGCCGCCGGTGTCGTTTACTTCTTCGTCTTCGAGACCAAATCGTTGTCTCTTGAGAACGTCGATATCATGTACTCAGACCCGAGCCTATCTGCCAGGACCAGTAAGAAGTGGGTCCCGGCTGGATACATCAGCCGTAACGAACGCGACGACTCATACTGGGAGAGACGCCACAGCGCTGTCGGCGCTACTGGTGCTGTTGGATCTGAGAAGTATGGCGACAAAGATGTCGATACTTCGCCCGAGAGGGGCATGTCAGTGCATCAGGAACACATTGACGAGGAGCGCCGAGGTTAGGGTTTCTCTCGATGCATACTCAGTTCATATCCTGGTATTTGGGACGAAGATGCATTCGCACAGCTCAGTGAACCGCTTCCTTTCAGCATGACGCCGCACTCTACCAAGCGGTATACATAATACACAAACTATCCCATTCAGTACAATATCATCTACTGTATCCAGTGTCCAAGTCTGCTTTGTCTCCTGTTCCGTGTACCTAATAACAAAATGCCGACACAGCCACATCCCTGCTAAATTTAGCGTGCTGCGTGGCGCATTCCACAAACAACGCGTCAGCTCCACGTCTTCTCCTCAGCCACTCTCCGCTTTCACTCACCAGAACAACAAGAACAGCATCTTCATTCCTCTGTACTTTAGCTACTCAGTACCCAGGCTTCCGCTCTGCCCACGCTCAAACACTTCGTACCACAGAGACGTACAACTACACCGCCATGCCGCCAGCAGCATCGCCTCGCAACACCAGCACGCTCGCCAAATTAGCGCGCCGGACCCTAGTCACAGCGGGGCCGGCTGTCGCCTCGCAGGCTTCGCATCACTTTAAGCGCCGCGGATTGAGTGTAAATCACACCCAAGGGGTTACGCTGGGTGTTATTGCTGCGTATGTTGTCGTTATTGCGTTGTTGTGGAACTTGCCGTATGTACGGTGGGTGTTGTGGCCGTTCAAGGTATGTAGGTAGCGTGGGGCAATGGGAGATGTTGATAGCTGACGAAACCCACAGATGCTCGTCATAGCCTTTCATGAATTCTCTCATGCAATAACATCCTGCTGTACCGGCGGGCGAGTGGAGTCCATCTCCCTTGATCCCCATGAAGGCGGTGTAACGCATATGCGCGGCGGCAAGCAATTCATAACTCTGCCTGCTGGCTACTTGGGCTCCTCATTGATAGGTGCTCTGCTGACCTTCTGTGGCTTCAACATCGTGGCATCCAAAGTAGCGAGTATAGTGCTAGGCGTCTGCTTCTTGCTGACACTATGGTGGGCGAGAAAAGACTGGTTGACTATCGTCACAATTCTTCTCAGCGTAGGGCTACTGGTAGCCTTCTGGTTCATCGAACATGGCGAGGCGTTGAGGTTCATGGTCGTAGGTGTCTTTCCCTGTCCCCTCGAAACGTCCTTGCTAACGCCGCTCCAGCTTTTCATCGGCGTCATGTCTTCTCTCTACAGCGTCTGGGATATCTGTGACGACCTCATCCTCCGCAAGGTCAACTCGTCTGATGCCAGCGTGTTCGCTAAGCGGTATGGCGGTTCGTCGCAATGCTGGGGTGTCATTTGGTCGCTTGTGTCGTTGGTGTTTATGGTATGCGGGATCCTTGCGGGATTGGCAGCCTTTAAACAGAGCTTCGAACAGCAAGAGAAGGATAGTCAAGACTTTATTCCTACGGTACGGATGATGATGAGGGTGTGATCTGTCGTCCAATAAAAGGCCTTTTCTGGATTGGCGTCTGTAGATTCGGCATGTGTAGTTGGTGACGCTTGATATATCCGTATAGCATTGAGCCTTGCAAAACTTAGATCATTTATGACAGGGGAATGACATTGACACTCGTAGTTCAAGGGCAACGAGAGTGTTTTGCGGCAGTAATGGTTAGCCGAAAAAGTACCTTGGAGCGAATGGAGTTGGCAATCGTATCTGCGTTGGCATGGAAGAAGAAAGTTAAAGGTACAAGTTCCGGTCGCGCCATGCATGCAGCTCACGACCACCCGTCATGGTAAGAGTAAGAAAGTCGTTACCATCGAAAAGAAAAGGGGTCTCACACTTTTGGTCCGCGGCGTCACCAAATCCAATCTCCAACGTGCTCATTCCTACATGCGTCTCTACCACCGTCTCACTCGCCTCCAAAGAATCCACCAAACTCCTGTTCCAGAGCCCGCTTCATCCGCTCAAGCACAACCCTGTCCTCGCCATACTGTTCCTCGACTTGAACCAAAAGCATGTCGTATACGGCGTGTCCCATTCCATGACTGTTCCCGAGGTCTCGTCTTGTTGCGTTTCTTCTCCAAGGCTTAAGTTCGTACGGTGAGAGTCTGAGCAGTATGTTTGCTCTTCTTGGACGAGGGCTCGGACGTTGGCTCCTCAGCGGGCCGCTTGCTTGTTTTTGGATCTGTGATTGGTACCATTAGGCTGCGAGACCTAAGCACCGCAAGTCGTCGTTCGAGTTAGGCCATGTTGAGTCAGTTGAAACTTGGACTCGTTCTGTGGTAATACTTTTGGTTCGTAGAGTAAAGTGGGGTCGGTGAGATAGAGACAAAGGCGCAGAGACGGCTTATGTATCCATGGACAGGAGCGGACTCTCTCATTCCCGGGTAACGGAGAGTTGTAGTGGGTTACATATTGATTAGGCTTTGCAAGATGAAGAGGAGATTGTGTTGGTGATTTGCAGGAGATGGACAAAGTTAAGGTAACGTCGGGAAGTCTAGATACCCACGCAAGTCTTGATCGAAGTGAAGGTGAGAAGAGGGTAAGTTCAGAACGGTTACACTATTCTGATACCAAGATGTCGCCGAATGGAGCTGCTGCTTATAAGTGCTCGTACATCGAAGAATGTGTAGCGCTTACTGCGGTTGGTCACGGGAGGTGGCTGGCCAAAGGGAAGAGTGAGGCTAAAAAGAGTGTCGACACGTTCACATGTGATTAGATGAAGATCCATATAGATTGCAATATCTCCCCTAACGCAATCCCACCCCCTTCACACTTTCGAAAAGCGCCTCCTCTCTAACGAGCACGGCGCGATTCAAATCCTTCTTTTGCACGCTCGGGATGCCGCTCAAATGCAATGTCAACTCGAGCTCACCCACCAGACTCTTGAGCACATGCTCCACGCCTTTCTCTCCTCCAAGCGCCAGACCATACACATACGGCCTACCAATCAGCACGCAGTCGGCTCCTAGCGCCATGGCCTTGGCAATGTCAGCACCCGATTGTATCCCGCTGTCGAAGAAAATGGTCAACCTATCCCCAACGGCATCAACAATATGTGGCAGCACGCCCAACGACGAGTTCCCTCCATCGAGCTGCCTGCCTCCATGGTTACTCACAACGACGCCCTGCACGCCAATTTCCACCGCCTTCCTCGCATCAGCCAAGCTCTGAATGCCCTTGAGCACAATCGGCCCATGCCAGTGTTTCTGGAGAAACTCGACATCCTCCCAACTATGGCTCTCGCCCGGGAAAATCGTCCTCATCCATTCTGGCGCCGCAGCCTCCATCTTTCGTTCTACATCCACGCCATGTCTCGCTTTGAACTGTTTCCGGAACACAGGATCCGTCATGCCAAGTTCTACGCCTGTGCGGTCGGCGCGCATGAAGGGGTTGTACCCGTTGTCCATGTCTTCGGGTCTCCACCCGAGGATGTACGTATCTAGAGTTACAAACAGAGCTGTAAAGCCGGCGTTCTTTGCGCGTTCAAGTAGCGAAATGGTGATGTCGTCGTGTTCGCGTGACGGCCAGTAGAGTTGGTACCAGCGTTGACTGTTGGGGCCGTTCGCTGCGGCAGTATCTTCTATACTCGTACTACTTGCCGTACTTAGGATGTACGGGATGGCTTCTTTGGCTGCTGCTTTTGCAGCCGCGACCTCGCCTTCTGGGTTGAAGATTTTGAGTACACCGACAGGCGCCATGGCGATGGGTGCTACCATCTTCTCCCCAAAGATCTCGGATGTCAGGTCAGGGAAGCCGTCGTACCTGACTAGGCGGTTGGGTACAATCGACCATCTTCTAAAGGCACTGCGGTTCTTGTCTGTGGTCTCCCGTACGCCGGCGGATCCGTATACGTAGCCTTTTGAGTCGGCTGACATGCGACTGCAGGCCAGCTCTTCCCATTTGTCAGCCTGGAAGGTGAGCGGTGGGCGTTCAAAGTCCAGTCCGCGCGTATATGTCTGCATTTCGTAGTCGACGGCATCTTGCTCTGGCTTGCGAGTTTGGAACTTGGGATGGTGTTGGGTCGCTGTAGGTTCGGACATGGTGGCTTTGGGTCTCTAACGGGTTGAAGTGAGGATTGAAGTAAAAAGTCGCGAAGAAACCTTCCGAGGGATGGCGTATGGCTAATGCACGTCACACCATGGCAGCTTCGCGGATACTTTCGGAAACGACGCAGTGACGTCACGCGCTGTCATGGCAAAGCACCTAGGTATGCCTAAGCATGCTGACAGATGGAGTACTTGCGGACACAGGTCCGTGTGGTGATGCATTTCTACCCGTCTAATAAAGTGCCTCTATGTGTCGGCTCCGTGATGGCAGCCTGCGCAAAACATGCAGCCTCGGCCTGTGAAGAAAGGCGGGCATCCCAAACTCCATCCATGCAAATGACGACCATGGCAGTACAACAAGCAAGGCTACGTGGAACGTCTAGACAGCGACACAGCCGCCGTCAATCTTCAGGTGGCCGCCGGTCATGAACTTGCTGTCTTCGCTGACGAGGAAAGCGACGACGCTGGCCACGTCGTCGGGGCTGCTGAAGCGGTCGAGGGCAGTCTCCTCCTTGAGCTCGGCCAGCTTCTCCTTGCTCCAGCCGTCCTTGTAGCCGGGGGTCTGGATGATGCTGGTGTGGATGGTGTTGACGCGGATGTTGAGGGGGCCGAGCTCCTCGGCAGCGGTGAGGGCAATGCCGCGCAGGGCGAACTTGCTGGCGCTGTACGAGATGAGGTTGGGGAAGCCGCGCAGGCCGGCGATGGAGGAGCGGATGATGATGGAGCCGCCGGCGGCCGTCGTCTGCATGGCGGTGGCGGCGTACTTGACGCCGAGGAAAGCTGGCAGTGGTCAGCGGGTCACGTGGTGGGGTCACATGGGGTCACGTGGGGTCACGTGGCGTACCGGACTTGGCGTTGATGGTCATGATGCGGTCAAAGTCGTCCTCGGTCACGTCGAAGATGCTCTTGGACTCGCCGCGGTGGCAGCAGTTGAGCAGGGCGGCGTCGAGCTTCTCGAAGCGCTGGACGACCTTCTTGGCGCAGGCCTCGACGTCGGGCTCCTTGGTGGCGTCGGCGACGATGGTCAGCAGGCGCGACTCGATGGGGATGCCCGTGGGGATGGCGGCCTTGAGCACGGGCACGGCCACCTCGAGGGCCGTCTGGTCGATGTCGATGAGGGCGACGTTGCAGCCCTCGATGAGCAGGCGGCCGGCCGACTCGACGCCCACCTTGCCGCCGCCGCCCGTGATCATGACGACCTTGCCCTCGAGGCGCTGGATGGGCAGCGGGCGCGTCAGGTTGGTCGACGTGGGCGCGCGCTCCATGCCCGGCCGCGGGGGCTTGTTGAGGTTGAGCGTCGAGATGGCGGCGCCGGGCGTGCGCAGGCTCTCGGTCGTGTTGGCGCGCTGCATCGTGTGTGTCGGCGTCGTCGGCGTCGTCGTCGTCGTCGTGCTGGGTGCGTCCGCGATGCTATTTCTACGTGCGGTGCTCCCTCTCACCGGACCCGTCGTCTCCCTCAAGATGACGTAGCGCCGGGGTTCCCTAGGCGAAATCTTTTCTGCAGCCCGCGCTGATCAAACCCGTCCGTTGAGCCTCCTGCTGGCGGCCGGACCCACCGCCCCGCCCTGGCAGCCAATGCCGCCCGCCGCCGCCATCACTTATCGCACCCCATGCGCACCGCGGTGGGTGCGGTGGGCAAGACACCTGTCGCGCAATCTGCGCCGTTCCACCACTCAGTGACGCCCGCCGCCGCCTCCCCCAGGTGTTCGAACACGGCGGTCAAGCACTGCGCTATACTGCCAAAGCGGCAGGTAGTCCGGATCCATTCGTCAAGCTACTGCCCCGTTGCGCCCGGCTAACGCGGAACTTAGGTACATGGACACGTTGACATCCCCTTGCTCTCCCACAACCTCGCTCTCACTCACCAGTCCAGGAAGTAGTCGATGCCGTCCGCCAGAGCTGCCGCGCCTACTGCCGCGTGGTCACTGAACGGGTACTCGTGGATGCTGACATCCCTCAACGCCGGGCTGCCCTCCAGCCTGCTGTACAGCTTCTGGCTCAGATCCGTCATGCGCTGCGGCACGAGGATGCTCTGCCTGAACGCAAACTCCGCGTCCGTCTCCGTCCGTCGCTTCACCAGCTTCTGTTCGAGCGCGCCGTAGCTTATCTGGAAAGCAGGCTTGGTCGCCTTGGCCGTGTCGCTGGCCGAAGGCGACGCCAGCGGTGCGAGGAAGTCCGTGTTGTTGAAGACGTAGTCGTCGTTGAAGAAGAGGGCCGGAGAAGCGCTGAGGAACGTATCGAAGAGATCAGGCCGTACCGTGAGCGCATACAGGACGAAGAGGCCGCCAAAGGAGTGGCCGTAGAGTGCGTCGCGGTCAAACTCAGCTTTCGGGAAAGCCGTCTCCTGAACCCATGGCCGGAGAGCGTTGTCGATGAACTCGATGAACTCATCCGCATTGGACTGCACGCCGGGCACCGCAGGTAAGGGGCAGCCATCGCAGACTGGAGGCTGGAAGTCGTAGCTCCGCTGCGTGCTGTACGGTGAATCTTCGATGGTCTCCGGGTAGCCTATGCTGACGACAATGCAGTCGGGCATGTTGAACTCGACGGGACGGCGGCGGCGGAAGGCTTCTGTGGCAGTCATACCCAGAGCATTGCCGTCGAGGACATACCTAGTAGCCGTGTCAGTCCGAATCCCCGTGGTGCCGCTGGCGCTGCCTGTGTCCTTACATTGTCTCCACAGTCGACGTCTCCTCCTGTGAGGTCCAGTTCAGCGGCCATGCCAGCTGAATCTGGTATTCCCAAGATCCGTTCTTCGCACTCCAGAACCCTAGGTTGGGCAACACATTGGTAGGAAACTCGGTCATGAGTGGCGTGAACTGCCAGGCACCCAGTGAACTCATCCTCGCGGTTGTAAAGACGGTCCGTTTCGCGTACTGTTCAAATGCAGGGCAGACTACCTTCCAGCCGGAAAGTCGTTGGTTTTAGTACCTGACAACTACCAGAGTAGTCGTCCTAGAAGTATAGACCCAAGGCGCGGGGTGCCAGCCCGTGTTCTATGCACACATCACGCCGCAATCGCAAGGGTCCCGCACTAACTTTGCTGTGGTGGGTTAGCATGGACGCGGCATGGCATTCTAGTCTCGGTACCTGTACTCTGACATCCCAGCGCCTTATTGGGACATGTATATATTGCCAAGACGGGGGATCATCCTTGTTGTCTCCCGTCTCTGCAGTCTGTTCGCCTTTCATGATGATATCAACGTGACTGGACATCTTGTGACACGGGTCGTCGTATAGGATCTCGATCTGCTCAGGCGTCCGCTGCTACAGTCTCAAATTAGTGCGATGGAACTGCGAGTCAAGCAGCTATCCAAGTGGAGGAGGCGGGTCAGAAGAGTTCGTCTGCGTTCTGGCTCTTGAAGAACGGCGGTTGCATGCGCGCAGCCGACGAGCCTCAATCCTACTCGACGGAACTATCGAACGGTAAACCTGGCTACATCGCGTCAATGCAGAAGTCGTGATCAAGTCGCGATACGCGATGAATTCATTCGGGGGGATGTCTCCGGTGCAGCTAGGTGCGCTACATCCACGTGCTCCTACCATCGCAGATGCAGCCGCTGTCACAATCACCTCGGCAGTCCAATCGAATGACCGGGATATCGATCTGATATAACCGTTGCGGTGGGTTGTCCTTCGTCGGCGTTCTTATAAACAGTCGGTTGGCGCAGTCCTGGCTCACGACAAAGTTCGTTGGTTGGCGTCAGCGCATCGGGCCGTAACCATAAACGTTAACGCCATCCGAACGAGGCAGGTCCTGGGGACCCAAGTGCCGGGAACACAACCTCTTCTGACACAGACTCAACGCCGGGTTCAACGGCGAGTCATCCAAGATTTGGATTTGTGATCTTATGCGACCAATTACGAGAGGATGCAGCGATGCGAATCGCATGAACGCAGACGACGATAGTTAGAACAAAGCGATGACAAACGTCACAAAGGTGTTGCTGAATAACATGCTGTAAGGGTGTCTACTTAATACAAATGTAACCATCTTTCTTTAAAAAGCACCTCGTCCAGGCAGCGGATCGTTTTCCGCGGGGCAAGATGCGTCATAGATTGTCGGATTGACAAACTTGGGCATAGGGTCGTTGTTATAAGCCAGCTCGACGAGTGTAGCATTGCCTTTGCACGTGTTAGCGTAGAAACAGGCGTTCGGGTGTTCCCAGTGCTTACCCGAGTTGTACATCGGCCATCCGTACTTGGTCAACCCCTCCTGCGAATCACGGGCAAACGCAGCCCAGGCGCCCTGGACATGCTTCATATACTGGTTCTCAGCAGGAGAATTGGGCAGGCCAGAGATGTCTTGAGCGGCACCGAAGACCAGGCCTAGGTCAGAGCCGTGGTAGGCCGCGCTTCCTCGAGGCCCGAGGCCTGCGCTGCTGTTGTAGAGGCGAAGGTTGTCCCAATCTCCGTGGTATCTGTATCGCCAGGTCGGCACGTCGTACTGCGCCCTGTATGCAGCGGACAAGGAGGATGGACATGTGAAGCCACGCTGGGTGAACAGATCCCATTGCGCGTTGGTAAAGTTCAGCTTGGCCGCCCACCCTGAAATGCGATACCAGCCGTCTTCGTGGTCCGCATTGCCGACCAAAAGCGGAATCTTGGCGAAAGAACCGTCCGCTGAGAGTTGCTGATAATCCGCAAAAACCGTCATGTTGTCGACGGTTGGATGGAAGGTCGCTTGAGTCAGACCGACGCTGGGAAGACCAGGAACCTTTGCCGAGGCAGCCAGAAGAGCAGACATGTTTGCAGAACGTACGCAAGATACGACATCGGCAGAGTCATTGGCAGCACCCCCACAACCGATGGTCTGGGACACATTGTACCAGATAGACTCCGAGTACTCGACTGTGTTGGGAACGAAGCTCAGTGAGGTTCCAGACATGGGGATGAGACCCGACACAATTGGGTCGTTCTTCCAGGCGTATGCCCAGTAGTCGACAGCGGCGCCACCTGCACTTTGTCCAAAGATGACGATGCGCGAAGGGTCGCCTCCAAAGCCAGCGATATTATCGCGCACCCATTCGACAGCGCTACGGTGGTCGCGCAGGGCCGCGTTCTTCTCAACACCAGGAGCACCAGCGAAGCCGAAGATGCCCAATCGGTAACTGACCCAGTCAGTAGGTGTAGGGTCGACCACAGCGGGTGTCTTACTTGAATGTCACAACAACGACATCCTCAGCGTCGGCCAGATACTGCCCGTTGTAGAAGGGAGAGTGAGGGCCGGGGATCTGGAAACCTAGCGTGGCTGTTAGAAGTCATCCATGACAGCCGAAGGGACCACGTACGTCCTCCGTGAAGAAACACCAGCACTGGTTTCTTTGCATCGGTATCACCAGCACTCGCCGTCCAGACATTGAGCTTCAAGCAGTCCTCGGACACCGAATTGTTGTTCTGAGCTGCGAAGTTCTTCCACACACGCAAGCCGGATGGCTGTGTGAAGTTGGGGAAAGCTGATACTGGCGGCTTAACAGCAGGGCAGTCACTGTAAAGTCATTAGACGTATCCTACATGTTCGAACTCTCAACATACGGAGACTACAGTCTGTCAGTGATTGAGCACTACCCAGTGATGTCGTGATTACTGACCCACTCGGATGCCTCGAAAACGGTTCCTTTGGGCGCGTCGAACTTCTTCGGCGCAGCAAATCTCAGTTCGCCGACTGGCGCTTCTGCATATCGAATGCCCAAGAATTCAGTCACACGTGTCTTGTTAGACGATGGGTGACCGATCAAGGTACCGCTCGACGTCTCGATGTTGGAGCCATTCTTCGGCGCTGCGACGGCCGAACCGAATAGCGAAGCTACAGCTGCAGCGGTAAGGAGGAGGTGTTGCATAATTTCAATTCGAAACAGCAACTACCATGCGCTCGACGGAATAACTTCAAACAGCTGGAGGGCGGCCAGCTGACTTTATTGGAGCGAGATGTAAATCACGGCTCGGTGGCAAGCTGTTAGCTCCACGTTCCTGCGTGGCCAGCCGTCGACGATGGGACAACAGGGCTGCAACCAGACAAAGCTCCGACCAGGCAAAGTCCCGAGGCAGATGGCAGTGTTGCGAAAGACTCATGCCGAGTGCGCGCGGTCTTACGCCGGCGTCAAAAGCTTCGACGTTGTCAGACAGGACGGGTACGCACGAGGCTTCATCTCGGCTGCAGCCCTAGCAAGGACAACACTAGTCCCAATGCGCTACCCGTCTCCCAGTCGCCCGGAACCTTTCGATCTGGCGGACCTCTCCATCGTCGTGACATACGAACCCGAACACTTGGGACTTTGATGCTGTTCATTCCGCTCAAGCCTTTGCTTTTTCGATACAACTCAAGACCCAAACCTGACGGGCGTAGGCGATGAGTGCGATTTGCCTACATCCGGCACAATTCCGGGCACCGCTGATCGCCATCTGATGTCACCCACCCATACCTGTTCAGTACACTGCACCGAGCCGATTGGCAGTCAGCCCTGGCATTCACGGCAAACGCCTGGACCGTAGCAGGGAAAACCCTGAGCGCGCACGGCATTGTAGAGATCGACATGTGTGGTCCCCGAAGATTGGTACACCAGATCCAATCGCGTCGGATACGAATGCAGAGAAATTCGCCGTCAAAGCATTCCCGTGATGCCCCCACGGAAGGGTCATCAGCCGCTGCACACCCTATACCCTGCATGGCCGTATCTTCAGGGCCGGGTACCTGGAAAGTCCCATGCTGCACGAGGCCCATTAATGATTATACCGTAGGCTCCCGCTGTTCGTGGGTCATCCACAGGACTTGCTCTCCAAAACTTGAGTGTACCCTCATGCGACATGGCTCCCAACGTCGGCCTTGGAACTCAAGGCTCAGTTGAGCGTGGATGGGGCCTCTGGCTCACCAGCGTCTTAGCCGTCATTGTCGCGGGTCTCTTTGTCGCCGGACGCCTTGCACAGCGATTGACCAAGCGAAGTGGTCTGGGAATGGACGACTACATGATCGTCGCTGCCTTGATATCATCGGTCGTGCTCTCTGTAACAGAGTGTCAAGGTTAGTGGACTCGCATCACCTCGAGGGACACTCGTTAAATTCGAACAGCGGTAGTCTATGGCTACGGAAGACCATGGAAATCCTTACCCGCCGATTCCCGCATCATCGCTCGCCAATGGTTCTACGGAGCAAACAGTAAGTAGATTCTCAACGACCGTACAATCCTTCTGGACAGCATGGAGTGCTCCAGGAGCCCGGCCTGAATGGCTACAAAAGGTCATTTAGTGAAGATGGTGCAGAGTGTCACTACGAAGCTTACTGACCGTTGCAGTCGTCTACAAAGTCGTTCTGATGTTCAACAAGATCTCTGTAGTTTGTCTTTACTACCGAATCTTCGCCATAACCACCAAGTCGTTCCGTATTGCTTGTCACATCATGAGTAAGTGCTCTGACATGACACCAGTTCATCGACTGACTTTGGTGTAGACGCTTGGATCATCATCACCGGCTTCGCATTCACTATCGCGACCGTGTTCCAATGCACACCAATCGCGGCCTTCTGGGACAGGACCATACCCGGTGCCCGGTGTTTTAAGAATGAACCCTGGTGGATCTCCTATGCGACGGTTCAAATCACGACCGACTTTATGCTGCTTGCGATGCCTTTTCGGCAGATCTTGAGTCTTTCTATGGGACGGGCTGAAAAGTTGGGCGTGGCGCTTGTGTTTGGCACTGGAGGCTTGTACGTGTCTGGGAGTTCCGTCAAAGGCCCATTGCTAACTTGCTAGTGTCACTTTCGCGTCTATATATCGTGCCACCACAATCGCACGATCCGCAAACAACCCCGATCCAACCTGGGGTCCCGTACCCGCGACAATATGGTCGGTGATAGAAGCAAATGCGGGTATCGTATGTGCTTGCCTTCCTATGCTGCGCGCTCCATTCGTTCGCTTTTTCGGGCCACTTTTCGGCTCGGGCATAGGCACCAAGAACACTACGAAGCGTCAATCGTATCCCATGGGCTGGAAGAGCAACCATGGGCCGGCTGGAACCGGCAACAAGAGCAACGTGTCTGGCAAAAGTGCCTCTGAGCGAGAAAGCGAAGACGATGCACTGCCAGCGAGTAGGCTGGGCGAGCTTGATCGCCGGGGCAGTGGTATATTTGTCACGAACGAGTTCAGTATTGAGCGCAACGAGCTACAAAAGCAAGAGACGGACACAAGGTCGTGCGACCAAGACGGCGATACGAATACGGCGGTGAGCGTCAATGAAGAGAAGCCGGGGGGGAAGAGCCCATTCTACCATGTTTGAGATGACCACGCTACTTGTTCGCGCCCAGCGCGGCTGTGTTAGAGCTGGCTCTTCATCAGATACTGCAAATGCCGTCAAACAGACAGGCTGAGCGTTTTCGCCGATGTGCGCAGCCTGATCGTCAGCTCTCCCAATGGAGACAACTTAGTGTGTGTGTGTTTTCGGTCCTATACTAGACGGCCGCTAGCGAAAGCGACGCGCGATTTTCAATGGCCAATTCAGCAACCGCTTGCCTACTGACAGCCGGTCTACTCACATGGCCTCTTGACGAAACATGGCGCGGATGCTGGTTTCCATGCGTCTTCCACGCACACGGTGGTGCAGATGGCTGCCGAGCGTCGCGATGATTTCCTACCGTCGGGGCGACAAAGGAGGATGAGGTCAGGTACGACTGGACAGCCCGCGCGGCCTTGGTAGTGTTACGACGTCTTCCTGGCCCTCCCAGAAACCTAGAGAGCTAGATAGCAGATGCAATGCAACGCACACTAGATCCCAGACACTTCGCGCGCCAGCAAGCAACAGTTTCCGCGTCGTGTTGCCGCAGAGAACCAGATAAGCACCCAAGATGGCTGCACGATCTAGATCGCGAGCCGCAGCAGAAGAGTGAAAATTTGGCAGCCGAATCTGCGGTCGCACGTTGACTCCCAACAAAGAGAGGCCGAGCAGTGCGGCATTTATCTAGCCCTGGCAACGTGTGGCGTCGAAGACACACGAGTGCAGCAGGCAAAGGCGTGGCATGGACTGTCGCAATGCTTGGTTGCGGACAGCGGGCGTGTTCGCGAATGAAGAGCGTGCAGCGAAAGCCAAGACAGGACAGAGACTTGCCGATCGGTGCCCCGCTTCCTCTGCGCCACAGTTCGATATTGGTCTCTCCCCCAGACGTCATGCGCACATGCAGTGAATATCGACTTGACCGCATCCGTGATGTATCCTGATTTTCCTCCAGCTGGCGCGCGCGCTTCTGTGCTCTGCCATCGACATCTCTCGAGCTGAAGCCGCGACGAGCCCCGCCGACATGACGACCAAGAGTACCACCGACTTTGTCGAATCAACCGAGCCTGTCGGAGCCAAGACCAAGGCGCAGGTCCTCACCGACGTCTTCTCTCTCGCGACCCAGTTCAGCACTTGTGTTGAAGCTTTCAACCTCATCCATCCTTCCAAGGACCACGACCATGCGCAGAAGGTTGCGCTTGCCAAGCTCGGCCTTCAGCAGGGCAGGTTGCTGATCTTTGGCGATGCCGTGGGCATCTCTGCGCCGCCCGCGACCATTGCTCGACACATGATCCCCAGCCATCCGGGCATCACGAACCCGGATCCGCATCTGCCAGTCAACTTTGGCGTCCGAGACCCGAGGCTTGACGACGAGGTTATCAATGCAAAGGTGCGCAGGGCCCTGCATGAGATCGCCGGCCGCCCTAGCACTATGTCGCGCGATGAACTGATGAACGTATACGGCCTGAAGAGTCCAAAGACGTTCTCGCGCCTGGAATACCCAGCACTCGACACCAACCGACTAGAAGGCTTCCGCGAGAAGTTTGCCCTCCTCAAGGATCTCCTCGCACAGACGGGCGCGCGGGCGACTCTAAAGCGCAACCTGAGCATGACCACCTCGCATTGGACCGTCAAGGACACCACGCGCTTCAGCGAGTACGTCAAGGTTGTCCGCACCGAAGTCGATGCGCTCATTGATCTCATGGGCGTCAAGGAGCAGGTTGACCGGGGAATCCGATCCGATCTCAAGAGCATGGGCTGGCACCCTGACCTCACAGGGCCAGCAGTGCGGCAAGACTGGGAGAAGCTGCGTCTGATCCGGGAAGCCTGCGTCGTCGATTATCCAGAGTACATCGATGTCATCGACAAAGCCATGTCGTACATCACCGAAGAAGTCAAGGAATCCAATCTCGCCCGAAACCGTGCTGTACTGGGTCTTTCAGAATCCAATGTGGATGCAGCAGGCGCGCGCCGCAAGTCAGACTACGATGTCCGCTCCATTCCGGCTCCTTCGCCAGCCCACGTCGCCGGACTCAAGCCCTCAAAGCCAGAAGCAAAATCCCACATCCAGCTGGCTGCCGAACGTGCCCTGAATCCAAACGCTGGCAAGGAAAAGCGCCCGGGTTGGCTCTCGGCTTTCAAATTCAAGTCGTGGTCCAAGAGCAGCAAAACCGCACACGACAAGCAGCGCTCGAACAGCGTTCCACATACTCCGACCGTTGACCCTCAGCGCTCCCTCTCAGCAGGCGAGGCACCAAATCGCGCCTCGGAAGACTCCAACGCCCTCCAAGCCGTGCGCTCCAAGTCCCTTAGCGCAATCCCCAGCGACAACACACCACAGCCTCCGCCTTCAAATCTAGACTCTCGCGTCCGCAAGCTCAGTCTAGATCACGGAGACATGGCGGGTATCCCGCCCATCCAGGAGAATGGCGGCGAAGTGACTAGTTTCCCAGCAAGAAGCGGGCTAGCTGAGTTCGACGACGATATGGACAAGAACGCGCTGGTGCAGGTGGACACGGCCAAGAGTGAGGGGAGCAAAGATGAACTGGAGAATGTCAAGACCGTGAATAGTTACATTGATCGGCATGATATGTATCCAGCTATAGGTCGCATTGAAACCAAGGATATCAGGAATGTTGCGCATACGCCGGGTCTCTAAGGTCTGGCGCGTATGCTTACGAGGCCAGTCTAGCGAGAGACGGGGAGTAATTTGTAATCACTTAGTGCATTTTGGTTTCAGAGGAAGAGAAGATATAGTTATAGGGTAACTCAGTGTCAGCCTGTAGATGCTGATTGTGTTCCATAGCGAGGAGCTCACGAATGCTTCGCTACAGATTTATCATCATTTCCACGTCGACGGAGTACGTTCAGAGTCATCATTCCATTGTTGAGCTCAACCATGATCTCGCTTACCGAGGGCAGCATCCGAAAGTCGACCAAGTTGGATCACAGCCCCACACATCCATAGATTGAGCCTTTTCTGCTTACCGTATACTTGCAGAGATGCTATGTGGAATGCTAAAGAGGCTCACTTCAACCACAACACCATTTACATACCATCCGTCAAGTCAACACCACCAGACATATGCTCATGCCAGCCTTGTTCTTTCTTTCCCCACGTGTCTACTCAAGAGTACCCGATTGGCAGTTGTTAGGAAGACAGACTACTCGAGCGAACGGCTCTGCATACTCTGGAACGTCTAATGGCGTCACTCGTCAACGCTTACATGCCTTTCGTGAAGACGCTCTACCCATCAAACATGAAGCCATGAGGCCTGGAAGATGGGGTCTCTCTCAATAGCGTTTTGACTTATTCGCGATACCTCATACAATGACCTGAAGTACACAAAAATCTACGAAATGCATCAGACGGGTGCATCTGAAAACGGTCATAGCTGAGGAAGTGGAGACGTTTATAGACACCATGTGCGTTTGGGATGGCTGAACACGGGGCGCTGATATACATCCAACTCTGTATCAAAAGAACTATGTTAACTCGCATGAATGAACCATCATCGCCGCTGAGATGTCCCGCTGTAACGGTCCCTCTACGACCGGCAAGCGATGTCCATGTATTCAGTGCCTCACGCTTCGGCCTCGACCGCACCTTTGCCAACACTACTATTGTCGACAATTAAATCGTATCAACAAATGTCTAAATCCTATTCAAGCGCCTAAGGCGTGGTGAAATCCAGATCTGTCACCGCCAGGGGAAGGGCTAAGTAGTAGCTGACGTCAAGATACCTAATGAAGGGAACAGGCTTCCGCAGAAATAATACGCATAGCTATATTATACCCGTGTTTCTATTATCCGAATAAACATCGTATGTCCTGCAATGCATGCAGCCGCGGGATCTGATAGTGGTGGTGCAGATTTGTTGATTCCCGCACCTCCACCATATGACACACATCAAACGCTTTATCTAGTAGATCCTACTGAGCCACGTGATTGGAAAACGTCGTTGACTTCTCTGTCTTGGCATGGGCTACATTGGGATCCTTCGACACTCACCGTGAAGGTGAGTGCATGCTCTCGTCTTCACCTTCACCTTGAGTCCAGGCAGATCGCTTGTTGACTTTTCTCCCTCGCGACTTCCTCCCCATACTTTTGTCAACCTCGTCTCTCGCACCTTTCTACATTGTTCAAGCTCTTACTCCGCAACGTGAGGGCCAAGGTAGTCATCCCCCAGCCATTCTTCTGCGCGCACGCTCTAACTGGATTTGAAAAAGTTACACGTCGTCGCGCGCTCTTGCGGGCTCGATCGTGTTTTGTTTGCGCCCAGTCAACCTGGCAACAACAGCAAACCGCGTCAACAAACACGTTTCTGGAACAAAATCCACCCGCCACACACCAACAGCCATCGAAACGATGCCGCCTAACGGTCTCTACCGCATGCCGCAGCATCACCTGACTGGTCAAGGCGCCTCAATGAAGCGTCCGTCTTACAACAGCATGGACTTCAAAGAGGACGAGGAGCCGGCACCTATCAAAACCAACGATGGTGCGACGGATGAAGTTGCCGAGGAAGAGAAAGCTAAGAAGAAGCAAGAGAAGGCCGAGAGGAAGGAAGCCAGGAGACTGAAGAGGCTGTCCAAAGAAGCTAAAGCTACCAAGGAGCCCGAGAAGGTAGAAGGGAAGCAAAACACACCACCAGTCGATGCGACACCTACTGTCAAGCTTGCTGCGACTCCTCTCAAGAATGGGAAATATGGTCCACGCGGTCCGTACAAGAAGAGGGAGGTTGGACCCGACGGCACACCAGTTTCTGCTGCGAAGAAGCGCAAGCGAGAGAGCGAGGCCGCAGTCGCTATACCAGCTATCGTACCTACGGAGTCACCCAAGAAGAAGCCCGGACGGCCAAAGGCTTCGGACAAGAAGGATACTGTTGAGTCTAACAAGACGGCGAAGAAGGTCGTCAAGTCTGGCGAGAGCAAGGCTAAGAAGCAGAAACTGGAGAAAGCGCCTGCTGCCTCTGATTTGCAGAAGAGTTCCAACGTCATCAAGACCCCGGTACCAGCGCCCTCCGTCGCAGCGGCTCTGTCTTCTCGTCCGAGGCAGACTCCAGTTCCGCTGCCTCACAAGACAGCCGTCCCGCTTCCTCGAAAGACACCTGTCCCGCTTCCTCAGAAGACACCGGTTCCACTTCCTCAGAAGTCTCCCCATACTCTGAAGGACGGCGTCAGTAAGTCATCGGCTAAGGCGGCCAAGGCGACCAAGGCCGCTTCCGCTCAGTCTGAAGTCCTTGTCACCGAGACTCCTCTTTCGCAGATGAGCCGCACTCCTGCAACCACTCCTCGTGTGTCAGCGATTCCTTTCAGCCTTGCACCGGCACAGTCGTCAGCAGCGACCACAACCAAGAAAACCGAGGAAGCACCTAC
This sequence comes from Alternaria viburni, assembly GCF_023758015.1. Lineage (NCBI taxonomy): Eukaryota > Fungi > Ascomycota > Dothideomycetes > Pleosporales > Pleosporaceae > Alternaria > Alternaria viburni. The sequence continues at coordinate 818,989 of NW_026055781.1, forward strand.
TGCCGACGAATCGTCTCCCGATATCCCTCTCATGACTATCGCAAGACTTGCCAAAGCCGACAAGCACGTGGTCGGTAGCCAAGGCTCCGTCAACCCACTCACTAACAGCCAAATCGAGAGCTTCACCTCTGCGAACCTCATGAACTTCAAAGAGCCCCTAAACGACGCCCCCAAACCACGCCCCCGAGGTCGTCGCGCTGTCAGCGAAGCAACCAGCACCACGTCGAGCACCTCTTCCTCCACAACCCAAAGTGTTCTGGACATGTATCTGCGCCCTAACAAGCCATACACTCGGCCCGACGAGGAGCTCTCGTCCTTCAGCAAGAAGAAGAAGCATGTTGAGAAGCACACCGAAGCCAGCTTTGACGTTTTCACTACTGCCTTCACCACTTCCCAGCGTACCATCAACTTCACCGAGGAAGCCGAGTACATGGAAGAGTATGACGACTGGCTCTACGACAGCAAAGAAGTAGGTCCCCTTCCTTGCCTACCCCAGTTGACAGGCTGCTCCCCCAAGAGCGAACAGCTGCTACAACTGCAACGCTCCGATGACACCAACACTGCCGCGCTCAAGGTGGTCGTCACAAACGCATTGCAAGTGGAAAAGGCCAACGCCGACATCAAGCGCGCCGAGACTGCATCTACCTTCTTCCGCTACAGCATCTTGACCCGTGTCCCCATGCCTCTTGGTGCGATTGAAGGATCCTGGAAGCTGTACTGCCCCATGTACACCGAGACCCACATCGACAACCACGGTTTCGGCCAGCGCACTCTCAGGGTTTCCTCCATTATTGGTCTGAGCGCCGCATTCGGTGCCCATAGTGCCAGTCTCAGTATTCCATCTCGTTCCTCGCCGTATGCCACTCACGCGTTCCATGCTCCCCCTCACGCATCTTTCCGCATTGTCCAGGCCAAGACAGTTGTCGGCAAACACAACATAGACATCATGTTTCTAGGGAATGGATACTTGAAGCTCAGGGTTGACATGCACCTTTTGACTACGGGTAAGACGGTTGCGGAGAAGAAGGCGGCCAAGAAGGGTAAGCAGGCTAAGATCAAGGCGGGACAGGGTATCTGGGAGTTCCTTGGTGTGCACGAGAAGGCAGTCGATTGGGAGCCCGAGGTCGATGACGTGGAGAAGGAGGGCAGGAGGCTGACTGCAAAGTATGATGGGCGCTAAGGAGAAGCGTGAGGTTGATGGATCGAGTCGGTGATTGATGGGTGTGAGCTATACGCAACATGCATTGTCGGAGGACGAGTGGAGAGTTAATGAGGTCTTCGTGTTGGGGGAATCCTGGGGTAAGAGTTGGGCTTGCCTGTCGAAGGCTACTTGGGCTTCGCAGGAGCTTTGCAGACTGTTACTTACGGTTTTCATGCGCCAGCCGATGAAGATATTCAGCACGGCAAGACTGCACTGTCGGTCGTCCAGACATGAACCGATGATGCCTGTCTATTGCACATCTTTCTTGTACGATACTCACAATAAACATACAAGGCACGTATACTCGCTTCGCTGTGGCGTGACTGTTGCTCTATTCATACTGTTCGCATCTACGTCTACCACTCGTCATTGAACGAAGCAAAAACTCCTAGTCTCATGCAAGAGGTATCAAAACATCCCTTCCTCGCTATCTCTTAAAACACCTACTCCCCAATTTCTTGCTTCTATATGCAGAGTGACTATATTACGCGTTCCTTGACCAGATCAGAGCGGAGATGTGACCGTCCACTGACCCGTCTCAGCGAGTGAGAGGGAGAAGAAGAGGAAGAAGAGGAAGAAGACACCTAGTCCTTCTTCGCCCGGCCGTTTTGCTGTTCGACAAGCTCCAACTTCTCGTTACCCTTTTGGATAAAGAACTTGCGCTCGAGGAATTTGAGACCTTCGTCGATGATGCTGGTTTCATGTTAGCCTTGCTCTTTCGTTGATTCTAACAGACTGTGAGGATGGCTTACATGATAGGCGCACTAATGGCCATGACCGCCTTCCACTCGTTGCCGTCTAGCGGGATGACACTGAAGAGTCCCTGCAAGAACGGAATGTAGAGGAGAGCAAAGTGCAAGGCCATGCTCAAACAGATGGCATAGACGAGCATCATATTTTCCCAGAGCGGCAGTGTCAGCAGACTCTCTGAGCTGCTCAAAGCGTTCATGGCATTGAGCATCTCGATTACGACCAAGATGCTCAAGCTGACGGTTGACGCAGCCTGGGCAGACGAGTTGCTAAACATTTCGCAGCCGATCTCAGGGAACTGGGTAGAGCAGCGGTGGAAGTGGCGGAGCTGGTAGAACGAGATTTGAGGACCGTCGCTATTGAACATGAACCACCACGCATAGCCACCGACAGTTGCGGCACCGACATAGGTACCAATAACCATGTAACGGAAGAACAACCAGCCGCTGATGAGAGGCTCGTCGCGCTTACGGGGCTGGCGCTTCATCACATCGTGGTCCGGAGGGTTGAAGGAGAGAGCGGTGGCGGGGAGACCGTCGGTAACGAGATTGACCCAGAGGAGTTGGACAGGAATCAAAGCTTCAGGCATACCCATAGCGGCAGTCAGGAAGATCGACACGACTTCTCCAATGTTGGACGAAATGAGGTAGCGAATGAACTGCTGAGTGTTGTTGTAGATAGAGCGGCCTTCTTCGACGGCGCCTTCGATGGTAGCGAAGTTGTCATCTACAAGGACCATATCAGCGGCGAGCTTGGCTACGTCGGTTCCGGAGCCCATGGCAACACCAATGTCAGCTTTCTTGAGTGCGGGAGCATCGTTCACACCGTCACCAGTCATAGCGACCACCTCACCGGCTTGCTGAAGGAGGTCGACGAGTTTGGACTTGTGCGTTGGCTCAGTGCGGGAGAAGAGGCTTGCGTGCTTAGCGGCTTCCATCTTTTCAGATTCGGAGAGATCATCGAATTGGCGACCAGTAAAAGACTTGCCAGTAAGATCCTCGTTGGGTCCGAAGACGCCAATCTGACGGCAGATGGACTCGGCAGTGTTTTGGTTGTCCCCAGTGATGACCACGACGCGGATACCAGCAGAGCGGCACTTTGCGATGGAGGCGCGGACTTCAGGACGAGGAGGATCCAACATGCCGACGAGACCGATGAGAGTCATCTTCTGCTCTAGCTGAGTGTACTCCTTGGTGGTCTTCGCCTTCGCCAGAAGCGGGTTCGATTCAACGTCTTCAACAGACGCCACAGCAATGACACGCAGACCGCGATTGCCGTACTCGACAATCTCCTTGTTGATAAGACTGGCCAGTTGCTTGCTCATTGGTATCTTCTTGCCGTTCTTGCCAACGACGACATTGGTGCAACGATCAAGAATTGACTCGGGGGCGCCCTTTACGAGAAGCTTCTGCGAGTTGCCCTTCTTTACAAGGACAGACATGCTCTTACGGTCGCGGGAGAATTCGTAGGTTGCTAGGCGGGAATACTGGCTCTCGTAGTGCTTGGTGGCGAAATCGAGGCGTCCTTCAGGCGAGGTGCTGGCGCGCGTGGCATTGTGGGCAATGTCGGGAGTGCCAACCTTTTCTACTAGGACACGAAGGGCACCCTCAGTAGGCTCACCGACGAGGTTATACGTGCCATTCTTGGAGTCGTAGGCAAGGGCGGCATCGTTGCAAAGCGCCGTGACTTCACAGATCTGGCGGACAGTGTCGGATTGCGCCGCGAGGTTCTCGAGAGGATTGCCACGAAGTGAGATCTGGCCCTCGGGCGCAAAGCTAGTACCTTGGACGTCAAACTCTTCAAGGCCGCTGCCCTGTTCGTTGAGGAAGACCATCTTGTTGACGCTCATCTGGTTGGTGGTGAGGGTGCCAGTCTTGTCGGAGCAGATGACGCTGCAGCTGCCGAGAGTCTCGACAGAAGGCAAGCTCCGCACGACGGCGTTCCTCGCAGCCATCTTGCGCGTGCCCAGGGCCAAGCAGGTTGTGATGACGACGGCCAGACCCTCGGGGATGGCGGCGACACCGAGCGAGACGGCAATCTTGAGGTAGTAAATGGCGCCCTTGGTGAAGCTGCCATGCGAGGGGTCGTTGAAGTTGCGGATGTTGATGAGCCAGACGAGGATGCAGATGGCCGTGATGACCTTTGCGAGCTGGTCGCCGAAGTCGTTGAGCTTCTCCTTGAGGGGTGTGGGCTGCGAGATCTGTGCCGTGATGCTCTCATGGATGTCTCCAATTGCGGTGTTGGCGCCTGTCAGGACGACCAGCGCAGTCGCATGGCCCGTGACGACCGTGGTACCCGAGAAGAGCATGTTGACTTGGTCCTGCTTGACGGCGCTCTCATCTTTGACGGCCCGGGTGTCCTTGGACACGCTCTCGCTCTCTCCGGTCAAGATGGACTGGTCGATGTTGAAGCTGTTGCTCTGGATAGACAAGATCCTGCAGTCGGCGGGTATCCTGTCGCCGATTGTAACGGAGATGACATCTCCAGGGACCAGCTCGTCGGCCTTGACGCGTTTGACGTGGCCGTCGCGCACGACCTTGGCTTCGTTGGCGGAGTATTCTTGCAGAGCCGCAATGGCCTTTTCGGCGCTGGTTTCCTGCGATACTCCGACGACGGCGTTGAGGACGAGGATGGTGAGAATCTATGGGGCCTGTCAGCGCAGTGCAGGCAGAGTCTGGTCTAGTACGTACGACTGCCGGGTCGACGAAAGCGGTCCAGCCTTCATCCTCTTCAAAGAGGGCAAGTACGAACGACACTGCTGCCGAGCCTAGCAAGATGATGACCAGCTGGTCCTTGAACTGCTCCAGGATGAGCTCCCAGATGGGTGTCGGCGGGTCTTCTGGCAGCGCTGTCCCGCGTGTTAGTGGTGGGCGGCCTCTGCGACGGCGCTGACATACCGTTCTTGCCATGCTTCTCCCGTGCGCTCTGCACCTGCTGGGCGCTGAGGCCCTGTTGCTCCTCGACCTGGAACTGCCTCAGCGCCTCGGCAGGCGTCTTGGTGTACGCATTCTCCATGCCCACTGCTCTCGGTGCCGCGTCTGCGTCTCTCGGTGCTCTCGCTGTTGGATGGTCCGCGTGGCGCGGTGGTGGTGGTGGTCGCAGAGATAGTTCGGCTCGCGAAGTGTGTGGTCTTTGCCTATGACGTTGAGATGCACTGGGACAACGTCCGCCTTAGTACTGGGAGCGGCAAGGGAGGGACCGTGTTTCCTGGCACAAGCAGCGTCACAGGAGAAGAGGATGGAAGGTTCTGCGATTGTCCACGGCAGCAACGGCTGTACTGGCGGCGCAACAGCTCTTGTCTCGACTTCGGCGCGTCCCAAGAAATCTGTCCTCTAAAATCGACCCGCATGCGCCACAGCACTAGTCCGCTTGCAGCCTCTCCAGCCACCCTTCGCCCGCCAACACGTTTCGCGCACCTCGTTGCCATTCGCGCACCCGTCCGACTGCACCTCGAGCGGAATGTGGCTGGTGAGAGTCGCCGTTCGCAGCGACTCTGCAAGGCTTGGGGCGCGGCCAGATTCCGAGGCCAGGTGCCATGTTCGGCCATGCCCCGCGGCTCGAGCTCCCCACCTTGGACATCATGACTGCAGCTCACCGGGGCAAGACTGCCGTGCCTGCGGGTCGAGCTCGGCAATCCGCGTCTTAGCAGAGCTCACGTTGCCAGCACTGCAGTGTCACTCGCAAAGGAAGCAGCGAGTCGAATCATATGGTAAACGTTTCGTTGGATAGTAGCCCGCGTATGCTATTGCAGCCCATGTTCCAGGTCGTCCCGACATGCACAATTCATCAAAGGGTATTATGGCCTACCAAAGGTATCCCGCTCGCTAAACGCCGCAAAAAGCCTTCAAAGGCCCGGTCAAATGCTATCGTCATCATCATGTACCCAGTCCGATCCAGTCATGCCCGCTCTCTAGCATCACCACCTGTATCGTGTACGACTATAATCTATGTATCGTGAATAAACCCAGGCAGCCATAGCGCCGTGGGAGAAGTAGAAAGTGCAAGCTCATTGGCTTGCGCAGTATGTCCGAATCAATCGGGCAATGTCCCTGGTGATGAAGGGCTTGGTGACAAAGCCCTTCATTCCGCTCTTGACTGCTTTGTCCAGAGCGGCATCCGTAATGTCGGCGCTGACGGCCAGGATGGTCGGCTTTCGCACGAGCTCGGGCATCTTCAGAATCACCTCGGTAGCTTGGAAGCCGTCCAGCAGCGGCATCCACAGGTCCATGAGGACGACATCAAATGCTTCAGAAGCCGGCGCGAGCGCATTGCGACGAACCGTTTCGACGGCGTCGTTACCGTTGAATGCCGTGGTAATGTTCTTGTAGCCCAGCCTGCCGAGCATGCTCACCAAAACGCGTCGGTTGATAGCGTTGTCGTCCACGACCAGAATGTTCAGGGGCAGCTGTTCGCCGAGATCGGTTGGCACGACGTCCCGCTCCAGAGATAGAGCGCGAGTAGAGTGTTGCCGCGGGGGCGATGAAGTGCGGCGGGGAGTAGCAAGGCCAATGTCATCTGGCGATCTTGCAGAGGGGGCGGTGATGACAGGTGTGATTGGTGGCCGACGTTCCCGCTCGTGTCTGAATGCATCAGAACTCAGCGGAGGGGTGACTGGGCCCCGGCCAAGGTCCAGACGAGGTACCTCGGGATCGATAGACATGCGAGACTTGATGGACAGGGTGGGGGACCCAAATGGTGTTGCAGGGCGACTGCATATTTCGCCTGGGGTAAGCGGGACTCGCATCTCAAATTCTGATCCTCTTCCGGGTCCCGACACATGCGAACGCAGGCAGAAGAGATCGCCACCGAGCTTCCTCGCAATACCCTTCGCGACCATGAGACCAAGGCCCAGCCCCTCACTCTGCCGTGTCATGGAGTCGTCTTCTCTTGAAAACGGCTTGAACAGGTTAGGCAGAAACGCCGCCGGGATGCCGGAGCCCGTGTCCTTGATGTTGATGACAATGTAGCGACCTTTTGCGCTGAGTGTCGCTTGGAGTGTGATGGATCCGTCCTGTGTAAACTTGATAGCGTTGAGAGCAAGGCAAGAGACCATCTTAGCAAGGTCCCGTTCGTCAATGACGATTGTCTCTGGCACATCGGCGGAAACAGTCCACTCGATCCATTTGGTGTGTGCCTCTCCATTCGAGCTACGCGTCCGAACTTCAATGCGCTCTCCCGTATCCGTGGCCTCGGCGATGGCGGAATCCGGTCGTCCTCCTACTTTGAGCGCATCGTTGATGACGTACTGAAGGACTTCTCGCAGGTTGGTGTGTCGCAGTCCAGGGACCTTGGAGTGTTCGGATGCGAAGATTGGCGAGGTGGTGGAGTCACACTTGCCCAACGATGTTCCATGTGAGCAGGTGTGGTCTAGTCGGTCCAGTTCCAGAGCGCTTGCATCTGGAGGACAGGACTTGGTGCCGCGCATGGGAGGCTCCTCTGAAAAGGTGTCTCGAACTCGTTGGCGGGCACTCTTGACCACGCGTGTCTTGTTAGCATGGTCTGCCCAGGAAACTTCGTGTCGTCTTCTTTTGATGCCGCGTAGCGGAGCGCGCATGTCGTTGCCGGTAATCATCAGATCCGGCCGCATCTCGCGCCAGAAGGTGTTCCACTGGTCGGGCGTCTTGTCTAGTGGCGAAAGTGGGGTCTCTGGTACGCCCATGTTCATGTCATAGGCGTGGACAACATTGTCGGCTGCTTCGACTGCGCGTCTTGAGCTGTCTGATACGTAGTTAGCATGGCTCGGTTCAAGACTCGATGCTGGATTGGTGTTTCCCAGGAGGATTAAGCAATGGTTTTGCAGGATTGTTACACACCTTGGACCGCCTCAATGTTCTCCCTGAGTGTGTCGAGTATCTCACGGGTCCGCGATTCAAGTTGCAGGGATTCTGATGCTTCTTTTACGTTTGCCATCATGACGTCTAGCATACCAACGACACCCTGCATCGGCGTCCTCAACTCATGGGATAGACTCCGGGCGTAAGGCTTCAATGACTGGGCAACTGAGACGGCTCTGTGGGGCACGATCCTGGGTATCTGAGCTCGGATTGGTTCAGCAGCCTCTGCAAAATCATTGCCTTCCAAGACGCGCTCTAGGATCATGTCTTCCAGGCTATGGAACAGCATCTCAAGAAATCCCCAGCTCAACACGCGCCGAGCAGCCCCCTCTTTACCCCACATGACACCAAAGTGGGCGAAGCACTTTCCTTCCGCAAACAAGGGGATTCCGAGGTAGGCCTCGCCCGGGATGATGAGGTCGTTTGGATTGTCGAGAATAAAGTCGTTTAGTCTTTCGGGGATGATGAAGACTTTGTCGTGCTTCATGTAGGCACACGGACACTGGTAGGCATGGTACTTGAAGTTTCTCAGGTGGCCGGGTCCGTTGCCATGGTCGTCGTTGATGTAGAAAGCCTCGCCCATGAGGCAGGCTCCAGGCTCGCCGATGGGTGGCAGTTCGACGGCAACATTCTTGTCGTCGACGAGGATGCGCTTGGAGACGAAAGCGTACTGGGCGTCGGCAATCTTGGCCAGGCCTTGGGTGAGCTGGATCCAGAAGCTGTCGGTATCAGCCTTGCGGAGGGCATCCTTGAGTTTGACGAGCTGCTCGGCGGCGTTGCTCTCTGCCGGCACGTAGAGCTGGGACAGTCCCTCTCTGAAGCCGTTCTCGCCTTGCTGTACGACCATGCCAGGCATGGGGCGGGAGAAGCAGAGCGACTGACGCTCGATTATATCAGGTGGGATGGTAGTAGGTCCCTCCATCGTTCAGACTTCCATGCGGGCAGTCGGCACGGGGGTCCAGGATGGGCACAGGGGTCTGGGTCAGACGAGGTGGGCAGCTGGAGGGAGGATATGCAGAGGCGACCAAGGCAGGCGGAAACACATGCAGAAGCGGATTAGTAACGTGGGTGGGAAGGGCGAGGAAGGCGTGATGTGCGGGACTGAGAGAAGGAATGCGAGGAATGGCAGGCACGGCGGGCAGTCAGCGATATGGTTGGTCTTTTGCTAGAGTCGCACACAAGGGCTGGTGGACGATCTAGAACCTGTCCCGGAGCCGTGGCTTTGCGCGTCCTTGCACCTCGCGCCTGGCACCTTGCACCCTCGCCCTCCAGGCCCGCCGCTCGTTTTGGTGGTGACTCTGCTGGCTGCCTGGCGCGCTTCAAGAGGACAGCGGGCCCCGACCGCTGCTGCTGTCTTGCCGTGAGGCTCGCCGTGCTGCGAGCTGGCCCCATGCTCCCCAAGACGGTCCCGCCGCCTTTTGCCTTGGACGCTGGGGCAGAGTTTGAGCGTCGAGGGACCCTGGCGGCTTTGGTCAGCACGCTCGGTGGGCCGCGCCTGCTGGAACAGTCTAGACGCGCTCGGCTGCCGGTCGCTCCTGCACGATTCCCAGCGCTACCCCAGTAGCCCCTTCCGCTTCGGCCCCTATGCAAACCTCGCCCGCACAGTCGCCGCCGACGCTCACGCCTGGCCCTACGCCATGACGATTACAGTCGCCCGCCCCAACATGCACATTACCCTTTCGCCGTCGTCTTTTCTTTTTGCCCATCCGCAAGTCCATGGCCAGCATGCTTTATTGTGGCGCCCCGAAGCTGCCTGTCTGCTGCTCAACAGCTGCCACGCCGCGGCGCCCACCCACGTCGGCGCCCTCCAGCCTTGGTCCAGCCTGACGTCAGCGGCTCCCGCTCCCACGCAGCGCACCGCGCCCGTTTGCTGCCCTCGCATTCCCCATGAAGCCGCACTGCCGTCGTGCAGCACAGTGTTTGCAGATGGACAGCGCCGCACCGGGCTTAGCGCCGCCGCTTGATGGCGCCAGATCGACGATCGGCCGAAACGGAAGCTAGCGCCCTTTGTTCTGCTGCCCAGCTGTCTGCTCGTGCTCGCGTCGTCCATCTCTGCCCTCACGCAGCTCCGACACCCGCCCACCAGTCGCCTGGCCCGACATTGCCCTCTTTTTCGACACCGTTGCTGCGGCCTCTGCTTCACTCTGTGACGCCGCCCCTCTGCATGTCGCCCAGACTCTCGGCCCTCGAGCAAACAGTAACGTGTCATCTCTCAAGCCCAGGCCTCAGGCTGCATGCTCGGCCTTTTGCTACCCTTATTCCCTGCGCTAGGGACAAACCATCTTTGTCTGACGAATCAGCCGCTGCCCTTCCGCTGTCCGTATTCACTTCACAGCTTCCGTCTGCTGGCTCGACTTCCGCCAACGTCCAAAGGCCCTCGAGAGGCCTGAGGTCAGAGTAACGTTACATGGTGTCTGCTTCACGTCGTGACTTCTCCAGACCCGTGGGTGGGCTCCTGTTTGGGAACCCGTCGCACCAAGCATGCATCAACTAATCAGAACATGATCGACACGACATCGTGAACGGCGTCCTCCCATGCGAGTAATGATGTGCACCGTGTGCTGATCAGCTTCTCTAGCTGGGGCTCAGGCCATGTCAGCATTCATGCCCTTCTTTCTTTTATCTTCCCTTTTGGCCTCACCTACACCACCATTACCCGTGAACACTCGTCGCTACCAAGCTGCCATCCAACGAGTGCTGTGGACATGTGCGACGCCTGGCATGCGGCTATCCAATTTTCCGGCGCTAGCTGCACCGGACCACTCCAGGGCTGCAGAAGCAGCAGCCACAAACCATGAAAGCTGCCAGTACCCGCTACATCACGTTGCTAGGACTTTTCCAGTAAACGTCGGCGTCTTGGTTCTCACCGCAACTGCGATAGTGGAGAGGCATTCTTCAAGCGACGGCCGGCCGGCGGTAGCATCTAGATCGTGAGGCGAACATCGTCGAAATTTTACGACGACTCCTCAAGATCTTGCTGCACCCACGACCCACTCACCGGGTCGAGATAATGCGCTTGCCAATCAGACCTCTAAGCAGACGTCTTGACACCACTGATTGAGCGACGCTATCATCTATTGGTTCATCACAGCTGGCGAGGTCAAGAGCATATGAACCATGGTACGCATCTGACATGCCGCGCTAGAAGCTCTACCCGCGGAGCCGTCGAGCTGTCCAGACCATTGGCCAGCCCAAGGTCTGCCTACTCCAAGCCTTTGCTGCACATTTGTTTCTATATTGCTCCAGATGTTCAGCAGAGGCGTTCACAACACACCTTGTACCAACGAAGACTCTCGATCTCTCGGGAATCTACTCCGCGAAGATGACGGCATGGACATCCATGTCTGCTGTCTATACATTGCGCCCATCTCTAGAATCCTTGGCAACGGTCTGGGCCTACCCATATCGGGTACCTGGTCTGCCTCGTCGATATCAAAAGCCGCACGACCGTGCTCCTTAGGAAGCTTGCATCGACAGCTGACATGTAGACAGCATTACGGGCTTAACGCGCGAGCTCTCAAAAAAATCAAATGTTCTTACTCTGAACTACGACGCATCAGCCTGCAACATGGTGAAACGGCTCCGGCCCGCTCCAGAACAAGATGCTTCGTGCTACGCCGCCGCTCAGGACATAAAGCAAGCACGGCGAGCTGAGGGCGGCGGTGCGTCTCATTCGGCCAACTAATGTCAGACGGCAACGATGACAAGCCTAGGCTTTGACAGACCCTGAGCAGCTCCTGCATATCCCTTGCGCTTCTTACGTTGCACCGCGTCTCAGGCTCCGAACATGGCTATTGTGAAGCTCACAGAGAGCCCAGAACAGATCTATCTTACGGCGTGCGCTGTAGTGTCTGCTCGGGGTATCGATGGCTTGTACAGCCCGGGCCGCCAACGTGCCGAGTTCCGGACCGTCTCTAGGCCAGGGCATGAGGTCGTTCGCGGCTCGATTCACACCTACCAATACCGAGATTTGGCCGAATACCTGCTCAATTGACTTTGTGAGAGGGTACGCAGAGCATCGCGAAGCCGGCGTGTTGCAAGCTTGATCATCGGCATGCTCAACGAGTTTCCATCTATCAGCTAGGACTGTACAAACCTTCAGTGCACATGTGTGATGGCGGGATGCCGGAAGAAGCGCAGTCTGATCAACAGGCAGATAGTCAGCTCCAGTGACATCGTCCTTGTACCATTCGATTTCACGCCGTTCGTAGCAAACGCACACCAACACTACAATGAGTACCAAAGTACTTTGCCACCCGTCTATCAGCTGGCAGTCCATACTATATGGTGTCCTCGATGGTAGTTTGCAACTGCCTAGATATGAGCATCGCGGTACTTGAGTGGTCGTGTATCATTGATGCATGGGACAGGGTCATACATGTACACCATTTCAAGGTGCCTACAGTTCGGCACCTTGTTCAAAGATGTGATATCACACCATCACGGCCTAATCAAATAGCCTGAGTATGCGCTCTTTTCGAGCACTGTACCCCTCACATACCACTAGTTCAGACTCATGAGCAGCTGAAGGACTCTTCAAAAGCATCCGGCCCACGCATCAGTTTATACGATGTCTCCACCCTCAAATCAACAAGTCAAGATCATGTCTCTCCCAATGCCATCTCATCAACTCTCGGCCAATCTGCTCCTTCTCCTCCTATTACCACTCAACACCGCTTCCGCAGTCCTGCAATCCGCCTGCACCATACCAACGATAACAACAACAGTCGCGATGGACACATCTACATTCGTTGCTCCAACCGACGCGACCGCCACGTCTCCGGCACCAGCGTCCACAACAGCGCTATGGCAGATTGACCCCATGTGCCTGCCCGGCGTGGCTCAATGTCACCATTTCGGTGATCGATTCCGGTACTGCAATGCCACAGGCTTCTGGGTCCCGAATTATTGTGGTGGGGATTGGATTTGCTGTGCGTATAGTGCGAGAAACGGGGCTGGCCCTATGTGTGAGAGTAGGGAGCAGTGTGAGGTAGTTGGTGGGCCGGGGATGGCCCTGGGCCTGTGGGAATAGAACGGTATATCGAGGTAGATGCTGGAATTGGGATGGGGACAACACATACGTGGGTGATGCAAGTAAGACGGCAATGCGTATGAGCAGTAACAGACGGCCTGGACGGTAGTAAATCGACCAATTGTACTTCCTCAGTCTTACTCTTCACCTCAGTCGTCGTGCAACGAGCTCACTGAACGTTACTCGGTCATAACACATCATTGGCCGTCTGTTCCATTCATCTTGGTATATTCTCTATTCATCAAGTTTATAGCCTTCGTTAGAATTGATAGATACCCCACACTATGATGCTGCCTGGAGAAGCCGATGTCGATCTTTCCATTACTTTCAGGCAGACCAAAGTAAAGCGTCTTTGTAGTTACGATGACAGCAGGAAGGCAGTGCTCGGTGGGGTCCACATGAAAACCCTTGACTTTGAATAAGCACAGCAACTCTAGACCGAACACTCTACTCAATCGCAGATAAGGAGCAGCTCGACAGGCAAAACCGAGAGGTGCTGGCTCCTGGGCTTGTCGGAGATACTCCGAAGAAACGTCAATATTGGTAGTGACAGTGGGGCGGATCGATGAGGTGTAGCTTGGGCTTCGTCGGACTTGTAAGGGATTGTGTCTACTTTTACTAACAGGGCCGAGAAGAAAGGCTACAGACGATGGGTTCTCATACGCACCGACCTCTCTACGTCCGCGCTTATTTTGTCCAGAAGGCGGGTAGTTCACATGCTGTAGCAACGTCACGGAAACCGTCATGTCAGAGTGAGTACAGCGTTGAGTACTTTGCGTTGAATACATGTCTCCCCGAGGTGATCTACAGTGCATGAGTCAGAACAAAAACGTCCTCGGGTGATTCAGCTGCTAAGTAAACGCAAGGAGGTTCTGCAATAGCAACTTCGGGATCAGAGAGATGATGTTACGGGAGATGAGAAAATGTCAAGTCAACATATGCGTCAGGTTGCAATACCTGATTGGGGAGCGGACATGTGTTGTGTAGGATATATTGTTGCATTTCGTGTACATATTTCCGTTCGCTCTGAACTTCATTATCGTCGCATCATCCCATGACCCTAGCACTACCGGACTCTGCAGACCAGTCGCTTACAAGTTCACGGCAGTCCTGAAGTTGTTGCCGGCATAGACGGCGTTGTCACCGAGTTCCTCCTCGATACGGAGGATCTGGTTAAGCTTGGCGAGACGCTCAGATCGGGCTGGCGCACCAGTCTTGATCTGACCAGATCGTAGACCGACAACGATATCGGCAATGGTGACATCCTCGGTCTCTCCGGAGCGGTGAGAAACCATGACACCCCAACCGGCACCGAAAGCGTCCTTGGCAGCCTGGATGGCCTCGGTGATAGTACCAATCTGGTTGACCTTGAGGAGAAGAGCATTGCAAGACTTGAGCTCGATGGCCTTCTTGATGAACTCGGGGTTGGTCACGGTCAAGTCGTCACCAACAATCTGGCCATCGTAGGTCTTGAAGAAGTAGGACCAGGCCTCCCAGTCGTCCTCAGCGAAGGGGTCCTCGATGCTAACGATAGGGTACTTCTCGGCCAGAGACTTGTACATCTCGGCGAGTTGCTCGTATGTGAGCCACTTGCTCTTGTCGCTGTCGGGGTTCTTGAAGTCGAGGTCGTACTTCTTCTCGTCGGCCTTGTAGAACTCGCTGGACGCAACATCCATAGCAATCTTGATCTTGCCAGTGTAGCCAGCCTCCTCGATGGCCTTGGTGATGAGGTCGAGAGCCTCCTCAGCGGTTTGGATGTCTGGGGCGACACCGCCCTCGTCACCGACGTTTCCAGCGGACTGTCCGTACGTCTTCTTGGCGAGAGCCTTGAGCTTCTGGTAGACTTCGGCTCCTTGGCGCATCGCCTCGGAGAAGGTGGGGGCTTCACTGGGAGCTGTTAGTGCCGAGTTCCACGGGCTGCACGGGTATGAAGTTACCAGGGAACGATCATGAACTCTTGGAAAGCAAGACGGCCACCGGCGTGCGAGCCACCGTTGAGGACGTTTTGGACTGCACAGTCAGTACGCAGTGACTGCATTGCTCGATAGGAATTGCCTACAGGGAACGGGGAGAACATAGGGCTTCTTGGTGCCAGCCAGGTCGGAGATGTGTGCGTAGAGGGGGACACCCTTCTCGGCGGCAGCGGCCTTTGCGATGGCCATTGAGACACCGAGGATGGCGTTGGCGCCCAGGTTGGTCTTGTTTGTTGTGCCATCGAGCTTGTTAAGGAACGCGTCTACGGCGGACTGGTCCTTGACGTCGAGCTTCTCCTTGATCAGGGCAGGGGCAATGGTGTCGTTGACGTTGGCGACGGCTTTGGTGACACCCTTGCCGCCCCACTTGGACTTGTCTCCATCGCGGAGTTCGCAGGCCTCGTGGGAGCCAGTGGAGGCGCCGGAGGGGACGATGGCGCGGTGAAGGCCGGTCTCGGTGACAATGTCGACCTCGACGGTCGGGTTACCCTAGAGCGGGTTAGCCGTGAAGCTCCGGGGTGGGAGATGCGTTGCTGGTGCACGACGTACCCGAGAGTCGTAGACGGAGCGGGCGTGGATCTTGGTGATGGTCATGGTGAAGGATTGCTGTTGGGAGAGTCAATTGGGGTGCTGGGGAGCCGCAGACGTGCAGGGCAGGAGATATAGAAGCAGGCCGGATGCGCGGGCAGCAGAGTCCGGCCGCGGAGAGGCTGCCGGCAGAAAATTCGACTTACTAGTTGTATGTGTAAGATCAAGTGTCGGTGTTGTTTTGTTTGGGTGGGGTGTTCCAGAGCTTAAGAGTCCAGCAAGGTTTTGGAGGGGTTGTTCAGCAGATTTCAGCCCCGCTATGACGCCGTCGCCTCATTGGCAGCCCACGCCCTCGTTTGTAAAAGCCATTATCGCAAGCCTTGGGTGGGACGACGCGCAAGCTGGCTTGGGCGAGCTGTGGCATGGGCGTGACAGGCGTCCGTGATACATGCCCTCTGCGGGCCTGCCGATTATGCACGGGAGATCGCCGTCCCAGGTAGCTTCTTTGGCAAACGACTCAAAACTCCATCGTCGCCAGCGTCTTGCAAGCCAAGCCAGACGAAACAGCAGCTCTCATGGCATGCGCGACGGTCCGAAGATGTTAGTTAGGCATCTATACACGTGATCCACCTATTTACTATACATTTACTTACTAGCGTTACTTCTCTATTATATATACTAGAGGTTCCTCTCTTTATATAGATTATTAATATATTTATATACTTTATTTTATTTTATAGGTTATAAGCTTATTAATACTTCTAAGCGTAACTTAGCTACTTATATTACTTCTTTTTACTAACTATATAGCGCTTAACTATATTATTATTTATATCTTTAACTATACTACTTTATAAATATCTTTTACTCTCTATTAAATATAACTACTTTTTATAGTATTACTACTATTTTTAGTAAAAACTTTAAAAAGCTTAATAAATTTAATAACTATAATAAGTAGTTTAAAGCTTTTAAAGAGCTTACTATTTTTAATAGTTAGATTACTTCTCTTTTTAAGCCTAAACTTTTAACTTTTACTACTTTTAGACCTTAGTAATCTACTTATTCTTATTTTAATAGTAATATTATTTTATAAATTACTATATTATATTTACTAAATAATACTACTAACTAACTTACTATTTACTAGACTTAGCTAAAAAACTAAAAGAAGTTTAATAAAACTTTTTACTTTACTACTACTTTTCTTTATACTATAGTTAAGCTTTAAGTTTAGAAAAAACTTACTACTAATAAGTCTCTTAATTTATATAATACTTTTATTACTATTACTACTAATAATAAAGTATCTAACACTATTATACTTAATTATACTTTTATTAAGCTTAATTAAATTAAGATATAAAATCTAGCTAATATTTAACTTTTTTTTACTTAGTTTAAAGAACTTTATTATAATATTAGTACTATAGAAAGTATATTATCTTATACTTAGCTTATTAGTAAAGCTCTTAATCTAAACTCTTTAGTCTAAGTTAAAATAATTTATCTATATACGCCTACTTAATATAGCTTTTAAGCCTACTAAAGCTACGTAGTATCTTAGGCGCCTACTACTTTAGATAGCTATTTAGTTAGCACTTTTATAATATATTTATATTTATATCTATACTTACCTACTATATATTTATCTTACGTACTACTTTATATACTACGTAATTACTATATACTATATATATTATATTATATTATATATATACACTAATATACTAAATATAGCTTTATATTTAGCTACTTTTATAAAAATACTATTACTAGTAATATTATAATACTATTACTAGTAATACTATAATACTATTACTAGTAATATTATAATACTATTACTATTACTACTTACTACTCTACTATATAAATACTTATACTAATATAAAACTTAACTAAAATATTATACTACGCGCTTTATAAGCACTTAGATACTTAAGTATAATACTAGACTATTTTAATTTCTTATAGCTTTTACTTACTTTTTATAACTTACTTTTATCTTTCTACTTATTTTACTTTAGCTCTTACTCTTTAGATTAAGAATACTTATAATATACTTTACTAGATTATTTAATTTTTAAAGCTTTACACTTATAAAAAAATTATATATTTTTATATACTATTAGTACTTACTCTTATACTCTATATATATATATATACTTTATACTTTAATATTTTTAATAAACTTTTTAAATAACTTTATAAGCTCTATATTTAATAGTAAGCTTATTTTTCTAGTATTTACTATTTTTACACTTTTTCTTTTTATAATAGTTACTATATTTAGATTTATAAACTTTACTACCTCTAAAAGCTTAAACCTTTTTATACTTAATTAGTGTCTATATATATATATATAGTAGTATATACTCTACTTACCTAGCTTCTTAAGATACTTTATAAGAATTATCTATATTATTTTATTCTACTTTAGACTTTAGATAGAATATATTTAGATAGAAGATATTTAGATAGAAGATATTTAAAAATATATTCTCTTATACTAAATAAAGTTTTTTTAAAGTATACTTTTTACTACTATACTCTTATAACTATACTTTTATAACTATACTCTTAATTAGCCTTTTCTCTCTTAGCTCTTTAGCTACTATAGTTTAATATATAACTTAAATTAATTTAAATCTCTACTATATTCTAGCTATTTAACTTATAATTACTACTTTTATACTTTCTATTCTATTTATAGCTACTATAATTACGCTTACTACTTCTTTTTAGCTTATTAGTAAGATTAAAGCCTCTCTAACTAAATACTATAACTTATTTCTTAACTACTAGAAAATATCTTACTATAATATTAAGATTACTAATACTATATTTAAGAATTTTAAGTCTCTTTTTATTAATTTCTATAATAAGTATAATAACTTCTAAAATAACGCTAAAGACACTAAGCTTTATAAAGCTAATAATAAAAGTAATAATAAAAATAAGTTTATTACTAAGACCTTCTCTAGTAAGTATATTATATACTTTTATTATAAAAATAATAGTTACTCTATTAATATATATAAATACGTTAGTAAACTAAATATCTCTAAGTATATCTATAAAAACTATAGTAAGCTTAGTTATATAAAGAATAACTACTATATAAAAGCTTATACTTTTAATAAAACTTCTAAGAACTCTACTATAACTTTTACTAATACTAATATTACTATTTCTAATTTTAACTCTAACTTTAGTATAGCTTATATTATTACTTTTACTAATAATATATACTTTTATAACTCTATAAACTATATATCTTTATTTCTCTCTATACTCTATACTACTAATATATTATAGAACTATAATTATAGTAATAGAATAGACTTAAGAAAGGCTACCTAAAGTAGCTAGAACTATAGTTCTAGGCGTATATATATAGTTAATAAAATAATAATACCTTCTACTTTTATAGCTATTACTACTACTTTACTATCTAATCTCTAGATCTATAACTTTAGTGTAGTATATTATATTATAAATAACTTTTCTTTTTTTACTTATCTTAATTCTATTACTAAAACTATTAGTAGGTATAAAAAAGAATCTAAACTTACTATATATAAAAAGAGCACTATTAATATTATTATTACTAATTTTAATAGTAATTACTCTATTTTTAAGCTTTATAATATTTACTTTACACTAGATATATATTATAACTTACTTTTTATTTTTATATTATTAATATCTAGATAGAGTTTTAAAATTCTAATTAATAGATAAGATATACTTATCTATAGTAAAAGTGCTAACTAGGCTCTTAACCTAGACTCTTTAGTCTAAGTTAGAATAATCTATCTATATATATCTACTTAACGTAGCTCTAGAGCTTTTAAGTCTACTAAGGCTATATAGTACTTTAGATACCTACTATTTTAAGTAGCACTACTTAGCTAGCACTTTTATAATATATCTATATCTATACCTATATCTATACCTACCTACTATACGCCTACTTTATATACTATCTATTATAGATTAAACTTATAACCTTTACTTACTAAAGCGCTAGTAGAGAGCCTATACGCTAAATATTAAAGTTTAGCCTATATAGCTCTCTCTAACTTATATATAATATCTTACTTAGTACTTAACTTAATATAATTATCTTATCTATTAATATCTTTTACACTATATTACGTCTACCTTATAGTATCTAGAATACGCGTAGTAAGTAACTACACTAAAGAACTTAGCGTATACTTATAAATATTATATCTTATAATATTATAACTCTATAGCTAAGGCGCTAATAATTATTACACTTTTATAATATATTTTCTATCTTTAGTTATATCTCTAGATTAGCTACTAATATTCTACTATAAAACTCTATTATATAACTATAGAGTAGAACTTATTACGCGTAGTGTACGCTAGCACTAATTATAGAAGATATATTACGCTAGAAGTCTATTATTAAAGAATATTACTAAGCGTATTATAACTCTAAGAGAGTGTTACGCTACTACGTAGAAATAACTATAGTTACTATATTACTATTAATAGTATTATACACTATACCTTAGTAAATAGTAGAAAATCTAGCTTACTACTTTATAATAAGTAAGTAGAACTATAGATAGTAAATAATTACTCTACTTCTATCTATTTAACGCACTACTCTCTTACCTTTACTCTTTCTCTCTACTACCTACCTTAACTACCTATATTATTACACTTAACTACTAACACTATTATTATAATATCTAATAGTAATCTTAACTTTAATATTAGTTTTAGTAGATAATACTACTTAAATATAGGCCTATCTATAGCTAAGACTATAGTTCTATCTAATAGCTCTATCTCTTACACTAAGTGTAGTACTAAAGCTAACTTTAGTAAAGCTTCTACTCTTTTACGTAGCTAAGATTCTAGCTATAAGTAACTACTATAACTACTAGTTTATAGCTAAGATTCTAGCTATAATCTAGTAGTATAAATACTATCTTATAGTTAAGAGTTAAGTTATAAGTAATAGTAGTGTTGTAATTATATTATTACTAATTCTCTACTTTTAACTAATACCTAATAAACTATTAGCTAAAGTAACTCTAATAGCTATATCTTTACTATTTACTACACTAAGCCTAGCTAGTAGAGTACCTTTAGCTACTCTACACTTCTAGAAATAAAAGAAGATCTACTAGAATAAGATAATATTCTTCTAGTTAAGCTTATAATAGTTTCTATCTCTACTAATAACCTATATAATATCTTCTTTAGTAGTTATTATTTTTAGTCTATTTATAATAAGTCTTAGGTATATATAAAGCTTAGTTACTCTAACTTTACTTTTATAAAAATCTTTAAACTTAAAAATAATAATAATAATAATAATAAGAATAATAATAAAAAGAAATAGTATAGTCTAAATCTAGGCTAAGAATCTCTCTTAGAAGAAATCTACTACGTAGTTTATAATAATAAGAACTTTCTTAAAGTAGTATAATACTCTATAAGTCTACTATAAACTCTCTTTATTAAGATTATAAAAAGCCTATCTAAGACTATACTAGATCTATATAATCTCTAATCTAGTAATATCTCTAAAGAAGACTTTAATAAGGCTATCTCTATTATTTCTAGAATAGAGAACTACCTTAATAAGCTCTAGGTTCTAGTCTACTTCTATAAGAAAGAGACTAGTAGCCTTTAAGATTATCTAGTTACTACTTAAAACTATTTTACTACTACTAATAAGTTACGTAAAAATCTTAAACGCTAGCGTAATATACTCTAAAATAAAGTTAATATACTATACGCGCTATTCTCTTTAAACGCTTCTTATACTAACTTTATATACGCTAATACTAATATTAATAAAAAAAATACTAATAGATTCTACGCCTTATATATAGAGTTTTATAATAAGTATAAGGCTATAGAAGAGTAACTTATTAAGAAAAAAGCTTACTTATTATATTAGTTCTAGAATTATACTTAGAAGAATTAGAATTATAAAGATATTCTTACCTAGAATAAAAGCCTTAAGAAATAAGTACTCTTAGCTAATAATAATATAGATAGATTAAAAGAAAAACTTAACTAGTAGTTATAATAATATAATAAAGTTATCTAACGTCTTTAAGCCTATAAGCCTAACTATTAGCTACTTACTATACTATAACGTAGCTCTAAGTAATATACTAAGCGTACTAATTATTATATTAATAATTATTATACTACTAACTACTATACTACTAACTATTACACTATTAACTATTATACTATTAACTATTACACTACTTCTCTAAATCTATATCTAAGCTAGCGTATATAAGAGCCTAAGTGTTACACTTAATATAACTCTTATAACTAATAGTAATATTTACTTTTTTTCTTATACTTATACTCTTACCTATAAGGTCTACTAGTAAACCTACTAAACACTAACTCTTATACCTACTATCTACTACTTTATAATAGTTATTAAGTTATATATTAAGTATATATATAACCTATAGAGTCTATAGTTAGTAGAGGTTATACTACCTTTAAGCTTTCTAATATAGAAATTTAGAAAAATAATAAGAATAGAAAGAACTACTCTAAGTAGCGTTATATAGCTCTTTAGAAGTATAAATTACTTTCTAAAGATAAGTAAATACTCTATCTAGAGACTTAGATTAATAGTAATACGTAGATATATATTAAGAATAGAGTTAGTTTATTTAATAATTACTTTAATATTCTTAAAGCTCTAGATAAATATTTTAGTTAGTTTACCTTTAAGCACTAATAGAAAGTGTAAATAAAGATTAGTAATAGCTTTCTAGTAATAGGTTATTTAGAGAAGTTTATTAACTAGCGTAGCTATATTATAGCTATACACTAGCTTACTAAGCTCTCTAACTATATTATAGTTCTATACTATTACTAATAGCTTTACTCTTACTTTACTTCTACTATATTATCTAACTTTAATAATTAATAAGATAGAGCTTTTATAAAGTTCTTAGACACTATCTATAAAGCTAATCTAATATAGAAGTAAATTAATAATAGTAAGGCTATTACTATAAGTGTAAATACTACTAATAAGACCTACGCTCTAAAAAGCTATAACTAGTTATCTAATAATTATAACTCTAAGCGTAAAGCTAAAACTAGATATAGTTAATAATATAAAGCTACTTTATAGCGTACCTAAGTATAGAAGAATACTATAGTAAAGACTTAAGTTTACTTCTACTATAGTAATAAGAGCTACTAAGCTTATAATATAATAGTTCTAGGCCTTACGCTCTATTAGGCTAACGTTAGCCTAACGCCTCTACTATATATATATTTCTAATAAGCTCTATAAGAGCTTCTTACTATAATAACTTTATTATTCTATATATATCTATTATCTAATCTTTTATAAGACTCTTATACATTATTATAGTTAAACTCTATATACTATCTACTAGCGCAACTTATAAGAGTAAGCTCTAGTAACTACTATAGACTTTATTATATATCTAAGCTCTCTATATTCTAAGCTCTCTAAGAAAACTATAGAGATTATCTACTAATAAGATTATTATAATATACCTAAGACTTCTAAACCTATTACGCTTACCTAAGCTAGTAACCTATACTATATATCTCTAGTTCTCTACTATTAGCGTAACACTACTACTACTATAAACTATTCTAAGAAGACTAAGAATGCTGCTAAGAAGCTATTATTATTTAGTAACTTATTTAGCTACTCTAAGCCTACCTAAGACTCTTAGGTATTAGAATACTTATTCTATATAATTAGCGCTCTGTTCTTATTTATAACTACTCTATTATAGCTATTATAGTTCTAGCTATTAGCTTACTCTTAGGTAATACTACCTCTAGCTCTTTACACTCTAAGTAGAGGCCTTTAGTAATTACTAGGTATATAAGATCTCTGCGCTAATAACTATAATATACGTATACTTAGCTACTTTTTATCTTCTAGTAACACTAATAGCTTCTAGTTTATTAAGAAATCTACTAATCTCTCTAACTCTACTAATAAGAGTAAGCTCTCTACTACTATTACCTATTACTTAGTTAAGAAGACTATAGCCTTTACTAACTCTAAGAGTATAGGTAGTAATAAGAAAGATACTATCTACTACCTATTAATAAGCATATAGCGCTATCTATTACGCCTAGCTTATATTACTAATAACTTAGAGCTAGAGAGTATCTAGTATAGTCTCTAGGCCTCTTATAATAACTTTCTTTCTACTACTACTACTATAACTCTTTCTAATTATCTATACTTTAAGTAATAACTATCTAAGTTCTTTATTATTTCTTAGAAGAATAACGTTACTACGTTTAAGCTATAGAAAACTAACGCTAATAGTAAGCCTACTTATTAGAATAAAGTTATTAAGCTAGATAATCTTAAGTATATAGGCGCTAACCTTAAGCTACTATTAGTTATTACTAATATTATAGAGTAACTACGCTCTATATAGAAAGATATTAGTAATAAGCGTGCTTACTCTAATTATCTTAATAACTACTACCTAGAATAGTCTAAGTAAGTAAAGTCTCTACTTAATAAGATTAAAGACCTCTATAATAAAGCTAAGAGTTTTAAGAGTAACTTAGATAAAGCTACTAAATATAGTATATATCTCTAGAACTAACTTACTAGCTCTAACTAGTATATTACTAAGTTAGGTAAATAGCTCTATAACGTTATAGGCGCTATATATATTAATAACTAGTAACTCTATTAAGTAAAGAAGAGTTTCTAGAAGTTAACTAAGAGCAAGGCTACCTATAAAGATTAGTACTATTAAGAATATAAAGTATATATTACTACTTAGAAAAATCTTTAAACCTACGTTACTACTAAGTAGAGCCTTTAGACTAGTATTACTAACCTCTAAACTTACTTTATATAAGTAGAGGCTACGCTAAAGAAGACTTCTTACTACTTCTATATAGATTAAAATCTACTAAACACTTTAAACTTCTTCTTTTCTAATAAAAGCTCTAATTATTCTCTCTATTCTACTTATATCTTAGGTTATTAGAGCTACCGCTATTATAGTGTATCTTCTATCTTAGGCACTAATACTAAGAATAGTAACTATAGCTATTATTACGCTTCTTACTCTAAGAAGTCTAAATCTAATATATTCTCTAGTAATAGAACTACTAAAGCAGACTATATTAAGTAGAAAATAGATATTATAGACTAGTTTAACTACTATAAGTATAAGTTTACTTCTAAAGCTAAGAAGCTTAACTACTTACGCTAGAAGACTAAAGGTACAGCCTTTAGCTATATTTAGTAAAGCTTTATTATTACTAGCACTAAGTTTATATACTCTAATAAGATCTAGATTATTTTTAACTCTATATACTAAACTCTTAATAGTAATATTACTACTCTATAGTAGTATAAAAGTAATAAGTTCTATATAAAGTCTGCTAAGACTATAAGTAAGTATATTACTTAGTTTAACGTTAGCGTTATAGCTCTATAATAGAATAACCTTACTAAGATCTAGTTTATACGTAATTAATTACTAGTATAGTAGTATAATATAACTACTATAAAGATTATTAATAGATAGCTTATCTTTATAGAATTCTACTAGACTCTCTACCTTCTTAAATAGACTAACTCTTAATCTATAAACGTTTATAATAGTAATAATAGAGAAAGTAAGAGTAGTAGTAGTAGTAGTAGTAGTTAAGGTAAGTTAGCTAACACTGCTAGCACTAGTAGTAGATAGAGTAATAGTACTAGCTTAGGTCTCTAAGAACGCTCTAATATCTAGATTAAGATTCTTAAGTATATAAACTACTACTTTAACTATCTAAAGAAGAACTATAGCTATAAGTTATAAAGTAGCTACTATTCTAGACAGCCTACGCTACTATTTAATACGTACTATAAGGTTTAAGACGCCTTAGAAAAGGCTATTACTAATAGTAGTGTTCTAGTTAGTAAGCCTATTTATTCTAAGGCGTAGAGCGTAGCTATTAGAGTTAACGCTATTACTAATACCTCTACCTATTTAGAAAATAACTAGTCTCTAGTAACTATTACTTTTAGAAATCTCTTTAGTATAAAAAGCTACTTATAAAAATACTAGCACTAGTATCTATATATACTTTTAATACCTCTAGCTATCTACTTATTTTACCTACTATAGTAGATATTAATAATAATAAGAATAAGTTAGACTCTAATATATTCTCTATATTAATATACGCTTCTCTCTTTTCTTATATAGAAGTTAGTAAATCTAATAATAATAATTCTAATTCTATCTTATAGATAATTACTAATTAGGTTAAGACTTTTAAATAGAGTCTTGCTAGGTTATATATTACTATCTTAACTATTACTACTACTACTATACGTAGTAATATATACTATCTACTTATAAGTTAGTAACTAGTCTTTAAAGAAATTATATTATTATTAAACTACTTTTCTTCTCTATAATACGTTAAAATTATAAGTAACACTAGTTATACTTTTCTCTTTATTAACTCTTCTTATACCTGCGCATATAAATACAAAACTATCTTTTTTATCTAGCTAGCTACGCTTAAGCTAGCTAATAGCTTAGAAGTTACTAATATTACTTATATAGCCTACGTAATAGTTACGTTTAGTAACTATATTAAGAATATTCTTATCTATATTATAAAGCTCTTAGGTATTTAGATAATTCTAGAAATACTATAGTTCTATACTTATAAATCTACTATTAACTAGAAGAATATATTCTTAATACTCTAGTTAGAATATTACTTAAGTAGTTATATCTATAATTATAAGCCTATATATACATAAAGTAGCTACTACTATAAAGTACTACTACTATAGACTTCTAACTCTTACTAGAAGATAGCTTACTACCTAAAGACTTCTCTTTCTATTAATATTATATTTATCTCTAGCTACGCTGCTGTAAGCGCTATCTACTAGAACTAGAATATTAGTATTATATTCTATAAAGAGATCTATTACCTAGCTAATCTTACTAATAATAAATAGGTAGACACTATACGCCTATAAGCTACTAGCGCTAAGGTTCTACTAGAGAACTATAATAAGTTCTATAATAAGATAGAAAGACTTTATATAACTAAGAAAAACTTTCTTAAGAAGTTACCTAAGGTCTTATAACCTCTCTATTAGGTCTTTAATCTAAAAGAGGCTAATAAGCTATCTATATACTAAGGTAAGCTTAATTATAATATTAAACTTAAGTCTAATAAAGAAGAATAGCTACCTAAGCTCTTTTTATAGTATCTATACTCTATATTTTATAATAAAGCGTGCGCTATAAAGCTTTATATTAATAATATAATAAAGAAGAGATATATAAAGCGTAGTACCTCTATATAGATAGCTCTACTTCTTATAGTATATAAGCTAGAAGATAGAATATAAATTTATATTAACTACTATAGTCTAAATATATACACTATTAAGAACTATAATATACTTTCTCTTATTAGAAATATACTAGCTAAGCTCTCTAAGGTAAAGTATTTCTCTAAGGTAGATATTATTACTATATTTAATAAGATCTATATTTAAGATAACTATAAGCATCTATTAGCTTTTATTACTCTCTATAGTTTATACTAGTATATAGTTATACTATTTAGTATATATAATAGTTCTAGTACGTTTTAGGCCTATATTAATAATATATTATATAAGTACCTAGATAAGTTCTATATAGCTTACCTAGACAATATAATTATCTTTAGTAAAATATTATAATAGTATAAGAACTACCTAGTGCGTATAGTTAGCTATCTAGCTAAGGCTAGTCTTTTTATAGATATTCTAAAGTCTAAATTTATAAAGAACAAGGTTAAGTTTCTAAGCCTTATTATAATAGAAGATAGTATTAAAATAGACTTAGAGAAGGTTACTACTATATAAGACTAGAAGCTTCTATAGTTTCTTAAGAATATATAAACTTTTCTTAGATTTATAAACTTCTATAGGTAGTTTATTTATAGCTTCTCTAATATTACTAAGCTACTAATATATCTTACTTAAGAAGACTCTAAGCTATTTAAAATAATAAAAGATACTAAGATTATATTTAGAGCTCTTAAGAAGGCCTTCTATAGTAATATTATTCTTATATACTTTAACTCTAACTTAAAGTATATTATAGAGACTAACGCGTCTAACTATATATATATAGTAGTACTCTTCTAGGTATAAACTAATAGCACTATATAATCTATTACTTATCTATTAAAGAAAATAACTCTAATAGAGTATAACTATAAAATCTATAATAAGAAACTTCTAGCTATTATATATACCTTTAAAGAATAGTAACTAGAGCTTATAAGTATACCTAACTACGTTAATATCTTAACTAATTATTAAGGTCTTAAGTATTTCTACACTAAGCGTAACCTTAATTATTACTAGATATAATAGATAGAGTTTATAGAGAAGTTTAACTTTTATATAACTTACTACCTAGATAAGTAGAGTACTAAACCTAATAGTCTTACCTATTACACGTTAGAAGAAGTTATAATTTTTTTAGTTATACTTTTTTGCTTATAGCGCAATCTGCGCAATCTACTAGCATTTTATATAATTTATAGCGTTTCGTACTATCTATAATAGTCTAGTACTATCTAGAATATTCTATTTACGTAGTTTATAGAATTTGCGTAACTACCTAGCTATAACTACTTATAATTATAAAAACTATACAAACAGCGCTCTTCGCGGTACCTACGTTATAAGTAGTTTATAATAGTTTAAATATAAATATAACTATAAGTCTTATATAGAATTAACTAATCTATAAGTTTAGCTATAGTTATATTTATGCTGCACGTATAGGCGTTATAACCTAGTTATAGTTATACTATTTAATATTATACAGAATAGTACTATACTATCTTAATTAGAGTTTTATAGTTATAATTAGAGTTAAAGGTATAAGATTATATATTACTTTAATAACGTAAGTGCTGCTATAATAATATTATAGTATTAGTCTTAATTATAAAGATACGTATATTATATACTTTATTCTACGCTATATCTATTACCTTATACTATCTAATATATACTAGCTCTACTAAGCTATACTTTACTATACCTTAGCTTTCTAAACTAGTAGTAGACTATTAAGCTAGTATAGAATATCTAACATAAAGTTCTAGTTTACTATCTTACCTATAACTATATCTATAAATCTATCTTTATTAGTATAGCCTCTCTATAGTAAACTTCTTACGTCTATCTTAAAGAATTAGCGCTATAGAATCTTTACTTCTAGATTACTTTCTAGCGTAAATAAAATATACGCGTAATAGGCTTTTATAAGTTAGCTAATCTAGTAGATTCTAAAAAGAGACTAGTCTTATTTTACTTAATAGTCTTAGAGTTTAAGTAGAACTATATAATATACTTCTATTAATATAATAGCCTCTGCAAAAGCTATAGATATTATAAGTATTCTTAGTCTATCTAGCTTTCTCTATAACGCCTCTTACTCTTTTTTTTACGTTCTACTTATTCTACCTAGAAATATAATTATATTACGTTTTCTATACTTATTCTTTAGAGTAAGTATTATTACTAGTTAATAGATTAGCTTATATAAAGCAATAATTATCTTTAAGAGTATAGTTAGTAGCTATCTCTCTTTACTAGCTTTTAGGTTAGAATAGTTAATAAAAAAGATCTTATTAATAATCTTATAGATTACGTTAAGCTTCGCGCTCTCTACTATAGTGTTAGTAAGTAGATATTACTATACTATTATATTAGTCTTAAGTAGTTCTTTATAAATAGCCTTTTTTAATAGAGTATAACTAGCATTATTATTCTTATTACTATAGCCTTTATCTACACTTATTTAAAGTTAATTCTTATACATATTAGCCTTAATATAGATAAGGCCTAGAAAACTAGATATAGCTTATATATCTAAGCAGAATAGTTATATTACCTATCTATTGTCTATCTCTATACTAGAGACTAGTTAGCTCTTAACTTTTACTTTAGTAATTATAGCTTTAAATTAAGAATTAGAGTATAGACGTAACACTACCTTAAATACACTAGGTAGAGACAAAATTAGATTTATCTATAGATCTCTTATTATAAGTGTTCTTCTTAGAATAAATATATCTACTAAGGCTATTCTATCTTCTAAGAGCTTCTTATAGTTATTATTCTTATTAGTATAGGTTCTACTATACGCCTTCGCAGCTCTTAACAATCTTAGCTAATTAGTACTTATCTTTATACTATTTAGTATTATCTTACTACCTAATTTCGCCTCTTATCTAACACTATTAAACTTACTTAACTTAAAAGCTAGCTCTTACTTATTATTATTACTAACTATATCTATTATCTAATTATTCTTATAGAAGGCCTTAGTAATAAAAGTTAAGCTCTCTATAAACCTATTCTTAAATAGTATACTAGATAGTGCCTATAACTTCTAATAATAGGTTTAGTTAATACGTATCTTATTATAGAGTTAGTTAAATTTAGTAGTACTATTCTTTAAGTTATAAAACTTATTAAATATTATACAACTCTATACTATTACTATAGTAGAGAGTATATAGGTCTACTTCTATACTCTTATTCTCTTTCTAAAGATTACTATATAATAGACGTTTATAGCTACCTTATTTAGAGAGAGTAATATATAGTTTATTACTAAATCTTCTATAGCTATTAGTATAAATCTACCTAATATAGGCAAAGAGAGCGTTTATATAGTAAGTTTATAGTTCTCTATACCTTTATACCTAGTAAACTACTAGTTAATATTCTTATAGTATTTAACTCTAGCTAGCTAGTAATTATACCCTCTATTCTAATTATTAAAGTCTACTAGCTATACGTTACTGCATATTTTTCTTCTTACCTTAATAATCTTAGCCTTAGTAAGTACTAGAAAGTAACTTTTAGAGAACTTTACGTAGGTAGTAAATTAGAGAGCTATTAGATCTATCTTTTTTATCTATTTTAAATTAGAAAGGTCTATCTTCTTAATCTCTATAGTTTATACCTAAATAGCCTAACTAGCACTACTAATAATTATAGGCGCTACGCGCAGCTTATACTAGTAGAGGTTAGACTTACTACTATATATATATAGTATAGAGAATTAGTCTTATAATAAGTAGTTACTGCTATTATTTATATTCTTACCTAAGTACTTATCTAGATTCTAGTAGATATTAATATATATTTACAGGTATATATATTCTAGAAGAATTAGTCTAATAGTTACTCTTATCTTGCTGCACTCTATTATATTAGCAAATATACTACTATTATAATTATCTAGCTCTTAGAAGTATAGCTAGTATACTTTAACTAACTAGTAGAGAAACTAGCTATAGTCTAGGCTAAATAAAGCTAGTAATTATATAGACTATCTCTTCTTAAAGGTATCTTATTTAAACTTCTAGAACTTCTCTACTTTTAGCTAGTCTACTTTATTATATTATTCTATAGCTATAGACTTACGCTTACTAATCTTATTCTACGTTCTAGAAAACTTATTAGTATTATTCTAAGTAGTGTTATGCTACTACGTACTATAGGTAGAATAACTAGAGCTTATAGTTCTTCTTCTCTTTATCTTTATACTTTCTTTACTCTTCTTCTATCTCTTTCTTATTATTATTTACTATATCTTTATTCTTCTTCTTCTACGCTACTTTCTATATCTTTGCTCTATTAGTGTATATTACTACTATAGCTTACTAAATTAGTGTAGACTCTAGGCCTAGATTTAGCCTAGCGTTAACATCTTTAGTAGTATTAAGGCTTAGCTACTTTAAGTTGCTAGGCTATATAATTTACTCTAGTTAAAGAATTAGCGCCTTACTATACAAAGATATAGATAGTAGTTCTTAGTGTTTATTACGTTTCTATAACTTTAGATAGATAAGTAGTGTATTAGATTTATTAGATAAGCTAGAAATCTACGTCTTTCTACGCTTATAATTATTCTTAGAGAGTAAAGAGTATTAAGGCTATAGCTTATTAGTAGCTAGAATTATATTATAGTGCGCTTAGGTTATATTTATATCTTAGAACCTAACTTTATAAAATTAGTATATATATTCTATAGCGTCTCTAAAGTATTATAATTATACCTTTTAGATTAAGTGCCTTAAGTAGCTAGATAATAGCTAGTTTTAGACTTAATTCTATTACGCTTATTAGCTAAAACTTAATAATAGTAGTAAGGTTATTATTATCTATTATCTCTGCGCTACTTTCTCTTACGTAGTCTAGTATTATAGACTTACCTTTAATATACTATACCTTATACTTTTCTTTTATTAACTTTTTTTTAAGTTTATTAAATAAGAAATATCTAGATTAGAGTATCTCTTTATTAAACTTATCTTTATTAATTTACTTCTAGATAGCTAGCTTAATAAAATTTATAAGCTAGAACGTAGTATATATTATATACGCGTTACCTTTATATACTTTAACTATAGTAACACTAAGTTTAATTAGCTCTTTCTAGACGCTAGCGTAGAGGTCTAGCTATACAAAACTTAACGCTCTAATTAATAATATTAATAGCGCTTGCGTATATTACGCTCTACTTAGTAAGTAACTAGTTAAAAGTATAATAGATTTAGTAGTGTTTATATTATAATCTTTCTTCTTCTTTAGCTCTATCTTCTACT
Organism: Alternaria viburni; assembly: GCF_023758015.1. Lineage (NCBI taxonomy): Eukaryota > Fungi > Ascomycota > Dothideomycetes > Pleosporales > Pleosporaceae > Alternaria > Alternaria viburni. The sequence goes on from NW_026055781.1 coordinate 851,014, forward strand.
TATTCTTCTTCTACTTATAAATATATAAGAGTATTAGTTACTAGATTACTCTACTAGTCTTTATATAGAACTAGCTATAAATTCTTATATAATATAGTTACTTATATTTTATTTTTTCTAACTATTTTATAACGTAGTTACTCTTACTTTTCTTTAGCTTTCTACTCTACGCCTTCTTACTTCTTACCTTATTATACCTCTCTATTCTTTTTAGCTAGTTAATAAAGTTATTATAGAAGTACTCTAAGTCGCGTTTAATTATATTATAGCTTTTCTAGATCTCTACTTATATAACTTTCTTACTACTCTCTACTACTTCTATATACTAAGGTATAGATTCTAGTAGCTTCTAATTATAAGAATTACTACTCTATAATAGCTATAGTTTCTAGTTTACTATTACGCCTTTGTTAATATTCTTTAAGTTATAGTTACTTCTACTATTACTTTTGTCTATTAGGCTATTAGTGTTAGAGTTAGTATAGTTAGTGTTATTAGATATTATTAGCAACTATTTTTAACTATAGATAATTATAAGTTATTATAATAGACGTAGTTTATAAGAGTGCGCAGCGTAGTATTATAGTGTAGATAGAGAGATAGTTAGGTATAGTAAAAATATTTTTATCTAGATAAACGCAAGTGTAATAGTTCTAGCTACTACTTATAAGTAGTAATAATAAAAACTTAGTGCCTACCTACTTATATAAGTGTTTTTAATTAGTATACTATTAAAATAACGTACGTAATAGACTAAAATAGAGATAAGTAGTATAGTATAGTAGTTACACGTAAGGCTATAGTTAAGAGAGAATCTAGAACTATATAGTATAGATATTACGTATAAACCTATAAATATTATAATATTAGTAAGTACGTATTAACTTTACCTATAGTGTTAGAAGTATAGCTACGTTAAAGATAGTACTACACTATTAAATCTAGTGTTTAGTATAGTTATGTATTACTTACGCTTAGGTGTTAAGTTAATTAGCTCTATAGTAAAGATAGCTACTTAGAATAGTTATATACTATAGAGTATTATACTATAGTATTTTATTAAGCGTTCTACTAGCTATAAAGGTAGTCTATCTATTCTACACTAGTTACGCTCTAGTTACTTAACTAGTTTATAGTTCTAGGCTTAATATTACTATAGCTAACTTGCTATACTACTAGAAAACGTAGATATAGTAGTACTATATATACTTAGTCTTTATACTAGTTAAGTAGCTTAGTATAACGTTAATATTAGCTAGATAATACGTTAGCTTAGATATTTACTATATTACGCACTTTACCTCTCTATTCTACTCTATATAATCTATCTATTACTATAGTAGAAAAAACTACTCTGCTACCTTTACTATATATCTTAATTACACTATCTAGTTATAGTTATACTAACGCTGCTATATAGAGAGGTAGTATAATTATATCTATTATTACTATACGCAGCTTAAGAATGTAATTATTAGAAGTATTATTAAACTATAAGTAGTTTATTATTATAAAATATTATACTCTTTTATTATAGTCTTTCTCTTCTCTATTTAATTCTCTAGTTATTTTAGTTCTTATTAAATCGCAGGCCTAATATATAGCTTATACTTATCTTAGCCTATCTATAATATAAGCTATAGTAAAGGCGCTCTAGCTTATTAACGTTAAGCTAGATAGAGAAAGCTTAGCTTTTATTAAACCTACTCTTATAGAAAAGTATAAACTAGTTAAAGATAGTAGTTTAAGATAGAGAGGCGTATTTTAAGTAGTAATTATAATTCTAATAGCGCAGATATAGATAGTAGACGTAGAGTTTATTAACCTATTCTAGTAGATAAGGTTAAGATAGATTTAAGTATTATAGGTAGTAGTTAGCTCTACGCTTAGAGCCTTAGTCTATTTTTATTAAAAGCTCTTAGAAGTATATAGTACTTAATAGTACTATACTATTTCTAACTAATCTTCTGCGTATTTCTAATAAGTCTAATTCTATTATTTTAATATTGTTTAGCGTATAGAGTAAACATATTTTGTAGTATAATCTATATTTATAGTATAGCTATTATATAGCCTATACTAATAAATATAGGCCTTATACCTTAGTTTAGCGCTTATTCTTCTATTATATATACCTATTTTTACTTTACTATATCTATAGCTTCTATAATATACCTCTTCTCTACTTCTAGCCTATTATTATTAAGTTATACACTAGAGCTTACTAGCGAATTACTCTCTCTACTATAAATAAGTTTCTTATAGTATAGAATAATACTATACTATTCTTAGTATAGTTCTACACTAGTAAATAGACTTAAAGTGTTAAGATAACGTAATTTCTAGAAGGCTAAGTAATAGTTCTACCTAAGTAATACACATCTATATCTTCGTAGCTAGACCTATTAGTTAAAATATAAATAGCTAGTAATCGTAACTTATTAACTATTATAATATAATATACTAGTACTTATATAGCTATGTATAAATATACTATTATTATTACTATAATAGTTAATATAAGTATTAAACGCGTAGTATGTAGAAATCTAATCTCTTATTACATTCTATATAAAGTCTTTGTATCTAACTATCTATACTAACTATACTCTCTTACACCTTAGTTTCTATAGATAGTAGACTATCTAGCTAGTACAGAATATCTATATTACCTTTCTAATTTACCTACTTGCTAGTTACAGTGTTGTTAGTAGAGTTAGTAGAGCCTTTTTATAGTAGGCTTCTTATATCTATCTTAAAGCTCTAGCGCTAAAGTACCTCTACTTCTAGTTTACTTTCTAGCGTAAATAGAATATACGTATAGTAAGCTACTACTAGCTAGCTAATATAATAGATCTAAAATAATACCTAGTTCTACTTTACCTATCTATCTTATAGCTCTAATACTATAAGAGTTAACACTTTAGTTAGCGTAATTACTTCTATAAAGGCTATTAATATAATAAGAATTCTAGAGCTATTAGAGTCTCTCTATTTCTTCTAGTAAGAATCTAGTTACTATAAGATTATTCTATCTAGAAATATAACTATATTTATATTTCTATATTTTCTTTAAAGCGCTAGTACTATAACTAACTAATACACTAGCTTATATAACGTAATAATAATCTTTAAGAGTAGAGTTAATAGCTAACTCTTTTCTTTAGCTTATAGGTTTAGATAAGTTCTAGGTAGAGCTTTATTAATAATATAAATTACTATATTAAGCTTTAAGCTTATAGCTATAGCCTACTTAATAAAATTTCTCTAGTACGTTATATCTAGTCTAAACATCTCTAGACACACTAAGTTACCTACTATAAATTTATTTAAAACGTTAACATTAATATTATTATACTCTACTTACTAGATATATAAGTTAGCTTTAAGCTACGCTAGGCTTAGTAGACTTATAACTACCTATATCTCTAAGTATAATAAGTAGATTAGTAGAGCGTTATCTATTATTAGATATAGTTAGTACTAGCTACGCTATTTTATATTATTAAGAATATTCTTAAAGCTAGAAGTTAGGCACAGCCTTAGTACTACCTAGAAGGCTCTAGGTAAGAAGAAAATATACTTTCTCTATAGATCTTAGGTTACTAAAGTTCTCTATAGTATAAATTTCTCTACTAGTACTATACTATTAGACATAAGTAGCTTATATATGTCTCTTTCTTAGATATCTACTATACCTCTTTTCTTCGCTATCTTTAATAACTATAACTACTCTTTTTCTATATAGTTACTATCTAATACTTTTTTATAACTCTTGCTCTTTAATCTACTAATACTATAGAAGATCTTAGTCTTAAATCTTATTTTCTTAACTCTAGTGTTATTTACACTTACTATCTTCTAATTTTTAAGCTTCTAAAGTACCTTAGTAATAAATATTAGGTATTCTATAAGGCTGTTCTTAAATAGTGTTCTAGATAATGCCTATAACTTCTATTAGTACGTCTAGTTAACGCGCATACTATTATAGAGTTAATTAAATATTATACTAAAGTTTTTTAAGTTATAGAACTTATTAAAAATAGTATAACTCTATACTATTACCTAGTGTTCTACTTATATAATGTAGCTTATAGGCGTTATTACTTCTCTAAAAGTTATATAGTAAGTTATAGTTATATTTACCTCTCTAAAGAAAACTAATATATACTTATTAACTAAGCCTTTAGAGTAAATAATAATAAATCTACCTAAAGTATAGAAGAGGTATTATATTATTACATGCTTATAGTTATCTACCTTACTAGCCTAGTTAATAACTTAACTTATTAGTTTACTATAAACTTTATAGTTATGTATATTATTTTATAGATTATATTACGCTAGATAGTTAGTAACGTAAACCTTTTTTTAGGCTTCTATCTACTCTACTTTCTTAAGTTTTAGTAAGTATGCTATCTTAATAGAAGAACTATACGCTATAACCTAAAGCGCTATATTTAGGTTACCTTTTATCTACTTTAATACTAATAGCTCTATCTTATTAAACTTAGTAGTCTAGACTTTAATTACCTAACTTACTCTACTAATAATTATAGAAGTAAAGCATAGTATCTTTTTATATAGTTTAGATGTAGAGTTATATATATAAGTAGTAGAAAATTTATCTTATAATAGATAGGTTCTTATAGTGTTGCTATTATTATCTATCTAATAAAAGTAGCCTATAGAGTTTGTTTTTATATTATAGTATATAAGAAAGTAGATATAGCTAAGAAGTATTAATCTCTATATAACTCTTATCTTACTATAGTCTATTATACTAGTAAATATATCTCTATTATAGTTACCTAACTCTTACTTATACAGTAGATAGACTTTAACTAGCTAATATAGAAACTAGAAGTAGTATATACTTTATATAAGTAGTAAATATATAAGCTCTCTATCTTTAAATATATCTAGTTTAAACCTAAAGAACTTCTTAGCCTCTAACTAGTTTTATATATAATAGCGTTCTATAGCTACTAATTTTATAGCGCTTATAGTATCTCTTATTCTAGATATCTAGTTAGCCTTATTCTAAATAGTGCCGCGCTATTACATACTATAGATAGAATTATTATAGATTCTAGTCTTTCTTCTCTTAATCTTCTTACTTCTTTCTTACTTCTTCTATCTCTTTCTTATTATTAGGTATACCTAGATTCGCGTTTAACGCGCTTAATATATTAGTGTATATAGCCTTTATAGCTTATTTAAACACTAATAGCGTTATAGCTAGTTAAGGTATAGCTTCTATACTTTTAGAGGTATTAGAGTGTTATGCCTTTAGGTCTATAGATAAAGTATCTAAATTATCTAATAAGGTGTCTAAATTCTTAGATAAAGTAAGTAGTAGAAGTAGAGTATTTCTTTAGATACGTTTCTATCGCTTTCTTATAATAGGTAATAAGTCTAATAAGTTAGACTAATTAGATAGCTCTTCTAGATTTATTAGTATCTTACACTTAGAGTGTTTAGGTTAGACCTCTTTTAATAGAGAGCGTAGAGGTATAGACTTCTTTATAGGTTTAGGTTTTTTATAGTATAATTAGGTTATCTTAGAAGTCTAGAAGTTAACTTTAAGCTATTAGTATATAATATATATAGTATACTATTATTACTATAACTATACCTTTTAATTACTAGTCTCTAAATAGCTATATAATATTAAATATTATAGCTAGCGCTATTACGCTATATAACTAAAACTTTATAACTATAGTAAGATTATTATTATTTATAATAATAATAGTAGCGTTCTTAGTGTAATCTAATATCTTAGTCTTATCTAGCTTATATCTAAGTTTATACTTTAGCCTTAATATCTTCTCTTAGAGTCTTTTAAAGAATAAATGCTTTAGTAGTAGCTTAGGTTCTTAAATTATACCTTAATCTAGTCTTAACGTAATATCTTACTTAACAATATCTATTAGTTAGAACTATACTAGTATAATATTCTTATTACGCTTATAAATTTCTATAGTTACGTTACTAATATTAACCTAGTAGTGTAGAAGGCGAGGTTATATATCTAGCTGCAAGAATCTAAAGGCTTCTACTAATAATACTAATAGAGTCTAAGTGTACTACGTAGTGCTTAGTAAGTAACTAGTAGAGACTATATTAGAGAGAGGTGCGTTTTTATCTCTATTAACAACCTTAGTCTTACTATCTACTTTTCTCTACTTACGTATAATCTTAAGTATAGAATACTAAATAGATATTACAGTCTTTAGATAGAAGGTATTATTAATTTAGGTATCTTAGATTTATATAAATATAGTATCTTTTATCTATACTAAAATATTATTACTTTTATTTAACTTAAGCTTACTACTTTAGCGCTTTTTATTCTAGATATTATTATATCTACTAGTATACTTAAGCTAAGTAATTAAATTATTACACAAATACTCTATATTATAGGTATCTAGATTATAGCTAGTTTAAATTTAGATATATATTAGGTTACCTCTACTTATAGCTTTCTTATACTATTCTAAGTTCTTTAGTACTATCTACTTGCTAGAGTTCTTAAGCTATAATAGCTATAGCTTTTAGTTATTAAGCGCTTTTACCTTATTAAGATTTTGCGCGCTATAGTTATTATTATAGTTACTTCTATTCTCTAGTTCTATAGTAAGGTTACTATTATTATATTTATTAGAAGATATCTTTGCGCTACTATTATATACTATAGGTAACTATATTATAGTAGTAGAAGCGTTACTTATAGGTAGAGATAGATAAGTTAGTAGTGTATAGTAGTAAGTAGTTAGATTAGAAAAACTCTTTTTATCTAGGTAAACGCGCACTTAATAGCACTACGTACACTATCTATAAGTAGTAAAGATAAAACACGCGCGTAGTTATTATAATTATAAGCTATTATTAGTAGTTAGCTATTAAATTAACGTATACTATAGACTCTTTTAATACCTATAGTATAATATTATACTGCGTAAGTAGCGTTTATAAAAAGATATAGTAGGCCTACGTAGTATAAGCGTGCTTTCTATAAATATAAAAATATAGTAGTTATTACAAAGTGCGTAGTTACGCTAAGTAATCTAGAGGTAAGGCTTAGTTAAGAATAGTGTAGCACTATTTAAGTTATAAGATTACTATATAGTAATATAAGTTATATTTACAGAATATAGTTAGCTAGCTTAATAGTAAAGATAATAACTCTAAAAATTAATATACTATATAATACTATAAAAAGATATATATAGATATATTCTTTAAGGTAAGAATATTAGTAGCGTATATTAATCTAAAGATACTCTAATTAGTTATATTATATCTTCTTTAGCGCGTAATCTTTATATATCTAGATTAACGTTAACACTAAGTAGAGTAAAAGAAAGGTTTATATTACTACGTATATAGGTATACCTATAACTATAGGTTAGAGATAGAGAGAAAGAAAAGAATAAAAAGAAAAAGTAGTATAGTTTACCTAGGCGTCTATAATATTATAATATAGAAATAGGCTATAGATTATATACTATAAAGCTAGCGCTATTATATACAAAATAGATAAATTTATTCTAATATATTCTAATATTACTATAATCTCTATTTAAGTAATATAAGCTATTAAGGTAAATATATAATATAGTTTAACTTCTATATAGATAACTACCTATACTCTTAGCTCTCTTATACTTACGTAATACCTAGGTATATAGAGCCTTAAACCTAGGTATTCTCTATCTATAATAGCCTAATACAGTACTACTATTTAGTATACTAGTTCTTTACTAGTCTAGTAATAACAACTAGCTCTTAACTATAATATCTACCTTTCTTAGTAGATAGATAATAAAGTTGTATACAAAGTTGCTATTTTTTTTTTACTTCTAGGTTTAAAATATAACTCTTACTATTATCTTTTATACTATAAAGTATTCTAAGTAGTAGAATAGTCTAGTTTTTAGCTATAGATTTTTAATATACTATTACTACTACCTTAGTCTCTCTATTACAACTTTTCTAGAGTTATAGCTACTTAGCTTTATCTAGTTTTATAGCCTTACGCTTCTAGATAGCTTATAGACTCTAGAGACTCTAGAATTAAGTGCTACTTAAATTCTAAGTATTCTAGTAAAGCCTAAGAGTCTTACTCTACTTTATATACTCTTTTCTAGCTAAAAGCGTAGTTATAAGAGTTTTATTTTTAGTGTAAAGTAGCTTATTTTAAGTCTATAGTCTATAAAGTATAACTCTAAGACGTTTAGCTTTAGAACTTATTCTTTCTACTACTATAATAGCCTAAATTTTTTAGAGCTTATTCTAGCTATTACTATTACTATTATCTCTAATTTTTAGACTTCTATCTTATTACAAAGTAGTAGAGTTAAGACGCTTTAGTATAACCTCTATATCTATTAGCTATACTCTAGTAGCTTTAAAGCTCTATATAATAAGATTCTACCTTATTATAGTACTTTAGGTAGCCTAAAAAAAATAATAAAGAAGTTCTATTTTATTAATCTTATTAGCTCTAGCGATTACTAGAGATAGCGATTAAGTTCTAAAAAGTAGTAACTTACTAGAGGCGTAAAGACAATAATATTAAGTAGCTAGAGACTATAGGTTATATATAGAGAAAACACTAATAGTAGAATTTAGTAGTAGTTATAATACTCTATAAATTTGCGTATTACGTAGTTACTATAGCTATTAAGAATAAGAAGAAAGTAATCTTAAGCTACTCTCTCTTTTATTTTATAATTAAATATATTCTAAGACTAGAATAATCTAATCTTATTATTAGTCTAGCCTAAAGCTAAATTTAAGAAGAAAACCTAGTGTTTCTAGATCTCTATAGCGTCTACCTAGCCTAATTAAATTCTAGAAACGCTCTAGTATATTAGAGCTAGTAATAGTGTCTTTCTAGAAGTGCACACGTAAGCTAATAGTATAATCTATTTCTTATTACTATTCTAGATAGTTGTTTAGGCTTCTTTTAATAACTAAAGTACCTTAGTAAAGACTTTTTTTAATAGTTTTGCAACACTAATAAAGAAGCTCTTCTTATCTATATTATAGATATTTTCTAGCTAAATCTTATAGTATTTTATTCTTAAATATAGTATTTTAAAGTAGAGCTTATACTTAAATAGAGAGTCTGCTAGATATTATTATTAGTTAATTTAGACGCTCTATTTAAGTATAATTATATTCTTATAATAGTAAAGAAACTACGTAACCTAGCTCTAAGAAACTACGTATTTTCTAATTAAACTAGTAAAATCTTATACTATCTTCTACGTTAGTAGTAATACTCTTCTTATACATTTTTAATATATATAATAAGTTTCTACTCTTATTATAAGCTAAGAGAGCGTTAAGTAAGCGTAGTATCTATATTTAGGCGTGTTTTTATCTAATACTACTATAACAACATTATTTAGTTATAACTCTACTATTTTACAACTTTGTAATAGCTAAAAGATACACTATCTTCGCGTAATTTAATATCTTTAATTACTTTCTAAATTAGGTTTATATTTATAGAGTTATTATACATTAAAAGTTAGAATAGTTAGAGTGTTTTAATATTTAGAGTAGCTTATTAGCTAAACTAGCTTACCTAGTATCTAATTACTATAGTAGAAGAAGTGCTAGTAACTTCTAAGTAGACTCTAAACTATGCCTTACTATCTCTAATAATACTAATACGCTATACTAGCTATATATATATAGCTATTTACACTTATAAGATTATTATATTAAGTAGAGTAAGTATAGGTTTAGTAGACTATATATATATTTATATTATAACTACTACATTAATAGTTAGATTAGATGCCTCTCTATTTCTATACTAGGCTTCTATTCTAATCTAATAGTAGTTTTATAGCTATTATTCTATCTACAATATACTATTTCTATACTAGAGATCTATTATTATTAGTTTAGTCTCTATTAATAGCTATTATCTTAGTAGCTCTTTAAGTAGCTAACGTCTTACCTCTAGCTTAAGTTATTCTCTAACCTTAGCTAGTTCTACTTATATAGTACAACGTTATAGATTATTAGTAGTAAGGTCTTAACTTTAGTAGTCTAGGCTTTATATTTAGAGGTTAATATCTTTTTATTATATCTAGCGTTAGCTAGAGATCTATTTTAATATCTATATAGAGCTACACCTACTATAGATATATATAATAGTTATATAAGAGGCGTTATTAGCACGCTAAGTATATAGAATAATATATTATAGTAGACTTAATATATAACAGAATACATTTATAACCTAGAAAACTAGATTATAACTTTTATAGATTACTTTATAGAGCTTAGTAAGATTAAAGAGTAGTATAGTTCTATTTACGTTATAGTAGGTAGTGCAATCTCTCTATCTAACCTAGTTAGAACTAGAAGCGTAGAAGAACGTTCTTAGTATAGTGTTAATATAGAAGTAGTATATAAACTACTAGCTCTATTATTATAGAGGTTAGAGATAGATAATAGTAGTAGAGAAGGCTTATAGCGCTGTAATAGTAGAAGTATTAATAGATTTAAGAAATTAATATCTAGTTTAACTTATTAAGTTTAGGCCTCTCTTCTCTATATATTGCTATTATTTACTATATAGTTTTCTTTACTGCTACTATACTATTAGCGTATAGATATAGCACTAATCTTCTACTTAGTACTTAGATATAATTTAATTATTCTAATAAATGTTATTCTAGTAACGCTACTTAATTTAGTATATTAATACTATTATTACAAGAATAATATATTTAGCGTTACTTATCTTATACTATAACCTTTTATATATAGAATAGAAGATATTTTCTATTTTATTTATATAATATTAGTATAATAGTTAAGTATTACGCGTAAGATTTATATTCTTATTATCTAGCGCTATACTTTTAAAAGAGCTATTTAGGCGTATCTTTATATAGACGTTATGCACTATAGTAGACTACTACTAGAATATTTAAATGTTTAACGTAGTTAATATAGTAAGATAGATAGAGTTAGTTATAGTTAGATACTAGTACTATACGTAACTATAAGTAATAGAGCTGTATAGTTATAGCTAATAGCTATATAATTACACTAATTTTAATAAGTCTTCTAAGGTTCTAGTTTCTACCTAAGACACTAATAGTTATAGATAACCTTAGAGTAGTCTAGTACAGCTACCTTGTATACTACTAGTGTAGGTACCTAATCTTAGCGTCTATCTTTAGGTAGCTATCTATATCTATAGTATAAAACTTATCTCTTAGCTAGGCTCTAAACTTATATAGGTAAGTATTTACTCTATAATAAGTATTTACTACCTATCTAAGAGATAATACGTTTAACCTATAAGTAATTAGACAAATTAGACTATTCTAAAATACTACTAACTACTTACTAGATATAAGTTTATAATAATAGTATACTTAGACTAAGAGTATAGCAACGTATATAAGTAATAAGTAGTAAGTTATCTTATTATAGTTAATGTTACATTTACGTCTATATAAATTCTACGCCTTTCTATAATAATAATAATATCTTAGACTATAATTAATATTATTCTAACGCTCTTACTAATATAAGCGCTACCTATTCTATTTCTACGTTAATCTCTTATACTATTCTAGGTATATTTATATTACGCCTTGCTTAGATTAGAACTAGTACTATTATCTTTATAATTATTATAGCTCTAGAACCTATTTAACTATAGGCTAGAGGTTAGATTATAAGAGAATAGTTACGCTCTAGCTTTGTTTAATAATACTAGTAAGTTAATATACTAATACTTTTGCTATTAGCGTTAACTATATTATAGTAATCTACGTACGCCTAATACTACTATAAATCTACTCTTTTTATTACTATTTATTTCTATTACAGCGCCCTCTTTACTAACTATAAAGAAAGAAGATAAGTCTAGTAATACTAAGAGTAAATTAAGTAGTGTTAAAGATAAAGATAATAAAGAGAAATGCGCGCCTATAATACGTATATATTTTAGTGCTATATTATATATAGATTAAGAGATAGAGGCTATATATACTATCTATTAGATTAAGACGCTAAGGTAGTAGTATTAGTAACTACTACTATGTTATAAGTGTAGTTACAGCTATAATACCTAAGATTCTAACTAATATAAATAATTAAGTTCTCTTATTAGGCGTATAGATAGAACTAGTTTAGCTATTAGCTTTAAAGGTACCTTTTTCTATTTACTTAGATATAAGAAATAGAGTATAACTACTAGTTAGACTATTAACTACGCTTAACGTTAGCACTATAGATTAGACTTATTAAATTAATACTTACGTAGCCTTCTTCTTCTGCTACGTTAAGCGTATAATTTATTTATCTTATCTTATATCTACGCGTATTTACTATACATATAAATAATAGTGTATAGACTATTAATACCTACTAGATAATTAGCGTTAAAATAAGAACTATATAATAGGCTAATATAAAGAGTTATTAACTATATATAACTATATTAAGAAATTAGCATAGAATATTATAGTTTAGGCTTGTAACTTAGGTATAAATATTTATAATACCTAACTACTTATTCTAATAAGTCTTATATACTAGTTATATTATATACTAGCTACTACTATTGTATATAAGACTACTAAAAGTGCTATAGTACTCTTCTCTTGCGGTTTCTAGTATAAATAGAGGTTAATAAGATTAAGTTTACCTAGCTATATATATACTACTCTCTAACTTATAGTAATTCTCTATTATCTTCTATCTAAAGTTTAGTGCGTTATTAGCTACACTTATTATAATAGCATTAGTAGCTTTTTAAAACTTACTAGCACTATTACTAGCCTCTAATTATATATAATTTTTCTACTTTCTTAGATATTATTTATAGTAACTAAGGCGTTAACGTCTATAATAGAGAGAGAAGAAGAGAGAGGCAGTATACAAAGTAGTAAGCTCTAAAGTAAACGTAGTAGTAATTATAGCTAGCTACAAACTTAGTTAATTATTCTACTTAGTTTATTATATATAAAGTATTAGAGCTAGTTAATATTAAACTTAGCACTATACTTAATAAGAAGTAAAGTAGCTTAAAAGATAGTAAGCTTAAAAGTAACTATTATAGTATTTATAGCTATACTATGTTAATATAAGTATATAATAGTATAAGCGTAATATAGAAGGTAGTAAGCTTAGAAGTAAGTATTATAATAGTTATAGCTATAGCGCTAGTAGTAAGGTATAAGGTAGAGAGTAGCGTAAGAGGTAGAGCGCTTATAGATAGCTATTATAATAGTTATAGTTACAGCGCTAAGAGTAGCGTAGAAAAAGAAAGTACGCTTAGTATAACTATAGTAGTAGTAGTAGCTAATATATTATTATTTACGTATAGATAATAGTCTTATTAGACCTACGTATATTAGAATTAATAGTATAATATAGTAGTTAACAGTACGCTATTATCTTATAGCTATACTATATTCTATACCTATCTTTACTAAGCTAGCCGCGTTAATAGATACTAATACTAGATATTTTAGTTACTACGTTATAGACTATATCTCTTTAAAATTATAAGGTAGTGCTTATAAGAGTTAGGTTATTTATACTAGTTAAGAGAAATAATTAACTATAAAGTAGAGTAGTTAAGCTATATACTATAGTAGTTAATAGTGCCTAATAGTCTAAGTCTATTACTATAGTATCTTATAAGCGTTAAGACTTTACTACGTTAACGTCTATAGATCTATATAGCACTAGCTTAGCGTATAAGCTATTCTATTAAGTACTTCTAGCTCTAAAGAGCTATATATATAAGTAACTTTACTATACCTCTACTATATTAATTCTATTAATACTACGCTACTACGAATACGCATTATATCTATACTATTAAAACTAATATTATTTATATCTTTAGGCTACTATAGTTACGCGCCTCTATAAGTAGACTAGCCTATTATTACTCTAGTAGTAAGGTATTACGCTCTCGCTAAAGTAGTAAGAGAAAGAATATAATATCTACTAAGCCTATATATCTAATTTAATTAGAACTAGACTACTATATACTTACTATATTTAGCAGCGTAGTACGCGTAACACTTCTTCTACTCTATCTAGTTTCTTCTATATATATTATACTTATTAGTAGTAGGTATATAGACTTCTTAACATTACGCGCTATTTATAGCTACTACGTTCTCTACTAGAGATAGTATATAGTATATTATAATAAGTACGCGTATATCTACGCTAGGTAAGTAATAGTAATTAATATCTAGATAAATAACTAAGTACGCGTAAACTAATAGTTATAAAGAATATTATTATAAGTAAGGCTCTACTTACTAGTTTTCTAGTTAATAGAACTAAGCCTTTAGCTACTACCTTTATTAGCTCTACTACTTCTAATAAGGTATATTATATTACATATAATACCTCTTATCTACTAATAGAAGTAGTTTAACTATAATATTAGAGTTTCTATACTCTAAATAAGGCAGCCTATTTAATTAGTCTAGAGATATTTTGCTATCTATAAAAAATATCTACTCTTTACTTAACCTTCTTAGAAAAGATAAACCTATTTAATATAGTATAAGATAACTACCTTATCTTTTTTAAGAAGGTTAAGTAGTTTATATACCTAGAGATATTTTACTATCTATAAAAAATATCTACTCTTTACTTAACCTTCTTAGAAAAGATAAACCTATTTAATATAGTATAAGATAACTACCTAATCTTTCTTAAGAAGGTTAAGTAGTTTATATAAGTATAGGTTATAGTAGAATACTACTATAATAAGTTACATTACTATCTATAAAAAATACTAGCTCTATTAACTCTAATAGGTTTACGTTTATTATTACCTTTCTATAGAATAAAGCCTATAACTATCTAGATAAGGTCTTTAATATCTATAATACGTAGCGCTAGCTATTATTTAAAGAGACTAACTCTAATATAGACTTTATCTCTATATCTAGTATAAACTAGTGTAAAACTAGTAATACGCTCTACGCGTAAGTTAAAGCTATCTATACCTAGGTAGGTAACTCTTATTTAATTAACAGACCTTACTATATATAAAAAATATCTATTCTTAATAGTAAGACTCTACTCTAATAACGTAACTAATTAATAACTCTAAGCTTTTTACTATAATCTTAAGACTAAATAAAAGAACTTATTAAAGGCGAATCTAAACAGAGATAGGCTAGATATTAAACTTAATAACATTACTATAAGAAAAGACTAGCTAGCTAGAGAGCTTTAGATTAAGAAATAACTAAAAAGAAATAAGAAGGCTAAATATAAGCGTATACTAGAAGACATTATAAACACTAAGCTAACTTTAAGTTCTACTAATAACTTCTTAGTCTATAAAAATAAACACCTTTAAGTAGAAAATAAGAGCCTCTAAGTCTCTACTACTTATAAGTTTACGTTTATATCTTTATAGGTACTCTAGACGCTACTATATCTATTAATCTTTACTTTAGAGTTCTTCTAAGACTCTTAAGCTATCTATCTCTTTTCTTTAGCTTTATTCTTAATTACTATACCTAGCAAGCTTACTAACTAGTAGAAGGCAGATAACTTTAAGTAAAGCTTTCTTAACCTTAATAAGTATAACTTACGTCTTAAGTCTACTACTAAAAAACTTACTAATACTACTAAGAGTATAGATCTAACTAGCTTTAGAAAGTTTAGAAGGTACTTTAGGTAGATAAAAACTATTATAGATAGTAATACTAAGAAGAGTAAAAAGAAGAAGAAAGAAACTAAAAAAGATAAAAATAATACTAAATAAGATAGCTTATTAGCCTATAGACAGTATAGCTACTAGAGCTAGAGCGTATATAATAAAGAAGCGTTTCTTTTTTAACATATTACTCTAACGCTAAGTTAGAAGCTAGAGCCTAGATATTATAGATATTAAGTTTATACTAACTTAGTTCTTATAGTAATAGCTATTATAGCTAAAATAATAAGCGTATATAACTTATTAAGCGTCTAGTTAAGAGCCTATAGAAGCCTATAGCAGAAATAGAGGTTATTAATATTAATTACTATAGTCTAGATAAGAAGTGCGTTATTACTTAGCTACTTTTATAGAATAGACTAATATTACTATAGCTACCTCTACTAGTAGTAATTATAAAGTAGCTACTACTACTACTAAAGTTACAAAGAAACGTAAGACTACTAGTAAGATTTCTAACGTTACTAAATATTACACTAGAGACCTTACCTCTCTTTCTATTAGCTACTAGTAGGTTAAGACTAAGAAGTTAGACACTAAGAAGTAAGTCTAGATTAGTAAAAAAGATACTAATAGCTCTACTAAGAAGCGCATTTCTACTAAGAAATTAAATAACGCCTTACGTAGACGCCTAATAATAGTATAGAATATATAGTAAATTAAACTCTTATTATTTTAGATTACAATATATTAAACTACTTACTTTCTAATCTTATTTAATATAGTAAGAGTATATTTCTTATATTATCTATATTATATATAGTAGTATGTATAGCTACGTAGATAAATCTTACTATAGTTATATTATAAAATATATATTAAAGGTATATTATTATACGTATTTTAGTTATTAGGTATATAGCTAGGTATAGTATATATAAACTTTTAGAGAGGTGTATAGATTACTATTAAGCGTTTATTCTAGTTTTAGCTCTTTATAAACACTTATAGAAAGTAATACTTTAATAGAGTCTATACGTAGAATAGTAGAAGACGTTTCTATCTAATAGCTATAAACTCTCTACTCTAGACTACTTAGTGTACTCTCTTCTAATTATCTAAATAAAAAAACTCTTAGTTTCTATCTATAGCTTTTTAGCTCTTACATAAAAATAAATATAATACTAACTTAAATTATATAATAGAGAGAGGCTCTAAAGTTACTATATACAAAAAATATATCTATAGCTCTCTCTCTATCTATCTACTAAGATAGTTTCTTTTTACTAGTATTTAATTCTTCTAAGTAGTAGTGTCTCTAATGTATTTTTTTTATTACTATTATATATATATATACTCTAGAATAGTTATATAAACTATAGGCTAGTATTAGATTACTAATTAGATATAGTTAATTTATGCTATAAATAGAGAGAGGCTAGGTATAGATTATTAGCGTATATAATATTTAGAACTATACTAACTCTAGTGTATAAATAGTTAGACTCTAGTAAATCTATAGATATACTACTTTTAATTCTATAGAGTTACGTTTTAGCTCTAAAGAAAAGAGGCGAGAGGCCTTAGTAATCTAATAAAGTTAGGCTTAGCTATACGTTATAGTAGCTAATAATATATAACTATACTTAATAGTAACTAATATTATATAACTATTATTTACTATAGCTAAGTAACCTATATAAACCTATTAACAACGCAGCATAATCTACCTAGCTATTATACACTACTAACTCTCTAAATACTCTACTATTAAGTAATCTAGAGTATTTAGAGTTATAACTAATAGATATAATTATATAGTAGCGTAACTATAAATTATTCTTATAGTTAAGTTAACCTCTCTACTACTATATACGTTTTCTTTATATATATAAAATATACAATAACTAATTTATATTTAGCTAAGAACTAGAATATAGAATCTTTACTTCTAGATAGTATTAGAATTAGTCTAAGAATAGTAGTAATAGAGCACTAGCGCATCTTCTCTTCCTCTCTTCTACTCTAACCTTTCTCTTTATTACATAAAAAAATAAAAAGCTATAGAGATATAAGCTTAGTATTTTCTTATTCTAAAAACTAGAAGCTCTTTATAATATATATATATAGTATTACTAGCTAGCTTATATAGTATATCTAGCATATAGTTTTAAATACACTAACTATTAAGAAAGGTAATAATAGCTCTACCTACAAGAGAAGGCTTATATAGTATTCTAGTTTGTATTTTAGTATTACTATAGGTAGCTCTAGAGAGCTAATAAGTTAGAAAGTTAAGTTATAGCCTAGTTATAGGCTAATACATACTAGTTTAGTAAGATTCTCTATACTATATTAGGTTTAGGCTATAGTCTAGCTAGTTAAGAATATATAGAGTATAGCTATAGCCTAATTACGCTACTATATATCTATTATAGCTAACACTATAAATATAGTAGTAAGCCTTACCTACGTTGCTCTACGTGTATAATAGGTATATATACTTAAAGTTGCTATTATAGAAGTGTAATCTAGATTAATAAACTAGTTACTTACGTTAGTATAGTTATTACTTTACTCTATTCTATTTCTATATAGTAGCACTAATACTCTATATACCTCTAATTAATAATACTCTACTATCTTCTCTACTATCTATACCTACGCCTTTGTCGCTCTATATACCTAATATACCTTAGTCTAATAATATTATAATAAAGAATAAGACACTAGTTAGGTCTATATATAGTCTAAAGATAGAATTAATATCTATTAAACTTAGAGATATTCTAAGCAACGCTAGAAGCTGTGCTTACGCAGTTAGTAAACATAACACTAATTAGCTACTAATAGATAGGTCTAATATACGTATAGATACTATAGGTATAATAGAATTATAGGTTATCTATAATATTAAGCTTACTATAGTACGTAAGGCTTTTCTTAGAGAGCTTTAGCAAAAGAACTAAGTATAGATATATTAGAAAAGGCTTATAGATAAAGCTTAATATTAATTCTTACTAGAGAAAACCTAATAACTAGCTATAGAGACTAAACTTATAAACGTATTAAGTAAGCTCTATTAGCTTAAGATATAACTCTAATAACTTTACTCTAAGTAACTATTAAAGAAGCTATATCTATAAAACGCTTATATTATCTCTTACCTATATATAACTATATTATCTTTATTCTACTAAAATATCTAGAGCTTTAATATATAGGCTATACGCTTTCTTCTTATTCTAAAAGAGCTAGGCACACTACTTATATATACGCGCAACTTTAATAGTTAAATAATAAAGTACCTTTGTATATAATATTAATATCTCTAACTACTAAAGAGGTTAGTAGACTATATATATAGTATTATTAGTAGTTTTATATACTAAAATAATAGTAGAATATATATAATTCTACGCAATACTAAAAACATAAGAGCTATATCTTTTGTAAAGGTATAGTACTATATTTTTTATACTATTATAGTTTTTAGTTTATATATTAGAAGGTAGATATATAGAGAAGTAATGTAAAGCTAATAGAGTACTAGAAGAGTTTATTTATACTAAGTTCTATATTTAACTAGCGTATAATTAACTCTATTATAGCTTATTATAATATATTAGCTTTAATTTAAATATAAGCATCTTCTATTCTAAAGATTCTACTCTCTACGTATAACTATCTTTAACTATTTTAATAGTACACTTTTAGAATATAGTATTATATATATACTTATAATCTTATTAATTTAGATATTTTATTTTAGAAGACTAGTGTATAGAGAAGTAGTGTAAAGTAGATAGAGTACTAGAAGAGTTTATTTATACTCTATTCTAGTATTAATTAGTATATAGTTAACTCTATCTTAGCTTATTATAATATATAATAGTATGCTTTTTAAATATAGTATTATATATACACTTATAATTTTATTACTAAGCTCTTTTATTATACTACGCCTATACTACTTTTAATAAATTTAGTAGAATAGAATAGTACTTAACTTATTACTATTCTCTTACTTTTATTTTAGTATAGTTTAAATATAAAGTAAACTCTAAGATAGTAGAATATATCTAGTATAGAATATTTATATATTTCTATAGTCTAGTAATACTTATTTAGAATATAGTATTATATACACGCTTATAATTTTATCGCTAAGATCTTTTATTATACTACGCCTATACTATACTTTTTATAAATTAAGTAGAACTAGATAGTGCCTAACTTATATAATATTCTTACTTTTATTTTAGTATAGTTTAAAGATAAAGTAAACTCTAAGATAGTAGATTACGTCTAGTATAGAAAATATATATACCTCTACAGTCTAATAATATATATTTAGAATATAGTGTTATATATACACTTATAATCTTATTACTAAGATCTTTTACTCTACTACACTACTAGCTTAAACTATAAATCTTAACCTTAGAGTTTTTTAATAATTTAGAAGAAGTAGAATATAATAGAAGTATAAGTGTATTAAATACTATTAAGGTTTTATATACTTATTATACGTTTACTTTCTTAAGACAAGGTATAGAGAAACGTATAGGTAGAGCTAGTTTGCATATTATCTTAGCGCTCTATTATTTTAAGATTATTAGTAGCGCTAATATAGTTTTATATCTAATATTAAGCTTTTATTTTTTAGAGTCTAGCTACTACTATATATTTATAGTAGATTAAAGCTTATTATATTAGTTTTAGAGAAAAGACTACGCCTTATAGTAATAGATAACCTACTATTCTTAAGAAAAGACGTATATTTAATATATACAATATCTTTTTAGAACACTTATTAAGTATTATATAGTTAGAGAAAGTATAGAAGACTAATAGTTTTATACTCTTTTAGTTATATATATATATATGCGCTTTAATTACAACACTATAGTTATTTATTTAAGAGAAAAGACTATATCTTATAGTAATAGGTAATTATTTATTTTAGTAAGAAGATAACACCTTATAGTAATAGGTAATTATTTATTTTAGAAGAAAGTCTATACCTTATAATAATAGGTAATCTACTATTTTTAAGAAAAGATGTATATAGTGTATATATAATATTCTTTTAGAATACTTATTAAGTATTATATAGTTAGAGAAAGTATAAGAAACTAATAGTTTTATACTCTTTTAGTTATATATATATATATATACTTTAATTACTACACTATAGTTATTTATTTAAAGAAAAAGACTACGCCTTATAGTAATAGAGTATTATTTGTTTTAGAGAGAAGACTACATTTTTATAGTAATATATAGTTAGTTATTTTAGAAAGAAAGATAAAGCTACATAGAGCGCTGTAGTTATTCTTTTTAGAGATAAGATGTATATTTTAATAAAATTCTATAACTTTTTTAGAATACTTATTAAAAGTTATAGAGTTAGAGTATATATAGAAAACTAATATTTTTATACTCTTCTTAGTTACGTGTACTTATATGCGCTTTAATTAAAATAAAAGTATAAAAATATCTTATAACTCTATTCTACTATTAACATTCTACTCTAAATATATACTCTAGAACTAAAAGTACTACACTAATAACCTATGTACGTTTAGTTTAACTAAAACTTAGATAGAACTACTTTATATCTATAGGTGCGTTCTACTAGCCTAGAAATTAGATAATATTACTTACTACACAGTCTATTAATTATACAACTAATCTACTTATAACTCTAATACTCTACTATTTTTAAAAAGTATAATTAGCTAATATAGTATACTCTTATATAAGAATACCTATTCTATTTTTTTAGAAGACCTAACTATATCTCTTATACATAAGTAATACTTATTAAAAGATTATATATATAGTAGAATAGTTAAATAAACTATAGAAAGTTTATAATTATAATATAGTAGTTATAGGTATTAGATATATAAAAGGCCTAACGCGCAAACACCTTAATAAGAACTCTAAAGTAATTAACTATATTTATAATATATTAGCTTTAATCTATACCTATTTAAATAAACTCTACCTAATAGTAAGTATAATAGTAAATAAGATGTAAGTAGGTTATACCTATCTATAGCTACTAGTTTAGCCGCAATAGTTAGGCACTATACCTAATAGCTATAAACTATCTAAGATTATTAGGCTCTTATACTAACGCAAAAATAGAAAATAAGTAAATAATAGGTAGAGTAGTTTTAACTATAATAATATCTTTATAGTACTATATTTTATAGTTAATAGTATAGATATATAATAGTACTTAAAGCCTTTTAGTAAATATATTTAAAGCAAAGAGTAGTAGAGAGTAACTACTATTTAGTAAGTAGATTTATAAAAACGTAGGCGCCTAGAGCCTTACTATTAGAATATAAGAATAAAAACCTTATAATTCTTATATATAGCTAACTTTTATATCTAAATACTTTCTTTTATAACTAAAATAGAATAAGAAGAAATATATAACTAAGTAGTACTAAAAAAGAGAGAACTTTAAATTATGTACGCTCTTGCAGCCTAGAAAGAGGCACTACACAAAGTATTAGTTATATAATTAACTTATTTATAGCCTTAATATTCTAGCGTTTTTATCTTATACTACTAACTAATACAATATATAGATATATAAGTATAATAACTTTTAAACACAGATACTTCTCTTATACGTAGATAATAATTATTAAAAAGTTATATATATACTAGAGTAGTTAAATAAACTATAAGTAGTTTATTATTATAATAGCTAGTAATAGTAGGCTGTATAAATATAAAAGGCCTAATACGCAAGCACTTTAATAGTAACCTAAAGTAATATATAGTGCCTATAATACTTTAGCTTTAACTAGTATTCTATTAGATATCTTTAACCTAATAGTAATTATAGAAGTAGATAAGATATATTATACTAGTGCGCTAAGACAGAACCTAAGCGCACTATAGTTATCTCTTAGAACTAGATTAGTTATAATAGTTAGACACTATACCTAATAGTTATAAACTATCTAAAAGTATTAGAACTTACGCTACTATTTACAAACTTTACTATAGCAGCAAAGCTAATAGTTATAGCTTACCTACCTAGGTACTTCTACTATTACCTCTTATAAGTATAGCTACTACTACTAGATATAATCTATACTTAAATATTAGAAAACGTATACTATTTCTACTAAACTTTAATTATAGCTACTTTTACTCTCTATTAGCTATAAATCTTAGTGTAGACCTATTTATTAAAGGTAGCATAGCTCTACTACCTCTAATATTATTTCTAACTAGGTATAGCCTCTACTAGAAGCTAATCTATCTTTAGATAAGAGAGACTAGATAGGTATAGCGTATTAGTACTCTAGTCTATAATATCTCTAGTCTTTAGGCTGCTTATTAGCACGTTTTCTCTTCTAGCTAAATCTAGAGTTCTAGTAGTACTTTATTATAATATAAAACGCAATAAGTAAAGATAATATTTTACTACTATAGAGATAGTTAATCGCAAGTCTTATATAGAAGATAGTTATATCTATAAGCTTTATATCTATTTTAAGAAGTTTCTAGTAGTTATTATCTTACTATACTTTAATTACGTCTATACGTAGTGCGCTCTTTAACACTCTAAACTATAGGCTACTTATTATAGTACTACTAGTAAAAGGCTTACAGGTTTGCTATATTCTTTAGCTTAGAAAGTAATACTCTTAATAGCTAGTACCTAGAATATAGGCACTCTCTTATCTACTATTAGAATATATATTATAAAGAGTAATTCTAACTAGTTCTACACGTAAGCTAAGTAGAGTAGAAGCTATCTAACGTATAGAAGCTATAAAATAAAAGTATATTAATAATTAAGTTTCTTTTAAGCAAAGCCTACTTATAGCTACTAGGTTAGATTCTAGTAAAGATATATACCTAGATAAGTAGAGTAGAACTTACTATATAATAGCGTTACGTATAGTCTAGCATAGTTAGCGTATATATAAGTTAAATACAGATAGCTAGATAAGTATACGTACTAAAACTAATTAAGGCCTCTTATCTTACTATATTACTAGTAATTATAATAATATATAATAGTAGGTATAAGTAAGGTATAAAGTTACTTAGAAGTATAAGAGCGTATAGAGAGAAGTAGGCAGTAATAGAGTAAAGTAAGGTATTCTAACCTTACTAAAAATAATAATATAATAAGTATATACTACCTTAAAGTATATAATTATAGCTATTTATAATATATATTCTAGCACTACTATAATTTAAATATAAGCTTCGTAACAACAAGACTAAAAAAAAAACATACCTACTACAGCACCTGCCTAGTAGAAGTACTAATCTAAACTATACTATAAGCATACTTAGAACTAGTACTTCTACCTAGTAGATACTATAGTAATAGAGATTTATAAACTACTATTCTATATATACTATTATATATATAGTAGATAGCTTATTATATTAATATAAGATAGTTTACTCTACTAATAACACGTCTAGTAAATATAAACAGCTCTAGTTAATATTAATTCTACTAGCTAATAATATATAACCTTTTAAACTAAAACTATAATAGTAATATATTAAAAGAGAAAGAGAAAGTAAAAATATTACGCATAAAGACTAGAATTAGGTTAGACTATCTATATAATAGAACTTAAAACTATTTTATACTTCTCTAGTAGTTTTAGAAATAGTCTTATAGATATATAGTAGAATTTATATTCTTTTAGTAGATATATTTTAAAAAAAGAGTATAAAAAAGTAACTATAATTAAGTAGCTAGATTTATAATAAACTAAGCTCTTAAGCCTTTTTTCTACTACAAATAGCTCTAATATATATATATACTATAATTGCTTTTCTAATTAATTATGTAATAAAAGAAGTAAGTTTATACTATATATACGCACTATATATAGTACTAGAAATCTACTAGATAAGTGTAATTATACTATATTAGATAATACTACTTATACTATAGAGCTTAAAATTATTTTAAAGAATAATATATATTTAATAAATAAGCTTATAGATATATCTAGAGAACTTAAACTCTTTTAGAGAATCTATCTTTAAGTGTAGGTAGTAGAGAGTAACTACAAACTAGTAGAAAGTTTATAGAAACGTAGGCGCCTAGATTTTTACCTTATAATATACTTCTAAGATTAAACTAACGTAATAGTATATAGTATATAGATAGAGGTTTTAATAAATAGAAAGACTCTAATATAGTATAAGTACTTATACTTTTAGTTATTATAGTAAAGTGTTAATGTAGAGTAGAGTAATAATACATAGTTAGTAACTCTATATAGTAATCTTATTATAGGTGTATTTTCTAAACACCTTATACTCGCATACTTTTAGTTATAAGCCTAAACTTCTTAAACACTTTAGCCTACTTATCTACTTTTAAAAATAGTAATTAATCTAATTATATTCTACTCTCTAAAATACGTAACCTAAAAGACGTATAAAAGTCTATCTATAGAACTAATCTCTATAAAAAGGCTTATTAATTTAATATACTCTTCTAACGCTATTACTAAATAGCTAGTTATATTATATAGAGATTTATATCTTTAATAAGTAAACTAATATAGATATTATAATATTAGATAGTAGAAGCTATCTATCTAGAAACCTAGAGAGTAGTAGAGGCAATAGTAGACGTACGCAGATCTAGAGAGAGATGCGCAACAACACTAGTATATTATATAGTACTATATTCTTTTAAGATTATTTACTAAGCTATAGAGCTTTTTTAACTTTCTTAGTAAGAGGTAGTATACTAAAGAAAATAAGTCTTCTTTTATACTTAAAAGACGTACGCGTAATTAAGACTTATTTATAGTATAAGAAAAACACTAGTAACTACTAACTTAGACTAAATATAACTTCTAGTTTAAGATAATAAAGTACTATATTAACGTAGAAGTCTATATTTTAAACTATTATAAGGTTATATAACTATTAAAGAATAGTTAGTAATAAACAAGATATAGATAAGATTAAGAAAGCTATTATAAGCCTATAAGTTATAGAAGAACTAACTACCTATAGTCTATTCTTATATATATTTAGAAAAGACTCTTCTATAAAGACAGCATTAAATAAGAAAAAGTTAGATACTCTCTATTCTTATTAGTATCTACTTATACTTACATATATATCTTATTATATATCTAGTATAGTTATCTTTTAATATAATATAGTACTATAGCCTAACTTATATATTAGATTATTAGAGATTATATATAACTAATTACGCTCTATCTAAGTTTATAGCTACCTCTAACGTACTCTTAGTATATAGTTACTTTCTTCTTAAGTATAGTTAACTTCTATACCTACCTAAGTTACGCGCAGCTTATTATTATTCTTATTATTCTTATTATTTCTACTCTTGTAGCTAGGCTTGTTATTAGAATTATTGCTATTATTATTATTATTATTATTCTCTATAATTACTACTTCTAGTTAAGTAGTTAAAAGAGTAGTTATAATAGATAGCTATTAGAGTTAAGTCTTAGAATTACTATATATACGTTAGTATATACTAATATAACTCTAAACACAAATGCTTATATATACTTCTAGATTCTACCTAATTATAGTTAACTATAAATAATAGTATTATAGTATTAGGTCTATTAATAGTGCTAGACTATAAGCTATAAAACTAGATATATAAGCGTAGTTTGTAACGTAGTAGAGTTACTAGACTTAGAATATTCTATAGTTATAGAGTTATATTTAGATATAGAGGTTTTATAGTAGAGAATTAATAGTAGTCTAAGACTAGATATTAGAATATAGCTAATAAATAGTTAGTAATAATAAAATATTAGTAAGCTAAGTTCTTATCTTTTACTACTTACTATTAACTTATCTCTACGTATAGTGTCTAGCTACTATAACTAAACTTCTCTTACAGTATAACAAAATAATAAGCTAACTTATAGAAATCTAGATTAGACTTAGAGATTAATTAGATATATACCTATACTTTAAAAGTAGATATATAAAATAGTATTACTTAATATATCTATAGAAGAGTATTCTTAGCGCAGTTAATAGTAACTAGCTAATAATATAGTCTTAGTACTATAGGTAGCGTAGTGCCTAGTATTAAGTATTACTATTCTATAGTAGCCTTTCTAGGTAATACCTATTATACTTCTATATCTATGCTAGCTACTATACTAAGTCTTTGCGTAGTTCTACTTTAAGAGCGTTATAGAACTAGAGCTATAATTACTTAATACTAGCCTTATCTACCTTTTCTTATAGCTTTATAATACTATACTATCTATCTTTTATAACTCTATACAAACTATAACTTTCTACTATCTTAATAGAGTCTATATAGTACGTAATAAAAAAATTAGTAAGTAGATAGTTAGCTCTATCTACGTTAAGAAAAGCGTAGAGAAGAAAAGAACGCTATATTAAATATAGATAATTAGTTATAATAGAGATAATATCTTACTATATTATTAAGGTAGAGAATACGTAGAAGATAATATTAAGTTAATTACGTAGAACGCCTCTATTCTACTACACTAACACTAGTGTAGAGTATATAGCCTCTAAGCTTATAAAAGGCTAGTAAGTCTAGATCTACTACGCTATAACTAAGATAGGTTAGAGCGCTTAAATGTTATAGTTAAAGTTAAGTCTAAGATTAATAATCTTAGCCTTAGTAGTAAGTAGATATAAGATAGTAAGTATATTAACAAACTTCTTTATTGCTTATTAGTTAGCGCTGCTAGTAAGATAGCTACGCTTAGCTTTAATATATAAGCTACTAGGCTTATAGATAAAGAAGATTATCTATAAGAATTAGTAATTATTTCTAGTATAGTATTATAATATATACTATAACTATAATAAAGTAATTATAGAGTTACGTAGTTAGATTAGTAGTAAATAGAAGAAGAGCTAGCGCGCAGAGATACTACCTAGACACTAGTAGGCTCGCGTACCTACGCTAGCGTAGTATAGAATAGTAACTAATTATATTTATACTATAGACTATAGCTTAATAGTGCTTAATAGTACTATACTAGAACTAATAGTATTACCTAAGTAGTTAAATACGTTGTAACTGCCTAAGCGCAGTATATTAGTATATAGTACCTATAATAATAACCTTATAATAGATATCTAGAATATATATAATCTTACTTATAAGTGTAGATACTAGCTATATATTTACGCTATATAATATAGTTTAATAGTACTTAATAGTATAATACTATAACTAACTATACTACCTATATAGCGTAAAATTATTGCAATAGTCTAAGTGTAGAACATTAATATATAATACCTATAATAATAATATTATCTTACTACTATACGTTATATAGTAAAGGTTTTTAGCTAATATTCTAAAGTCTTATAAAGTATATTACTATATATATAAAAAAGAATATAAAGTAATAAGTAGCACTAGAGTATAATATCTAGTATCTGCGCAAAGATAATATAGAATAAGATAGTTAGAATACAGCGTCTATCTTTAACCTAAGCTAGCCTAAACTACTTACTTTATACTTACTATGCGCATTGCTAATAAAGCGCCTATTATCTAAGATAGAATCTACTAATAGTGCTAATATCTTATATAAGAGAAGTAATAGCCTACTATCTACTTCTACGTAGTTATAGAACAAACACTTTAAAGTAGATAGTAGTTACCTTACTAGAGAAGTAATTAGATAAGTGCCTACTATAATATAATAGTAAGCTAAAGTTTAGGTATAAATACCTAAACTAACTATACTAGTTGTATCTACCTAGCGCCTTTTATATTAGAAGAAGACTATATATTTATAATTTAGTTATATAGATTCTAGGTATTACTTAGATTAATATAATAATTTTTTAATAACTTATAATTAAATAATATATAATTAAATTTAAGCTTTAAGAATAGTTAATAATAGAGAGATATAATATCTATAATAGAGTTAGAGCTATAGCAGAACGTATAGATATAAGAAGATATTATAGTTACGTTAGAGATATCTAATTTAAGAAAAAGTATCTATAAGTTAGTCTACCTAGACGTTATAAAAGCTATAAAGTTTCTATTAGTGTACTATCTATTTAAACCTAACTTAGTATACGCATCTTACTAAACATTCTCTAGATCTAATTACGCAAGTTAAATATACTATAAGCTCTACTTAGGTAACTAGTAGTAGAATATATAGACTTACTTACCTTCTAGTGCTATAGTAATCTCTATTATTGTCGCTATAGACAAGACGTAACTTTTAATATATTAGAGAGATATAGTAGCATAGCTAGTTTATATAACTATTAGTAATCTTAGCTATAAGACTTAGAGAAGATAAATAGCCTTTAGTATAATAGTGTGTAGATTTTTACCTAAACTTAAAGAGAAAGATAAGAAATATAAACGTAAAATATACTATTACTATATAGAGAAGATACTATAACGTATATTATTATATTCTAGACCTATATAATAGAGTAACTAATATTAATAAGCAGCTCTTAAGACAATTAGAGTAACTAGCGTAGAATTAGTATATATAGATAGAAATATTAGGCGCTATTATTTAATAATATATCTAATTCTAGCTAACTATAAGAAATAGATGCTACTTATAGGTATAAAGAGAGGTAGACACTATATACGTTGCGTAGTAAAACTAGATAACTAAGAAGATCTAATAAGATTATAGCTCTAGTAGTATAAGAAACATACTTAGCTTATACAAACGTCTAACCTTAATAAAGTAGATAATAATTAGGTCTATCTTAGAAATAACTTTATATAGCAATATAGTTACTTTAACATATATCTTTTACTAGTAACTAATATACTATACTTATTACTAAAAGAACTAGTAATAATAACACTCTCTTAGATAAAGTTACTATTAGATAATATATATCTAGGTAAGAGAAGATTATAGCTAGATACTAGACCTAATATATACTCTATATATAGAACGCACTAGCTTAATAAATAATTTAAATACGTTAGACTATATACTAACTTAAAGCGTTTCTATAGATATTAACTATTCTCTAAAGTAGTATAATAGACTAGAAGTAAATAAAAGAACTTAGTGTAGTAGTTTATACCTATAGTTATACCTCTTCTAACTATAAGAGCTCTATATACACTTTACTTTCTCTAAGCTATATATAACCTTATTATAATTACCTAATATAAATTCTATAATAATAGTATAATTAAGTATATCTAGTTATATCTCTAGTGTATATATATACTAAAAGAAAAGTTTTAACTATATAAATAAGAGAAAAGAAATATAGAACTATACTTTAACTACCTAAAATAGCACGCCTTAACGCATATCGCGAATAATATCTAATAGTTTAGTGCGCTTAATAGCTTATATATAGGTACTAATAGTAAGATCTACTACATTAATATAGTAAAGAGAATATATACAAAGATAAATAAAAGAGACTTTATTACGTAGATATATAAATAGAACTTATAAAGGCTTACTATTCTAGAAGCTAATAATATACTTATTTTAGAATATTTAAGGCTAGTTAGAGTTATTAATTAGTAGAAGAAGATATATATAACTAGCTTTACTAGCGCACTAACGTATTAAAAACTAAAATAGTATATTACTAGAGCTTAACTATATATAAAGATAATAAGACTAAGAGACGTAGTAAACTAGCTTAATATACTAGACTTTAAACATACTATTATAGTTTTTATCTAAGAGAATTAAAAGAGATATAAGAGTAAACTAAGTTTATCTTAGAAAGAGAATAGGCTTAAGTCTAATCTATTCTAGGTAGATAATCTTTTAGTTAGTATCTATCTCTCTATAAAATGTTAGACACTAAGTAGATAGTACTATAATAATCTAGAGCACGCCTATTAAGATTAGATACGTTACTCTACGTAGTATAGTAGTAATAAATAAAGAAAGAACTTTATTTAGGTCTAAGAGTTCTTGCAAGAAGATAATAGATAATAGTTTTTAACTATATTAGATAGTTATAAGATAGTATAGCTATAGATTCTTATAACTATTATTAATATATTATACTCTATAAGTAAAGGTAGACACCTAGAATATTAAAAAGCTCTAGTTAAGATTCTGCTATTTAAGAATAATAAAAAGATTAAAGCTAGCTTAGATATACTAAGTATTTAAAGAAACTATAATTATATTACTATAAAGCAAAGAACGCTTTAAACGTTCTAGATATATAACCTACCTACTCTAATATAGCCTACCTACCTTATCTAAAAGCACTACGCCTAAGATAGTAGTATATAGAAGGCTTACTACGTAAATAATTATATTAACTAGAATAAATATAACTAGCTCTATACACCTAACTTTAACACTACCTAGATAAATATCTTATAGTAATACACTAGAAAGAAGCCTAAG
Source organism: Alternaria viburni (assembly GCF_023758015.1). Classification (NCBI taxonomy): domain Eukaryota; kingdom Fungi; phylum Ascomycota; class Dothideomycetes; order Pleosporales; family Pleosporaceae; genus Alternaria; species Alternaria viburni. Next base: position 882,133 of record NW_026055781.1, read on the forward strand.
AGAAAATAACATTAGTTTACCTAGTCTAAGACTATAGTTAACAACTATAAGTATAGTATATATATATATATTAGAAAACAATACGTAATAGAGTATAGAGACGCTAAATCTTCTATATATACTATATTAATAAATATATAAAGATAAGCTTATCTTAAAGATACTACTAGTTAATAATAAGATAAATCTATAAGTAGATAATGTACTTATACTACGTAAAGATAGCTAGACTTAATAATATAAGTAACCTCTATATAGTTACTAGAAGGTAATAATAATACTATTACTAACTATAACTTGCCTATAGTATCTTTATATACTCTACCTACGCAATAAAGTATAAATATATAAACTCTACTATAATAACCTATCTATCTACTTATATATAGCGTTATACTAGTTAGAGCCTTTACTAACTTCTATACGTAGAATAACGCTCTTACTATAAGTATAACAAAAACAAAAGCGCACACTATAATACTAATACACTAGTAGATATAAAATAGTATATAAGATATACTTATAATTATAGAGAGAGAATATAATATAATATACATATAAATAGAAGAAGCTATAGAGTAAGCTAATCTTTTATATTAGCTACTTTAGATAAAGTCTACTAAGAAGTAGCTTTATACTATTATAGAGACACTACTATAGTAGAAGAATTTAATATTATATTAATTACTCTAAGATAACTAAGTTAAGGTAGTATCTTAGATAGTAATTAGATATAACTACAATATAATACGTTACTAGCGCCTCTAACCTAGATAAGAATAAACTACTACGTTACTACTATACTTATATACGCACTAAATTGTGTCTACTAATATTAAAGAGTATACTACTGCCCGCTATTATTACAACTCTACTATAGTAATACTAGACCTAACTAGTAGTATAAAGTAAGAATTAGCCTTACTATTAATAATTATACTATATATGCTAGGTAGTAGAATATAAACACTTATACGTATACAACAGCTACTATAGCTAAGTAGCACTAGTAGAGAAATAAGTATTAAATAATAGAGATTCTATCTATTTATGTAAGCTATAAAGAATAAAGTTAGTTTTAATAGAGAGTATAAAGGTATATTCTACTATATAAAAATTAATAATAGATAGAGAAAGATACATATATCTTTAGAATTAAGATAGTATAGTGCTTTAGTAGATATACTAGAACGTAGTGTTAATAGAGCTAGTTTTATAATTAAATGTTTAACCTAGTAGAAGCTACTACGTAAATAAGACTACTACGCAATTTTATAAAAGTAGAGATAAATAGTACTTATACCTTCTTATTATTTATAAAGAATAGTTAAGTAATAAAGTACTATAATGTTGTAAACTTAGCTATACAAAACAGTGTAAGATAGTACTAAATAGAACTAGATAGTAGATAATAGAGATATATAGGCGCTAACTATATCTAATATATAGACTTAGAAGCGCTGCAGGTTTACTAGATTATAGACTACTATACTATAGTAACTATTCTACTCTTATTTTAAACTTAACTATAGTAATATAGAGTAAAATAGTTCTATTAATATAAGATAGTAGTAAATAGTAAGAGTAAAAGAGTAGCCTCTTAGATAGATAAAGTAATAGAGTAAACACTCTATAAAGTATATAACACTATAAGAATATAGTTTAAGTATATAGGTAAGATACCTCTAACGTTAATATTAGTTAATATAAAATAAGAAAAAAGCTTTTAATATTATAAAGAGTATAAAGATAAGAAGCAGCGCGTAAATCTAGGCCTTGCTACCTATCTTCTAGCTCTCTATACCTCTAGGTTTAAGCTTTTTATCTTAAAATAGATAGAGAAAGACTTTCTAAGTTTAATACCTTACACTAAGAGCGTTAAGTACCTTTTTTAATAGCTAATAAGCTAGATAAGCTAAAGCTGTTTTATTACAGACTTAGATAGAGTATAGACATTAGAGCTCTAGTAGCTATATACAAAACAAAACTCTATTAAATAGAAGTATATAGAATTTACTAGAAACTCTATTAACTATATATTTATAATAAGTATTAGGTACGTAGTTAATCTATAAGATACAGCCTACACTACTAAGTAAGACCTAGTTAACCTATTCTTTCTAAGTAAATATAATAAGCCTAACACGCTTAGAGAAATAAGCTAGTATTCTTAACGCTGCATAAAAGAAAGCGTACTAGATAACTATATCTAGACTCTTATAAGAGTGTAAAGGTTACTAGTAGCTTATTTAACTATAAATAAAGGTATAATATATACTAGACGCGTTATAATTATACTTTAGCTAGAGACGCATTATAACGTTTTTAAGAATTTTACTATAGAGGTATAGTAAATAGCTTAGTAGCTAATAGTAGTAAGTAACTACAGCATTATAAACTCTAAGCTAAACCTAGTGTCTACTTATAAAGTAATAAGATATAATAGTAGTAGAGTTACTATACTACTAATAATACTACTACTAGATACTAGATAATGCTAGCAAGCTTCGCGTATATATTATAAGAACTACCTAGAAGATAGCACTAATAGAATACTTACTTTTACGCAAAGAGAGCTATTAACCTAAAGATATTTTACTAGATAACTTTAACTTTATACGTATAGACGTACGTATACCTTTAACCTAAGTTAAAGGTATTTAATTACTAATAGTTCTAGCTCTTAGACTCTAACTTAACCTATTTTCTCTATAGAAGTATTACTATAGTAATAGTAAAAGCTTTCTATAATATAAATAGTTAATAGAGTCTAGAACTTATAAAGAATATAAGGTAGTTTATAATAGAAGAGAGTAGTAGTATAATAGCGTTTATATACATAACACTATATTACACTATTAGTAAATAAGATAATAATAGTAGATACTAAATAATAAAGTTTAAAGGCTATAAATTAGAAGGTAAGAGCGCGTTAAGAATTTAAGCCTATACTTACAAGGTAAGATATATACTAAATATTTAAAAATATTTAGAATTAGTAAAAAGCTAAGTATAGAGTAATTATATAGAAGAAGCTTAGTAAAGAGATTTAGTAAATTATATATACTACTAAGAAGTAATATATATTAGAGATACTAGAGAATAACTATAAAAATAACATTAACAATCTCTTAGATAGCTATAATACTAGCTAATATAAGTAGTACTTAAATATAGTAAAACGCGCTACTAAGAGTTAAGAAAATAATAACTAAAATATAGCGCTAGCTACTCTATATAGAATAAGTAGAGGTAATACTAAGAAGAATAAGTATAAGATAGAAGATAGAGTAAGTAGACTATATTTAAGAACTACCTACATAACTAATATTAAAAAGCTAGAGATATTTATATCTAATACAAAGAGTAAGTAGTACTATATAATAGCTAGCTTGCTAGAGTAGGTATTAGAGATAGTAATATATAAGAATAGTAATACTACCTAGTTCTAGAGAAATTATAACTAATAGAAAGCGTTATTAGTAGAAATATAAGTTAAGTTTAGTAAGGTTAGTATATTAAAGAAAGAGAAGAGCAAAATTATAGTTGTATTAGAATTAGCTAAGTATAAATAAGAGGCTAAGAATAACAGCGCTTATTAAGCGTAATTAGATAAAGTAATAGTAATTTTTAAAAATAGTAGTTAGAGAGAGCTTTAAGAGCGCACTACGTACTAGTTAAAATTATAAATTATTTTTATAATAATCTTATAGATATACCTCTACAAGATATAATAACTATAGTAGATATAGAAAATAAGTAATATATAATAATAGTATAAGAAGAGGTAGCTATAAGAAATAAGTAATATATAATAATAGTATAAAAAGTAGTAGCTATATAAAATAAACAATACGTAATAATAGTATAAAAAGTAAGTATATTACATCTAGTGTAGATTAGGTATATATTACTAAACGTAGGTTATATAGGTATTACGCTAACTACGCAAGATACGTAAACTATAGTTATAGATTATAGATAATAGTGCTTAACTATACTGTACTATAAGAGGTATTAATACTAAATAAGCGTTTACTACAATTTCTAATCTTAGTAGTAATAGTACTAATAGTAATATTACTATAAACACGCGTGTTTACTCTAAAGGCGTAGTGTATACTACTTATATAATTAGTATAGCTTTAAAAGATTTCTATAATAGTTATAAATAGTGTAATACGCTAGTAAACTATACTACTAAAGTTTTAGTAAGTATAAATTTAGTAAAGCTATAAATCGCGTAAAACGCCTACAAACTACTAGCAGACTACGCGACTTGCTTAGAGTTAATTTCTTCTAACGTATACTATATCTCTATTTTTTATAGCTTTTATATAATATTTTTATAGTAGTTAATAGTTTTTATATTCTTTCTAAAACTATACTAATACTCTAGAGCTCTATACTTTCTATAATAATAACTATAATAATAACTTTTCTTTATATTCTCTCTAAGTTAACTAATAAATAATATAATATATTATTACTAATACTAACCTAAGGTCTATTTATATCTTTAGTAGAGATAATATATTCTCTAAATATAGCTCTAATAATAATTATCTAAACTCTTATATTTTAGTTCTCTCTACTCTATAAGAAATCTAGAACTATATTTCTATACTACTTATTTTACTTAGCACTTCTTAGTAAGATAATTTTACTTTTAGTTTTTTCTCTAGTTATAAAACTATATTATTAACTCTAGTTTCTAAGAGTATATAAAATAACTATCTAAATTATATAGTTTATAGAAGATATTATTATAAAGACTCTAAGTCTAATAACTCTAAATATTAATATTACTATATATACTACTACTAGTGTATTCTAGCTACTAATAAGTAAGCTAACTATATATTAAATATATATTAAATATATAGACGCTTAAAAATACTAATTTATATATATATCTATAACTTATCTAGAGAACTATATAATTACTATAAATCTACTAACTAATATCTTACTTATATTCTATAATAAATTCTAATATCTTACTCTATATTATCTAATATAGATTATTATCTTATATACTAAAAAATATCTAAGTAAACTCTAAAGATATATAGCTTAAGTTCTAGATAATATAATAGATAATACTTTTATAATATCTATCTTACTAATAACTAAGCTTATATATCTTTTTCTACTAAAGATAATAAGCTATATAATTATTACGTCTCTTATTAGACTAGCTATAATCTAGGTATTTTATATTCTAGATATATACGTCTTAAAACTATCTATAGCTACTTCTTCTATAATAGTATATAATAAATAAGTATATATTCTAATAGTGCGCTTAATTAGTTATAAGATAATATTTATTTCTTATACTTTATAGTAGAATATAACTACTCTTAGCACTACTTATATTACTAATATTTTAGTTTAACTAAATACTTATTAGCTTATAGTTATACTAAATACTACTCTAAAAAGATTAATAATAATACCTTAGTATTAAAAGAGAAAGCTGCTTATTCTTTTAATAAGAATATTAAGCTCTATACTATTACTTATAATATATTCTATATAGAATATAAATATACTACTAATCTTTATTAAAAAAGTAAGCTTAATAATAATACTAATAACTTTATAAATATAGATAAGAGTTTTTTTAATAATAATTTACTTAACTTAGATCTCTTAGCTACTTTATATTTTTTATATTTTTTAAACTATAATATTAAAGTTTATAATAGTTTTAATAATAATATTATCTATTTCTTATCTTTTTCTTTATAAAGTATTAGTGTACTAGTCTATAATAACTAGCTAGATAATAATCTTAATTACTTATATCTATAAGTTATAGATCTATTACCTAGTACTTATCTTCTTAATAATAATCTTAATAACTTATATTTTAATCTTACTATAGCTACTATACCTTCTATCTCTACTATATCTATTTATATACTATAGAATTATAAAAAAGCTATAACTATACTTTAGGTAGATAGCTAGCGTACTATAATATATACTAAGTTTAACTTACTTCTATAAAAGAGAGTATATAAGATAGTAACTTTTTCTACTAGTACTAAGGCTCTTCTAATAAAGATTATATTTAAAGCTAAATCTATCTTTACTAGTAATTTTACTAAACTTAAGACTTATATTATTATTTATAAAAACTACTAACTATAATAGTTTTAGGCTTTATCTAAGCCTAGGCTAGAATAGAGAAGATATAGGTAAGGTCTAGACTTACTATATAAACCTCTAGATTCTATATATAGTTTCTTAAGTTCTAAGCTTTATAATATTCTATTAATACTTAGTATATTCTAACTCTAAGGCTAGTCTATAATACTAATATTCTAGTAACTATAATAAGATATTCTCTCTAACTATATAGTCTATATCTATTTATATTTTACTTATAATTTATACTTTACTTAATTAGATTATAAGCTAATCTAATATTTATATTACTTTCTTAAACGCTACTTTTTAGAAAATACTTTATATTATACTACCTCTACTTATAATACTAGCTTTAAGTAAGATCTAGATACTTATAAAGTTTTTATATAGTTTTATATAAGTTTTTTATATATAGTATAATATACTTACTATATAACTCTTTTAGATAGAGTTTTATATATCTCTCTTTAACCTATATATCTATATCTATACTACTAAAGTACTTATTATCTCTATATATATTAATAATATTTATATATATACTACTAGCTATATACTTATCTATAATTTTTATAAAGAACTATTTAAGTTATTTACTATTATATCTAAAAATTCTAATACTCTTTATCTTAGTATATATATTAAATATATATAAAGTACTATTAAAATTTATTAAGCTAAGTATATTTAATACTTACTAGACTATTTTAGTTTCTATAACTTTCTATTTATATAAACTTCTTATAACTATTATAATAAGCTTTATTAAGAAAAGAATACTATTACTAAAGTATAATTCTATAAGAAGTATCTTTAGAAATTTAGTTTACTTAATTACTTTTTTACTATAATATAAATTAATCTTATATATACTACTTTTCTTTATAGCTAGTATAATACTAACTTTAACTAAACTTATTTTAATACTTTTACACGCGCTTATATATATATATAGCGTACTACTAATATAGATATTACTTATTATAAAAGTAATACTTAGCTACTTAGCTACTATAACTTTAACTAAACTAGTTATTTTAATACTTATTACTCTACTATAAAATATATTTTTACTTTTACTAGAGAACTAGTATTATAGTCTTTAAGTATTTAGAAAGTTACTACTCTTTCTATATATAAAGCTAAATATATAGCTTTTTTTAAAATAGTTAAAAAAGTATTATAAATTAAAAAATTTATTAATAACTTATATATAAGTTTCTATTTTAATAATATTTTTATTTATATTAATAATAAGTTTACTATTAAGCTATTAAAAAATTCTAAGTTTTATTAATATAGTAAATATATTAATATAGTAAATATATTAATATATATTACTATTTTTTTTATAAATATATTTATAATAGTAATATTACTATTATATAGATTAGTAGTAAAGTAAATCTAGCTAATATACTTATAAAAGTATTAGACTTTATAAAGTTTAATACTATTTATAGTACTTTAGGTATCTTTTATTATATAAATAGCGTATATTTTAAGTTAGAATTTAGAGAGGCTATTAGTTAGGTATCTATATACATAATCTACTTATTTACTATATATTTACTTACTAGTGTTACCTCTCTATTATATATACTAGGGGTTTCTCTCTCTATATAGATTATTAATACATTTATACACTCCTCTCTGTTCTACAGAAGACTAACCTGCCGCGTCTGTCACAGGTTTCATGGTGCCTCGGGGGTACCGGTAAAGTCATGCGCGGCCGTCTGTGTATCATCTGAAGGGTGGCGGAGGAAAAGCTCAAGCACACGTAGCCGTGGCTTGTATTCGAGCAGTTCACTGTAGACGTTGCGACTGTGCAGGCGACATATGGGCACAGCGGGTGCGCGACGAGTCCAGTCCTGCCAAGGCCGAGCTGGCCCAAGCTTCATGTGTACGGCAGCCGCGACGCTGGGAGCTGCCTTCGCGTGCGGCGTCAACACCACCACAGCCATAACCACACCAAACGGTCCTTGCCGCTGAACCACCACGACCGTGAATCCGGACGCTGACGTTGCCTGATCTTACGCCTCCCCGCCCGCCTGTCCACGCCCGACGACAGTCGCCTTCCCTCCCCACAGCCACCACCCCAAGCTCATCACCATGTACGTCGTTCACAAGACGCGCTATCTGGATACTGACTCTTGCACAGGGAGGTCTTGCTAGGAATCACCGGCAAGGACTTTACCCTCATCGCCGCCTCCAAAGCCGCCATGCGTGGCGCCACCATCCTCAAGGCGTCCGACGACAAGACCCGAGTACTCAACACACACACGCTGATGGCCTTCTCTGGAGAAGCCGGCGATACGGGTATGACAGGAGCGGCCACGGCGACTAGCGGTAGCTGACGGTGGTGCAGTCCAATTCGCCGAATACATCCAGGCAAACGTACAATTATACTCGATGCGCAACAACATGGAGCTGTCACCCGCTGCAACTGCCAACTTCGTCCGAGGAGAACTGGCGTCGGCGCTGCGATCAAGAAAACCATACACGGTCAACTTGCTCCTGGGTGGATACGACACGATTGCCGACAAGCCAACTCTCTACTGGATCGACTACTTGGCGAGTCAAGCACCGCTCCCATACGCCGCACATGGATACGCACAGTACGTCCCACCCGCTGCCCTCTCCAATGCAGCACCTCTCGCACGTTCAGGCCCATGCTAACACGGTACTGCCAGGTACTACTGCCTCTCTCTGCTCGACAAGCATCACCATCCTGACATCGACTACGAACAAGGCATGAAGATCCTGCGTATGTGCACCGAGGAGCTGAAGCGACGTCTGCCAATCGATTTCAAGGGCGTACTGGTCAAGGTCATAACAAAGGATGGCATCAAAGACGTGGAGTACGAAGACGACGTAAAGGTTGCGATCCCATAGAAGGCCATGGGTCAGCCGAGGCTAGACCATTCTACCAGATGATTTATGCACAGCAAACGGGTGCCATTACGATCATGACACTCGGGCATGATAGATAACGACGACAAATAGTCAATTGACATTAATGACTTCCGTGTCGTGCTCTGTCTCTTTCTTGCTTCTGAACCTTGCAGACCTCTTCGCCAACTCCGTGCACGATGACATAGGGCTAAAGGTCACGAATCCAACAACGACGAGCCATGGAATCAAAGAGTCAGAGCAACCATGACAGACTGACAAGTACATCATACTCATAACGCATGCACGAGACATGGGTATGTCCTCCAAATAAATCGACACCGCAGACTCATCGCCATCACTGAAGACGACCCAACGAGAAAGCAGCTTCCTACAGGAGTATCGCTCTCCGATCCCACGCCACCGTAGTGACTGGCAACTAAAAGACAGAGATGTTCTGATAGTCGTGGCTGGGATCGTTTGTATTTTTTGATCAAGGAGCGACAAAGGAGGACGAGGGGCGCAGAGTTTTTATACTGACGTGTGGGGGCGCCAAGCCGGTGCACGGGCAGAAGGGTTTTCCGGGCACGGGCACCACCGTGCGATGGAGCGGCAACAGCGACGAGGGCGACGAGGCGTGCGGCCCACCAACACCAACACTGGCGACGGCATGATGCTGCAGAAAAGACCATGGCGCAACCGCAACATTCAATCGAGAACCGCGTAACGTATCTTCAGTGCCCACTTCATTCGACTGCACACATCGACACCGCCGCGCACTCACCCGTCCCACGGGCCACAACATGTTTCACGGAGTCAAAGGCCATAGAGTATTGTGTAGAGTGAATTGTTTTTTTCATTTTGGGGAAGCTGATGAGCTTGAAGCATGTCGCGATCCACCACTGCGGCCTGGAGACAGTGCCGCCGCTTCAAACAACCGCTTTCACATTCTAGTCATCGCAACCGTCGGACATGCGCTTGCCTAGTCGGACTTATTCGCAGCTATGTCGCGCCTAGTTCTTGTATCCGTTCTCGTACCCGTTGGCCATGACCTCCTGGAGACCCTGGGGAGGACCGTTCGCCTGGCCCTTGGCAGTACCGTTGACCGCGCCGTTGCTCATGCCGTTCATGGTCTTCTTCGACTCGTGCATAGCATCCTCGATGGGCTTGTCGTTCATGGTATATCCAGTGTCGGAGGCATCGACAAAGGCGTCGAGACCGGCGCCCTCACGAGGGTACTCCTTCATCAGCTCCTTGTGTCGTCGCAGAGCCTTGTTCATCTCCTCGGGAGAGACGTCGTTCAGGAACACGCAAGTACCGATAGGGTTGGGCACGGCAGCACGGAGCAGACCGTCACGAGTCTTCAGGATAGCCTTGGTGGCCTTGTCGAGCATGTCCTCGTCGAACAGCTCGTGGTCCATGGACAGACCAGCCCTGGAGAACAGGTTCAACAGCCTCCTGTGCTCCTCGTCGCTGAGGAGACCGCGCTGGTTTGCCAATGTCGCCGAGTAGGCCATGTCGATGGAGATGGCATGTCCGTGACGGAGCGGAACCTTGGGTGAAAGCTTCGGAAGAGTCAGCAAAGGCAACGTGCTTAGGGTGCGGTAACATTACTTCGTGGAGCGGACTCCAGGTGTGGCCGTAGGCAATGACACGGTCGAGACCGATCTCGTGGAGGTTGGGCGTCTCGAGCTTCAACATCTCGTGGATACCAGCACGGTTGATCTCATCCGCTGCCTGGAGAACCTCCTTGTCGTTGCCCTCACGACCGAACCGAGAAGTGATTAGCTTCTCGCAGTACTTGTCCAGCAGGTCAAATGTTGGCTTGTGGGCGCAGGTCGAAATCTTGATCAACTCTGCGAAACCGTTTCGTACTTGGCCCTCTGGCAGGGTCTTCAAGAAAGAGAAGTCGAGGAATGTGTGCATCGGGGCGTGGTACGCTCCGAGACGGTTCTTGTAGTTGCCGTAGTTGACGGCGACCTTGATGCTGACACTGGCATCGATCAGGCCAATGACGGTAGTTGGGATACGGATGAAGTTGGTATTTCTTCGGTATGCCGCGCAAGCAAATCTAGGTCACGAGTTAACTCCATTCCTACAGCGCAGTCAGGCCAGAGTGCCTTAGAGCTATTTTTTACCCAGCAACGTCAGTCACCAAACCACCACCCTGCGATAGGTCAGCATTCTGCAACACCTCATTCGGGGTGGAGAACATACCACGACAAGGACGGGCTCCTTTCGGATGATGCCAAAGTCGGTCATCGAGTCAACGATGCTTAGGAGAGTCTCCATGGACTTGGCCTTTTCGCCGATCATGGTCTTGTGGATCGTCAGGGGCAGGTTGTAGTGGTCGAAGTACTTTTGCATCTCATCGCCATAGACGTTGTAGATGTTAAGATCCATGACAGCCAGGCAGCGGCCCCAACGCTCGTAGCACTTGGCCAGGTTGTTGTTGGCAGGGTTGAAGACGCCATCGAGGAAGGTGAAGTCATATTCGATCTTCTCGTATCCCTCGACGTGGAAGCCGTTTTGGGTCTCGACAACGGAAGCTTTGAGGTCTGACATGGTGAAAAGAGGTGGAAAAGGTGTGAATGAGATACGTTGAGTTCTGCGGGGTCAGTGTACGCAGGACTGCTCTATATAAATGGCGACAGACCGATATCGTCTGGGACTACTCACATAGCTCGCGGTACACGCTCTGCCTCCATTGGCTCTCAAAGGTCGGCAGCGCTCCAGACAACGTCAACCATACGCATTATTCTCGTTCATGATGCGGCCACTCGTGGATCCCTTGTTGTTTGGACTTGGTGCCACTTCACTTCGAGCCAAACTAGGCTCCTACTGGCCAGCCATGATGAAATGACTTCAACAACATTGCCCTCCCAGCGGTAAAACCCGGTTCCGGCACATGGGATATGCACTTTACTCATGCAACATGGGTTTTTGCGGGCTTGGGCACAGCAGAACCATCCTACTTGCCTTCGGCCAAGGACGAACTCGGCGTAGCACAAGCCGCGAACCCATCTAGTGCCAACAACGGAGTCTCTCCCGTGGTGGAGTGAATGAGATACACTACATACAACTGCGGGGCAGCCATCGAAATCACCTCATATCCACTTCAGGATTCACATCGTTCGATTGCTGACGCTCTGTGGCAGATGGTGGCAGAGTCCCCATTTGCCAGCGAGTCAGAAGAGGTGCAGTGTGTGCGCAGGGCTGATAGTGCGCTACCGGTAGCCATACAGCGGCACTTTCTTACCCCTCAGTCCAGGGACAAGCTGGAAAATTGTGACATTCAGCGAGATCTTTTCGATTCTAGTTCCCGCTTCGGGTAGATAGAGTTTGGCGGATCCAGGATCGTTGAGGTATATTGCCTGGTAGAGGTAAGCGTACGTTGTCATGGCAAGTCCTTGTGGCTCCGTAGTCGGTTAGCGGACACAGCGAGCTCTAGATCGTTGACGACAGCCACACCCAACTCAACGTCAACACTATACAGGACCGTGTATGCACCAATGAACCGCCCCACATGAGCGTCGCGTATCCGCATGGCATAGTGCGAACTCGCCTCAACCGGTGCCAAGGGCGCTTTGACGCGTACACGGGAGTGTGGCATGGAAAAGGCAGGATACGGCGTCACACCTACATTGGCATCCCACCCTCAATAATGGGGTTTTGCAGGAAAAGCAATTTGCGCGATGTCAATTGCTAATGTGCTAACATAAGGAGTGACATCTAGACGCCTCCACGGAGGCAGATTGGGTGCTAAAGCAGTCGAATGGACTAAGCGCCACTCGTACATGTTCCTGCATGTATTTCGTCATTACTGATCACAGCCCCGCACTAGACCGGACGCGTTGAGGGGCAACTGTGGTAGCTCGGACGCGTCGAGCTTACGACTGTCCGCACAATTTCAGATTGCCATTGAACAACAGCAACAATGGGCAGCTTTGATCAAAGCAAAGCATATGCAGCGCAAGAGGAGGAGGGTGCGTTTTTCGACGATGGGCGCGAAATCGAGCTCCTGCACTTCGTCTATTCACATCCCAACATCGAGAAGATACGAGGATCACCAGAACATGTTCTGGCAGCCATTGACGAGTATGGACGCACAAAGAAGTATCTCATGAATGTGGGAGAGGACAAGGGCCGCATTGTCACGGACTTGATCGCGGAAGTAAAGCCAAAAACCATGGTATGAATGTCCCTGCACTCGAATTACACCCCTAACAGCACGTAGGTCGAGCTCGGCGGCTACGTAGGCTATTCATGTATTCTTTTCGCAGATGCTGTACGAAAAGCAGGCGGCGAGCGATACTTCAGCTTCGAGCGCGATCCCGCCTTTGCGGCTGTCATCATGTCTTTGGTCGACCTTGCAGGCCTCACCGACCTTGTAAAGGTAATTGTGGGCTCAAGCGACGAAGGCATTGCGCGGCTGGCAGCATCGGGCCAACTGAAGCAAGTCGATCTCATGTTCCTGGACCACTACAAGCCTGCCTACACAACAGACCTGAAGCTCTGCGAGGAGCTTGGCCTGGTCACAAAAGGCTCCGTGTTGGCAGCAGACAATGTCATCAAGCCCGGAAATCCGCCGTACTTGAAGTATGTCAGGTCGAGCGTTGAGGAGAAGGTCAAGGAGGCTGGAGAGGGCGGTCAGACAAACCTCAGCGGCATTGCTGAGACCAACGTCAAGATGTACGAGAAGAGATACGGCAAGGCCAAGTTCAGCGAGAGCAAAGGCAACCCGAATCTCAAGTACGAGAGCAAGCTGGTAAACAGCTACGAGCCAACGGGCGTACCTGTGAGTTGGAGCGCCGGCCGTCTCTCACGCGCATTTACTGACGAGCACAGGACGGCATCGAAATCACACGATGCGTTGGCTAGAAGAAGGCATCATAACTTGGTACATGACGCGTTGTAATCTTATGAATCGCGAGTTTCAGTACTGGTGGGTCCTGAGCGCCTCGGCGCGGCGACGGTACCCGGCTGCTACCAGCTACAGGTGCCAGCAATGCCTCAATGCTTGCAAAAACAAACGGCATAAACAGATGAATCTATAGTTTCATGAATTCTGCGAAGCATCTCTGCGAGGCCGACATTGACAGACTGTGGTGATGTTGTGACCACGGCATGACACGTCGCGGTCGAGGAAATAACCATGAGCCCTGCATCCGCCGCCCAAACCCCTCAACCCCCATCCGCCGATCGCGGCCAGATCGCAAACAGGATCTACTACGACCAGATCGCAGACAGGATGGAGTCTAGGGTTCCACAATGTCGTACATGAGTGAAGTAACGATGACGTCTAGACTAGCGAGCAAAGCCAGCCTTCTCAGGCCAACAGCTTTGTCTGGGCGAACGTAGCCGCACGCACATCAATCACCTCGCCTATGCATGAACGCATTGCGTGACTACGAGCCGTCCGTCTGCACCGCTAATTCCTACTTACTTGCAGCCCGCATTGCAGTGCAGCACAGCTTGCAGGCTTTTGCAAGGGCATAGTTGAGACCTCTCTCGGTCCTTTTTTTGATAAGGTAACGCCGTTGGTGGTGTGTTGGGAAACGTCTGAACGGTGAAGACTGTGCGAGAACAAGTGCCGAGGTCACGAGCACTTCTCTTCCATCAACAGCAACGGCGAAGACATGGCAGAGGGAAAGAAGGATGCCGTGGTGCCGTTTTACTATAGCCATGTGTGGAAGAATGTGCTTCTACTGGCTCTGAGCGCTGTTTGCGCGCCTGTGTCGGCAGCGCTGGTCTTGCTTGGTCTTGCAGTGTCGCGACTCCATGGGCAGCACAACGCAACCTTTTCGACCGAGGATAAGCAGCATGTGGCGGCGGCACGAAGACGGAAAACTATCCTCGTCACTGGGGTGTCCATGACCAAAGGGCTGACGATTGCGCGCAACCTGTCGCAGCATACACCGCATCGCATCGTTGGCGCCGACATCTCTTCTTTATCGCCAGGTCGCTTCTCCAGCGCTATTGCGAAGTACTACTGTCTGGACACACCGAGTGGCGACGATGCAGAGCCATACATTGACTCCATTCTCTCGATCATCCAACGCGAGAAAGTGGACCTATGGATCAGTTGCTCCAGCGTTGTCGCAGCCGTAGAAGATGGCCAAGTCGTCCGCCTAGCAGAGAAGCAAGCAAGAGAACAAGGCCGCCATTTCGAAGCCATCCAGTTCCGGGAAGACGTTGTCGAAAAGTTCCATGAAAAGGACAAGTTCATCGACTACATCGAGTCGCTTGGTCTCCCAATCCCGGAATCGCACCGCTGCACCAACCCACATGAAGCGCTCGATGTGCTCATGGGTGAGCTGCACAGAACGCCAACGAAATCAGGAAGAACGGTACCAAGACGACAGTTCATCATGAAACCCATCGGTGTGGACGACAAGGCCAGGAACAACATGATGACGCTGCTGCCATTCAATAGCCCAGACGCCACAGCCCAATACATCCACTCGCTCAACATCACCAAAGAGAACCCGTTCCAGCTCCAGCAATTCATCAAAGGAAGCGAATACTGTACGCACGCCCTCGTCATCCGTGGAAAAGTAAAAGCCTTCACCAGCTGTCCCAGCCTAGAACTCCTCATGCACTACGAGCCGCTGCCTGCCTCGTCGCCCCTCAGCAAGAAGATGCTTGGCTTTACCGAGCGCGTGTGCAAGGACGGCGGCGAAAGCTTCACCGGCCACCTAAGCTTCGACTTCCTAGTCGAGAACGACGACAAAGGCGCAGCCGCCAAGTTCTACCCTATTGAATCCAACCCGCGCGCCCACACGGCCGTCGTGCTCTTTGAGCAAACTCCCGAAATGGCAGAAGCTTACCTCTCCATTTTCAACAGCCCTAACCCCTTGTCATCGAAACACAAAATTGGTCCTGTTTTCCCTCGCTCCCCGACATACAGCTATTACTGGATCGGCCATGACTTGGTGTCTTTTGTTGTCCTGCCGCTTCTTGATTTACTTTTCGGCGTCGCGACCTTCCAGGCTGCTTTCAATGACTTGGCGACATTTTGGAGTCATGTTGTCGGTTGGAAGGATGGGACGTATTTGTTCGAAGACCCTCTGCCCTTTTTCGTTTTGTATCATATCTATTGGCCTGCGAAGTTTCTAGAGGCTTTGAGGACAGGGAAGGCGTGGAGTCGGATTAACGTTAGTACTACGAAGATGTTCGAGGGATGAGTATGGCGTGATGTGGGTCAGACTGTAAAAGAAACCGGGCTGATGGGGGGTTACTAAAAGCGTAACGGCCGTTAGAAATGTGTTTATAGACCGTTTGTGAAGAGAATTTGTGCCATTGTCTGGACGTCCTAGCTGGCATCACATCGCACTGCTATGCTATGCTTACTCAAAAGTACGAATCTACGCGACCGCAACTCGTTGTTCGTGGATCCCTCTTCACCAAGCACTCTCCTTCCCCCTCAGTCCAAACTCACATCACTCTCCGTCTCCCAAACCCTGCCAATTTCCATATCCCTAACGCTCGACCAGACTCTTTCCAACTCTGCAGAGGTGGAGATACGAAGTCAGTATATATCTCAAATGCACTTCATACCGTCAAAACTTACCGGCCGAATCCCTCCTGGCCTTCTTCTTCAGCTCCGCAACGGCAATCGCCATTCGTCGCTGCAGACGAGTCTGCTGGCCATGTAGGGCACGAGCCATAGCGCATCGCGTGTAGCAGTGAAAGGCGATGCGATGCTTCCTAGTGGTACCAGAGAGACGTTGGAATGAGGCCTTTCGCGGCTGGGTTAGCGCTAGAAGCTTGGTGTTCCTAGAAGATGACGAAGGAAAGATGGCCGTGATACGGGATTTGCGAGACGTAGTGCTGGAATATGTGATGCGGTGGTATATCCCTTTTGGCTTGTTCCTGGTCGCCGTAGCTAATGAAACGCACCCTATAGATCTTGTGCCGCTGTGTTTGTTGTCATCGTTGATGGGTGCTGCGAGTGAGATTGCGGCAGCAGTGCCCATGACCTGACTGATTTGCGCGCCCAAGGAATGGCGCTGGTCTGCTTCGGGCGCAATGGAAGTGGGGATGTGTTCGTCCGTAGCGACTTCTACACATGCGCCGTTCCAACCGCCTGAGTTGAGCAAGTGAACTGGGCGGTTCGCGGAGTCAACGCCCGCTTCGCATTTGCGCCTGATGTCATTTCTCTTGTCCTCGAAGCGTGACAGGGCCTCCATATCCTGGGTATCGATAGCGACATCAAGGACTTCTAGACTATCAGGCTCGTCTGACCAGTTTTTCGTGTCGCACTGTGTATGCTTTTGTCCCAAGATCTGAGACCCCAGCGTATACGTCCCACCATCTTCTGAGTCTCGATCTGCCTCGAACGTGCGCTTGGTGCCGTTGACGATGCTCAGCGGAGGCGCAAGGCCATCTAAAGCATCGGAAACCTCAGTCACCACTTCGTCTTCGGATTCTGCCTGTGGAACGCTCTCTTCGACACCAGAAGCCTCTTTCTCAGCTTCTTCAGCAGCATACGAAGCCTTGAGACCCTCCCAATCCCCCTTGACCCGTAACTTGGCGCGCCTCAACTCCACATCACCCTTGGCAAGGGTCAAGTCATGCATCATCTCAGCGACACGTCGAATCTGCTTCAACGGTACGACTTTGGCTGAGAGCTGCTGTCCAGCACCCTCCTTCGCTTCGGCCTCTTCTTCTTTCTTAGTCTTGGGCTCAATTCGAAGATCGCGGAAGAGATCTGTTATCAGTTGGAAATTGTGGGGCTCGGGATTTGCATTGATGTCTTCAGCCCGGGAGCGCCGTACATCGTCGCTCATGAGAACTTCCTCGCGAAGGCGTAGAACGAGGCCGAAGGCGCGACGATAGAAGGAGAGGAAGTCAAAGTTACTGTGTATTTCGTTCTCCTGCAGTTCTGACCTCATGGTACCTAGCAGGTTGGCGTGTGTCTCGTCCTGCTTGTCGAAATCGGGTTTGCGTACCCTGGCCTTGTCCTTGCCTTTTCGCCTTGGCTTCGAGGGCGTGATCTTGGTTGCTAGATCGGCAAACGTGCCTCGCAAGTCCTCTGAGATCCGTCTAGCCTGTTTGCAGTCATCGTCTGATGCGCCTCCAACAGCCTCTTTCCGTCGGTAGAGATGGTTGAAGACTGCATGACGCCTCAGCCAACGGTTATTGTCCGGGTTCGGGCCATAGTAATCGGAAATCTTAGCCTCCAATGGCAAATCACTCCGTAAACCGCGTTTCACTCCAACTTGTTTCGGCACCCGAGGGAGGTACCTGGAAGTGTGGCGGAAGTCCGTGGCCATAGCGCGGCTACTGGTGCTACCCGAAAGGAGATAGCGATTGAGAAAGTCGTTAGGGTGGGTTGGTGGATCGCCGTGAAACAAAGCTCTTGACCTAAGCGTTGAGCACAGAATCAGTGCGTGTCTCACATGTAGTTCATACGCTGAAAATCTTACCCATGCATCTTGATCAGATAGTCGAGGTCTGGCCACTGGATGTTCAGACCGCCGATTTGGCAGGCGGCGTTGTAGAGGTGAGCGAGGCCATTGATGAACCACTGTATCTTGGTAATGGTAGTATGGTGGTAGATCTGGTTGTAGTGCCACATTGAAAGTCCCGCGAGCGTCGAATGAACGGTGATGAAGACGCTAGCAGCCATCGGCACTTCTCGCGAATTCAGAACATCTTGCAGCCAGTCCAACAGCCTGTCTAGAGGCTTCAACAGGAGGGTACTGAACTTGATCTCTTCTTTGCACATGTAGTCAGGCTTTGTTCCCTTGGCCCACATGCGGTCTTCGTAGTCGACATGACAACGGATACATCTGGCGATGTCTAAGCCGTGCTCGGTGAGGTCGCGTAGCATCCGACGACAGTCGTCGCGCACTGCCTCTTGGATGTCGAGAACAATGGCAAGGCCGAAGGGTAGGTAGTCTTGTGATGTACTCTGATGCAACAGCATCTCTGCGGTAAAGTGATCCCACTTTGGAAGCTTGAGGTTGCCCTTGCGAATAACGTCGAAGAACCTCAAGAATATCATGAGAGGGTGCTCCTGGATGTCGTTGCCAATACTGTCCTTCATCGGGCGCTTATTCGTGACGTAGCTCTTGATCAAGACGGCAGCATCATCCAGACAAAACAGGTGATGCAGTGCCTTTTCAGTGAGCGGTGTTGCTGCGTTCTGTACTCCAGTGTTGGGAGCTGCTTTGATCGTATCGAAAAGCTGACGGATGAGTATGGCCAGGTCTCCTGGTAACAAATCGAGCTCCTCCATCAGTGCCTTGACGTTCTGGTGCAAATGATCTAAATGCAGGTGGACGAAGTCAGTATCTACTTCACATGCAATTTGTACAGAGACACTTACCCTGGGCTAGGTCGGTCACTAGCGCTGCGGTCATCGCATTGACATGGCCCTCATGGTAAGTGACCCACACCTCGTAGACGACAGCCCGTATGCGGTTGAACTTGTAAAGGAAGCAGAGTACAAGAAAGTCACGGCGCAACTGTTCTTCCTCTGCAGTCAGCAGGTTCTCCTCTGGTATCGGCGCCTTCGTCTTCGTCTTGGAAGTCAGAGGCTGCTGCTGCTGGCTGCCGTCATCCATGTCAACCTGGTCCCGCTTCCGCATCTTCTCAAGTAAATCGTCCTGTTCGTCTTGGCTTTTGTTGGACTCGGCGGGAAACTGGATGAAGACAAGGGTAGACGTGTCAGTCTTGCCGTTTCGAGCCTTATTGATACCGGGGACAAGATCCTTCAGCACCGCCATGAGCGCTTCTAAGCTGCCATTGAAGTATTCATGACCCAGGTCCGCCGTGTTATTTTGTTTGTGATATTGCGTTACCTCCTTCCTTGACCGGATAGCGTCTCCCAGGTCGTCGATACCACTGGTGTCCGCGAGCGGAATGCTCGTAGCGGCTATGGCGTTGACGAGCTGCTCCTGTTTCTGTAGCGGTATTCTGTAGCCCTTCTTGTTCTTTTTCTTCTTAGCCTGGTCTGCAACCACATTTGCAATCTCCACGCCACGTTGGAAGGCTGTCTGGAGCAACCACGCTTGGAATTGGTCGGTGTAGGTCTTGTAACGCTTGACCGTCTCGGGGAGTTCATTTTGTCGGTAGTAATCCATTTCTTCAGTAGACTGGATCTGCAGCCGAGGAACTGAATACCGGCGACAGTAAAGACGGGGAGGAGGACTGATGGCGGCAGATTAAGCTTGTGGGGCAGACTTGCAAGTGCACCAGAGGAAAAATCACATGGAGACCTGTGCTTTCTGACATAGGATGAATGACGAGTAGAGGACGAAACTTCAACGACAACTCGCGCTCGAGCAGAGGACTCACACTTGCATATTGCGCAGGGCCAAGCCGGGAAGGCGTAATTATGGCCCACTGAGATTTCGTTGCTGTGTCAACCCTGATGTTACCAGGTGGTGGCCTAGAGACAGCAGTTTAAAGTGAAAGGAGCGCGAATCCCCAATACCATAGCCCCTGTCAGCTCTGAAATTGTCACGAGCATCTCGTTACAGCTAGCATGGTCAATGGGAGACAGTCGCTGTGGTCGGCTGGAATTCGTCGTGGAATACATAATCCGGGACTGTATGCATGGTCGTGTCGGCCGATGGTAAAGCTTTTCTTACAGCAATGAGCGCCATTCCTTGCTAGACGGCCTCTCCAGACCCAAATGGTCACATAGCTGACCCATGTGATCGACGCCCCAGTACCCCTCGGTCTCTCCTCTCGCGTTGGTAGCTGTCGCACATGGTCAACAAACACTTTCTGATTATCCGACAGAGCACCAATTCTGCGCTTACCGACAAACCATGGCAGCCCAAAGGCGCCGTCTTCAAACGCCTTGGTAGTGTTTCCGCCCAGAGCCTGCTTCACCTCTTCGGTCTTCGTCCTCGCGATCACCTTTTGCGCCTCTTCGTCACTGCCCAAAACAGTCCCAAGGATAGCCTGCAGATTCTCCGGCTTAGTCGGGTCGTTCCAGTGCGCCCAGAAATTTTCGTAGCAGAGCTCTATTGCGCGTTCAAGCTTTTGTGGGTGAGAGAGCGAGAGAGATACCAGGGCGCGCTGGATGGGCAATGTGCTGACAGGGAAGCCAGGCGGAGCATCTTGCAGGATGGGCACGTTGAACTGTTTCGACAAGCGCTGGCGCTCCGTATTGATCCACTTGTCTTTGTCTGTATGATGTTAGAGGTCAGGGTAGACAGTGGCAAGTCTGAGAACAAAACTTGACATACTCTTAATGTTCAGCGGCGGTGTGTTCCCACAGACCTTCATCAAACCCCCAAGCAGGATCGGCACATATTGCACCTCGACCTGTTTGAAGGCCTTTGAATTCTGCACAAACGCTTCGATTAGCACCGCATTACACCTCTACGTCTCAAACGTGCTTCAACCTATACCACCACCCAGACAAACTCACCTTGAGGACGTGGAAAGCAATGTAGGCAAACGGGCTCACAATGTCCACGTAGAATGTAATCTTCGGCTGAGACATGACCGGCTTTCTTTAGAGAGCGAGTCTGTGGGAGCTGTTGTGGGGATAAGACAGGGGGTGCGACTTTGTTCCTGGCACCATGCCCTATGTATGTAGGTTCTGGGTGAGGAGTCGGGACCGGTGATCTCATAGCCGGTCAGAATAACCGAGGCACAGACGGCGATCCATCTATTCGCAGGCGCGTATCTACGTACACCGATTTGGCAGCTCCGAGAGATGCTGGTCACTGTCAAAGAATATGCAGGATCCAAGGAGCTGTTGCTTTACGCCGAATATTCCCTGCGACTGAGGGCTGGAGGATGCGCTGGCGACCATCATCTTCGGTGTCACGCAAAGCAAGTGCAACAGCCGCACACGTAGTTCGATAATGACAAACTTTGGTATCTACCCTGCGCCTATAACACAGCTACTCGCCTTGAACTCATCACTGAACAGGATCTCCTCGGAGTGCCTTCAATCAACCATTACAATGTCCCTCTCTAGGCCCAGCTGCGATGTGCCATTCGTAATGGCCTTTACCTCCCCAGCTACTTCATCCATTTCCTTTAGAGTAAAGTCCAGCAAGTAGCTCTCGTCTACCAACTCCTCTACCCGCTTGTAGTGTCTCTCAGAGTACACCTTGATAGCATCCAGCACGTCCTTCAAACTGCCCTTCGCCCCTACTTTCCCCTGCGGCCTCAAACTGGCTAGCCGAGAAGCAGGGTAGGACTTGACCACAGTCCATAGGATTTTTTGAGCGATCGGCGCGGTGCGGACGTTGGTGTTCCAGTCACGGAGGCGGATGAGCAGTTTGTACAGCTGCTCGTCTGCCAAAGAGGCGAGTACTTCGTCAACGGTATGGAGACCTGAAAGGCTGTCTGCATCTGGGTGCTCAGTCTCTACTACCGACTTGAAGAGGGAGAAGAGGCGGGCTGGCTGGTCCATTTGGAGGGCGAGTACGATGGCTTCGCGGTAGTTGCCGGCATACGTGTAGTTTTGTAGTTTCTGATCGAGTTCGACGCGTTCTGTCTCTGCAGTCGTCGCAGCTTCCAGCGTGGAGCTTGTTGTATCCTCCCAGAACGTGATGACACTGTCTCCACCACCAGAAACCAAGGCGCCTGTTGTTGGATGTGCGGCGAGCGCCCAGACACGGTCGGTGTGGTTATCGAGTGTGGTCATGGCCTCGCCCGAGAGTGAGTCCCAAATCTTGACAAGCCCATCACCAGCTGCAGAGGCTACTTGCGGACCGCGCTTGTCTCGTGCGTCGACGGGTCGGTAGGGCAACCACGACAGCTTCAAAACACTGTTGGAGTGGCCTTCCAGGGTGAGCAAACAGCTGTAGTCTGCTAGGCTCCATATCTTGACGGTTTTGTCGCCGCTGCCTGTTGCGATCAGGCCCTTGTTTCCCGAGTTTGGCGCCTGCGACGCCTTGGGTGCGAACTTGACCGACCATACGCCGCGTTTGTGGCCCCGAAGGACACCGATGGCCTCTCCCTCTGCGGCGGAATAAATCTTGACGGTGCGATCCTGCGATGCGGATGCGAAGAGACTGCCAGAGGGGTCGATGTCGATGGCGTTGATGTCTCTGTCGTGTGCTTTGCGGGTGTACTTGGCTCGCAGTTTGCCCTTCATCTCTTTGGTAGTATCCCACCGCTTGACGGTCCTGTCTTGCGATCCGGTCACGACGTATGCGGGAGGATGCGAGAGGGGGTCGGTAAAGGCGGCTGACGATTCCTGAGGTATTGTATGCGGCAATGCAATCGCGCCGAGCGACTCGGCGTGGCCAGTGAGGACTGCGGCGCAAGTGTAGGATTCGTTTGCGGGATCGATTCGCCATAACCGCGCCGTATTGTCTTTGGCACCTGTAGCAAGCCAGTGGCCTGACCAGTCTACGTCCAGACAGATGACGATGTCCTCATGTCCTTTGAGCAAGCCGACATCCGCACCGAAGTATCTGCCCTGGGTTGCGTCGTCTCCATCAGACTCGTTCAACGTGATGATGCGGATGTCTTCCGAGTTGGTGTTGAGCGCCAGTAGCGACTTGTCTCTGCCAACGTAGGCAATGTCGATGACCTCGTCGTGCGTTCCCGAGACGCGGCGGAATATGGGGAGCGGGTCGATGGTGTCCTGCACGCCGAGCGACTCGGCTGGTCTGAGGGTGTAGAAGTTGAGCACTTGGTCGGCATGGACCGAGACCAAGTAGGGTAACGAAGGATAGCAGAGAATGTTGACAATCTCGTCCGTCTCGGTTCCAGGCGCTTGCTCTCGGGTGAGCTCTCTGCCGCTGGACGCGGACCAGAGGCGCAGTCGGCCGTTCTCTCCACCCGAATACAGCGTGTTGCCGTCGGGGAGGAAGCCTGCGCTCTCGATGCCTTCGAGAGCAGCAATGGTGCGCTGCGCCTTCCACGTGTGCGAGTCCCAGACAATCAGCGTCTTGTCTCGGCTGGCAGACACGAGGGCCTTTTCGTGCGGCGAGTACTGTAGCGAGCGCACGACGGAGACGTGCGAGTCGAGCACGGCGGCGCTCTTGCGCTTGTGCAGGTCCCAGATGCGTATCCGGCCGTCTTCGGCACCAGAGGCCAGGCGGAACTGCATCTGGCTCTCGCCCTGGGCGTGCTCCAGCTCGGCAGCGTCTGGGCGCGACTTCCTCTTCCTCTTCCTGTTGTTGTCGGGGGCGTCTGGGCGCTCCGCCACCTCTACCTCGAAGAAGTGCAGGGCCGAGACGACGCCGCCGTGGCCGTGGAAAGCGTGCGTCGTGTAGCCGCCGACAATGTCCCAGATCTTGACGACGCCGTCTGCGCCTCCGGTTGCAACCAGCGTGCCGCTGCGGTCTGTGGCCAGGGTGACTACGGGCGATGTGTGGGGCCGCAGTGTGCGCAGAAGCTCGAGCTCGATGGTGTCGTCGTCCGTGGCCGGGGGGTGGAGGGCGAAGAAGCGCATCGACAGCGACCGCGAGCACACGACGAGGTGGGATGCAGCTGGCGTCAGCACCAGGGCCGTGATGGCCTCGCCGTCGCCCTCGACCCTTGCCAGCTCCTGGCCGTTGGTGAGGTCGGACAGCAGGACATCCTCGCCCAAGCTGGCGGCCAAGATGCGCCCGTCTTCGCTGAGGGCCAGGCTGCCGCCCGCGTAGATGGGCTGCAGGGTGCGAGCGACGCTGTACGTGGTCTTGACGGCAGCTCGTTGCGCCGACATGATGGGCCGTGTGGTAGAGGCAGAGGCAGGAAGCGTATGCTGGGCGAGCTGAGGGCGCAGGAAAAAAGTTTATCGATAAGACGGCCCCACGGCGCGCTGACGTCTGGCGGCGCGTCTCCCGCACACGCACCGTGCCACCACCACCACCACCACCACCATGGGCCGCCAAGCCTACCTGGACAAGATGGCCTTTGTACGGACCCCGCCAGCGCCGCGCGCACATGCTGGCTAACACGGTGCTAGGGGCGCTCGGCCTTTGCGCCCACGCAGGCCGCATCGCAGTCGCCCGCGTACGTCCAGCTCGAGTCGGCGCAGGCTGACGTCCCGCCGCGCTACCACGAAGCGACCGCCAACAGCTACGTCCAGCTCTACGACGAGCGCGGCAGCCCC
This sequence comes from Alternaria viburni, assembly GCF_023758015.1. Lineage (NCBI taxonomy): Eukaryota > Fungi > Ascomycota > Dothideomycetes > Pleosporales > Pleosporaceae > Alternaria > Alternaria viburni. The sequence goes on from NW_026055781.1 coordinate 907,220, forward strand.
ATCAACCCGCGCTCCCACCAGTACGGCAAGAAGCTGCGAGGCGCCCAGAACGATGTGCTGGCCTCGGTCGGCGTCGTCGAGCGGCGACACGCCCCGGCGGGAGCCTTCCCGCGCGCCAGCCACGACCGCCTCGAGCTGCTGGAAGCCGAGGACACCGTTGGGAATGCCATTGCACTGGCGACCACGCTCACCGAGAACCTGTGCACCTGGTGGATAGGCACTCTCAGGGAGAGGATTCTGGCACGTTCCTGCCGCCGCCCTCTCGTGCATCCACTAACCGGCGCAGACGTTCCACTATCCCCATGCCCTCACCTTTGCCCAAATCGCCGCCGCTGAGCGTGCCCTCTCTGGCGCCCCCATTGTCTATGCCGGCTTTGCCGCGCGCGTGTTTGCGACCATGCACATCCAAGCCGTTGTCTACAGCACCTTTGTTTATCAGCCTGTCGAGCGCTTGCTCTATGCCACACGCGCAACCGCAAGGACACGCAACTTCTTCCGCCACGCCAGGAGAGCCCTCAAGTCTAGCCTTCGCCTCGGCCTCGAGATGCTGTGCTATCCCTTCTTCTACCACGCTGCGTTGCAACGCCTTGGACTGGTGCCCGCCCGCCCACTGCTGCCAGCCTGGCGGTCCCTCAATCCTCTCTCAGACTCGTCGCCTCTGCCGTTCTCTCTGCACTGCAATGCGTCTGAGTCCATGGCGGACTGCATCGGTGCAATCTTGGCCTCGCCCGCCATCCTCCTGTGTGCTGAGCACTCCATCGAGCGCTGGGTCTACGCCTGCGTCTACGAAGCTGTCGAGACGGCCATGATCCGTCCTGACGAGCCCGACATTCCCAGCCGGGACGCCAGTGGAAAAGACCGGGCCTTGGCCGTTCTCGGGCTGCGACGGGAGTCACCGCCCCTGATTCGGGACGCCGTTCACAGCCTGCTCGCAATGCTTGGGTGGGCCCGGCCGGTGTCCCCTCCGAGCGCACAAAGAAAGCGGGCAATGGAGCTTGCACCCGCAATCGCCTCGAGCGAGATCCAGACGCTACAAGTTGGTGGCACTCAGGTTACCGGCGCTACCCCACTCAATCTCCCCGTCCTGCACTCGACAGATCACCCTTCCGCAGAGCCGCTCGATGCAGATGCCATCGCCGTTCCGATCGATGCATTTGAGGACCTGGTGCGATCTACCACCCCGCCAGGGTCGCCGACACAATCGGAGCAGAACGAGAACGGTCCCCGGATACGCATAACGTCGAGGGAAGGAATCGTAGAGATGGAAGTCCGTCTCCCGCCTAGGATACTTTCCACCCACACGCAAGTCGCAGAAGGCTCGGATCCGTTGCAAGACGACGCAGCTGCCGGGTCAAGGAACCGAGCCCGCTCAATGGACGGTCATGGATACCACCGCGTCACGCAACTCTCGTGTGAGCCGGCGCAGATGATCAGTGCAATGGTCAGAGCCCAGCTTGTCGGCCTTGTTATGCTCCCATTGAGGATGGCCACTTTGCGAGCGATTGCCTCACATTTTGTAGCCAGGCAAGAAGGGCATGCAGGGTCGTACCGCATTGTGGGTGGGTTGGGTCTCGGTGAGGGTGTGGGCTGGCGGAACATTGGCACCCAGCTCTCACGCGTAGCGCTCTGTGGTGCACTGGAGCTGACTATCGATCTTGGCCTGTGGGGATTGCAATATCTGGCCATTACAAAATTCGGGCAGAGTGTCTTCGGATGGGGTGCGCTTTGAGCGTATCACTCGCTTGGCAGACGGCACCATGGCCAGTGACATGCTCGGCAGCACCCGATGCAGTGGCCTTGGAGTGGCACCTCTGGCGGTTGTGTTGTTTCACGAGTAAGTAGACTCGAGTGCCGGCATGGACAATGCTCCGAAGGGGAACAGTGGATAACAAGGTCCCCGCAATACCGGTGGGTTGGTCTCTGGTTGGTCACCATGCTGGAGCATGCTTGATCACGAGGCCATTCAAGCGAGGCTTCCCGACGCCGGCGGGTCATTGGTGTTTGTTGGTCCGGCAGTCGTTGGTAGGAGTAGTGGTGGCTCGGAAGGCAAACGCGGCAGCACGTGCAATGTGGCGCGCTCCCGCAGCACCAGCGCGTTAGTCTCTGGCTGGAGAGGACGCGGCGACATTGGGGTTTGGTGCAGTGAGGCGGAGACTGCGGATGGTTCTGTATGTAGACGGGCGGATCAGCAGGGATCGCCAGCAGGTCTTTGTATAGCGTCACAGAAACGTCGCCCCCAGAGGCGCTGCGAGATGCCGACAGAACAGCATGCGCACAGAGAGTATGTAGAGGTAGCCGGGCCAGGGTCTGCAGATGGCAGCTGCTGTGGGTGCCGACATTAGTGAACCCCTTTTCCCAGGTACACAGGGCCCTGCGTCTTTGGTGCGTTCGCGCGAACAGCCACGCCGCCCGCCCGTTCTGCTTGCACTGGCACGGCGCTTTCATCGGTCGGTCGTTCCTTCGTCGGGCCCCTGCACCAGCACCTGCACCTGCCCCGAGTCCCAGGGGATCCTGCCACCCATCTCATCACCGCTCCTTTTTCCCCACCACGCCAACACACTGCCGGCCGACCTCACGCTGAGCGACGCTGAGAGACGCTGCGTGCTGCCACATCCCATCGCCTCGCTGCCCCCTTGGACGCGCCCACGACGTCCCCAGGCCTGCCAGCGCGCCTCCCCCCGCCTCGACTGCGACTACCCGTCTCCGCTGCATTGCCTTTGCGCTTGCTTCCCGCGCCCAGGGCCCTGCTTGTCCGCGACGTACTCGTCCCCGCCTACCTTGCGAGGCCCCGTCGCGTTGCTGGAGGGCCACGCCGGACATGTGCACAGCGGCATAGGCCACCTGCAAAAACAAAGCCTGTAGGGCCCACGACTGCAGCGCCAGCACCTCTGCCGCCCGCCGTAGCACTCGTACAGACGCGCCACCCCATCACCATGTCTGCCAACTCGCTGCCTCGCCCGTCGCGGCCCTCGATCGCTCCGCCCACCGGTCCCTTGCCCTCGCTGCCCGTCCCCAAGTCGCGGAGCTCCCACGTCGGTCCGACGACGCGCAGCTCGCTGCTCCCCGGCGCCGCCAGCACACGCGCTGTGTCCTCGTCGTCGCTGCCCTACCGCCCGACGTCGAAGCATCTGACGTCTCCCTCGGTGCCCTCGTTCCCGCCCGACGCTGGCGCGGCCGGCTCGCTGCCCGTGGGCAAGTCGCTGCGCAAGACGGTCAGCATCGGCTCCTTTCCCCAGCCGCCCAGGCATGGCGGACGCTCCAATCCCACCAGTCCGCTATCCACCAGCTCCACGCCCGGCGGAGACACGGTCGACCGGAGGCTGTCGTCGATATCCAAGGGCCCAGCGCCCGCCCGGAGCAACAGTCTGAAGAAGCCGCGGAGCTCCAACATGGGCGGCGCGCGAGGCCTGCTCCCCAAGTCGCCCCTGTCGCCCCCGAGCCTGCTCAACGGCAGCGCCGACTCCGTCACCGTCGAGACGGCCCATCTCAGCCTCCCCTCGCCGCCCCAGAGCCGCACCTCTTCGCCGCAGGGCTCCTACGCCACCAGCGCAACCACATTCGAAGACGGGGACGACGGACGCGCCGACGCCAAGGCACCCAAGGACGGCAAAGGCAATGTCATTGTCAGCGTCCGCGTCCGCCCCGATGCCGGCGCCAAGGAACCCAAACACGACGTCGAGTGGCAAGTCAACAACAAGCAGGCCCTGATCGCCTACAAGGGCAAGGAGGGCGGAGACTACATTTACGGTATGCTTGCACACGGCGAGGCTCGCTGCACCGGAGCTAATTTGGCCTGACCTAGACAACGTATTCGATACCCAAGACAACAACGCGCGCGTGTACGATGCTGCAGCCAAGCGACTCGTCCGGAGGGTCATGGAGGGGTATCACGGCACCGTCTTTGCCTACGGCATGACGGGAACCGGCAAGACCTTCTCCATGCAAGGAACTGCGACGAACCCCGGCGTCATACCCCTGGCCATCACCGACATATTCTCCTACATCCGGGAGACGCCCCAGCGCGAGTTCCTACTGAGGGTCAGCTACATCGAGATCTACAATGAGAAGATTATCGATCTGCTGGCGGGGCCCGTCGTGGGCATCAACGGCCAGACCGGGCCCGTGGAAGAGATCAAGCTGCGCGAGGACAGCAAGCGTGGCGTCTATGCGTCGCCGCTCAAGGAAGAGATTGTGCAGAGCCCGACCCAGCTCCTGAGGGTCATCGCCCGGGGTGACAATTCGCGAAAGGTGGCGGGTACGCAGTTCAACGCGCGCAGTTCCCGGAGTCACGCTGTCGTCCAGATCGTCGTCGAGAGCAGGGAACGCGCTCCTGGCCCTGCAATGAACGGCGACAAGCGCTCAGCCATTGTCCCGGGCGGCGTCCGTGTTTCGACGCTCAGTCTGATCGATCTGGCTGGCTCTGAAAAGGCGGCGGACAACAAGGAGCGGCGGACAGAGGGCTCCCACATCAACAAGAGCCTGCTCACCTTGGGCACAGTCATTGGCCGCTTGGCTTCGGACAAGGACAAGTCGGAAAAGGACAAAGGAAAGGGCGACAAGCACCTGCCGTACCGAGACAGCAAGCTCACCCGACTTCTCCAGCCCGCCCTGTCCGGAAACTCGCTCGTCAGCATCCTCTGCACTATCCAGATCGGAGCCAGCGGGAGTCCCGCTGCTGTCAACAGCCACACGGGCGAGACGCTGAACACGCTCAAGTTCGCTTCTCGAGCCAAGAACAACATCGTCAGCCACGCCAAGAAGGCCGACGAGTCCATGGGCGCTGCTGGGGATGCCGGCAGCCGAGCACTTCTGGATCGCTACCGCCTGGAGATTGAGGATCTGAAAAAGCAGCTGGCAGAAGGCAAGAACAAGGAGCCCAAGGAAGAAGAAGACGACGAGCTGAAAAAGGACAAAGAGGAAGAGAAGGCGCGCGAGTTGGAAGACAAGCAGCGCCATGAGGAGCAGATGCTTGAAATGCAGCTCGCCCGGACTGCCCTGAAGGAGCGGATTGAGCATCTGAACAGGCTGATCTTGAGCTCCAAATCGCTCGGCGTGAACAACGGTCGGTCCTTCTCGTCGATGAGCTTCCAGCGCGGTTCCGTCATGAGCAATCACCACCACGACATGCGCCCCAGCTCCATACGCTCCTCGGCAAGCCACGCCACCCTCGAAGTCCCAGGCAAAAGACAGAGCACGCCACATCTCCACATGGACGGCTCCGAGGAAGACGACTCGGTCGGGGAGAACGGAGACGGCATTGCGAGTCAGACCGTGCAGATCCAAGCCCTGCAGGCTGACCTTGCGGATAAGAACCGTTACATCGCGACCCTTGAGAAGCGCCTTTTGCATGCCCGGCGCTCCAGCCATTCTCGAGTTTCCATGTCCTTGTCGCACAAACTCACAAACAGCGAGGAGGGCGGCATGATTGCGGCGCTTGCCGAGAGAGACAACGAGATAGTCAACTTGCGGGCGCAGCTGGAAGACAAGGAGCGCATGATTGGCGCCCTCACGTCGGCTCGCAAGAAGAACGACAACGCACACGAGATGGGCAGCGAGTCGCCCGGCAGCCGGCGTACTTCGGGCTACCAACGCAGCGGCAGCGACGGCAGTGGAGTCAGTCTTCTGCCCAAGGGTCCCACATCGCCCGCGCTCAGCGTGAAAGCGCCATTCCTGCCTCCACCAGCTTCCAATGGCTCAACCAAGAACATCGAGGAGATGACGCGTATGCTCGACGAGATGATAACCGGCCGCGTCGAGAAGACTGCAAGGCGAAGCAGTCTCAGGCCCGTCACCGAGGGACCATGATTTTGCCCAGGCGAACCGATGAATCAGCTCGATCGAGATGAAACGAAGTACGGTAATGAGGATGAGATGGGATGTCGGCACGAGCGGCGCGGGGCACAGTACTTGCAACTTTTCTTCTCATTCAGCAACATCCTCAACTGCGAGGAACACATTAGCGACAGGCGTTTATTGGCAACGGAGTAATCATGGCCCAGGAATGGACTGGAAAATCGGATGCAGCGTACGGGACACGTACGCATGCTATGCAGGGGCGGCTTTCTGCTTGTTTACTCATTGCGATGCGCCCCGGAGGATTGTACACTACCACTTTTCTTTCTTCATCTTCCTGTGCCGAGGGACTTTCGATCTGATACCCCCTTTACATAGCTTTCGCGCATCTTTCTTGCCTGCAATACGATATGGAGCCACGGAGAGTAGCTTCCACACCCTCTCGATAGAAAGTGTGCTTTGCACTCAGACCCCGTGCCGTCTTACCAGCTGCATCTCACAGGACCCCGAGTACTGACGTACTATACCTCCGATCCCGAGCTCCCGAGATCGTCTTACTTGCATGCGCATGACAGACTTCCTTTAATACACCTCACACCATCTGACTACACACTGTCTATTTCAAACTCGCAGTAAACGAACCAGTCAACATGCCCAAGTCCCAGGCCGCTACTGGTGTAAGCGACCAGTGGTGTCACTGTCATGGGGTTTTGGCTACTCGGCCCTAGCATCAAAGGCGTTTGGCGCCGGAGACGGGTCGTCCTAGCAAGCACCAGTGCGTCAACAACGTTGCACTAAAAGGCCATTCTGAAACAACGACGTGGCCCGCGCACATGCGACAAATCGAGGCACCCTCCTGCGCCTTCCGCATTTACACTGCAACCTTCCTGGATCCAGCAAGTGCCATCTCCCGCAATCTTACCTTTGATCCTATCTTGGTGTCTGCCGCGCACCTTGAATCGTCGCTTCGGTGCCCTTGGATCGCTTGCTGACCCTTCTCCTGCTAAGGACTCGGACGCTCCTGGATGGAGATCATTTCGTTGCGGGATCCTGCTCGGACGTCGGATTGTTTCTGGTTGTGAAACTCGACCTGCGCCAGGAGGGGCCTTCGTCCAGACACCTTAGGTTGCCGCCCTTTCGAATGCCTTCTTGAACGGCTTCTTGAACGTCTGCTTCTCCCTCTCCGTTGATTCGCATCTTTAGGAAACGAAGAGACCGAGTTACATTCTTGTAGTTTTTTACCCCTACCGGCTTGTTTGCTTTGTTTGATAGGCGGTGCCTACGTCCCCTCCTTTGACTACTTACATCTTTACTTGCTTGTTGGAGCGTTCGCTGCAGGGTCAGTGACGTCTACCGACTGCATATACTAGCATTACAGCTTCGTCATCACAGTGGTACCATACACTGCAGGAGGCCGCCCGACTTGGCCGATATCTTACACCGTCCTCTGAATCCAGCAGGTCTACGGCAACCGACATGCTCAACCAGGCTGCGAAGAAGCTGTCCAAGATGCATGTTAGACGGAATCCGAATCTGTCCATACAGTCGACAGCTCACTACTCACAACTAAGCCCCCCGCCCCAGTCTGCCACCTCGAGTGCGTTCCTCTCTCCCACGGTCCCTTCGAGACGTGGTCTGCTTGCGAGATCCCCGCCGCCGAGTCCGAGCCTTCCGAGCCTGCTACCGAAACACGGCAAGAAGACGACCCAGCCGAGTCATTCAAGATTGGTAAAGCGGATACTCATAGGGTGCTGTGGAGTAGCATTTCTACTGTGGATTGTGCTGAGGCAGATATACGCACACTCACAAGGAGCGGCTGCTTACGAGGATGGCAACGAGGAAGAATGGGAGATGGTTGGTGGCAGTCAGTTGCCCCACGAGCCAGTTGCTCTCGCCCTCCAGGATGCGAAGGGAAAGATGAGGTGGACCGTGTCGATACCGTCCGACTATGAGTTCCCGCTCCGACCGGCACAGTACCGCGACATCTGCCACCAGTCCATGGAAGTCTCAAAGGGTCTGAGGCAGGAGGCGCATGCTTCGTCCGGGTTCGCGAAGAGGATGCTGAACTATTACCAGCAGGATCAGTATTACATCGACGTCCAAGAAGCGGAACAACAAGGCTTGTTGCCACCATCCAAGGCTGCAGGAAGGCCAAAGGGCTTTGTGGAAGATGAGGCTATCAAGGATGGCATCTCTACAGCAGGACTCAAGGTCTGTGACAGGACCTTGACCTATGCTATGGAGACGGAGGATGCAGGCTTTGGCAACACGCTGATGCGCATGTGGATGTCGTACGGTCTGGCCAAAGCTGAGAAGCGCGCCTTTTTCATCGATGACACGCGTTGGTATGTTCGTTCGTGTACCGCTGCTACTCGACACTGACACTCCCAGGCCCTATGGCAAATACTCGTCCTACTTCCAGCCTCCGCCCTCTGCGAACTGCCTCCCGCCTCCTCCATCCCACATCGTACCATGCCCACACACCGCCCGCCACGTCGTCGTCAGTGGGGCGACGCTCAAGTCCACATTCGGCCACTCTTTCACAGACGAGTGGGAAGACGCAACAAAGATGCGCGTCCAACGGCAGTCAAAGATCTTCGGCCTGGCTAGGACTGGCTACGAAGCACTCTTCAGACTTCGCTCAGACGACGAGACCTACGTCCTGCAACGGGCACTAGAAATGTACGGCGAAGTCAAGAGCGAAGGCGGCCTCAGCATCGCCATGCACGTCCGACACGGCGACAAGCACCCCATGGAATACCAATACCAGAAAGACTACATCCCACTAGCGCGCTACGTGGACACAGCGCGCGACCTCTACATTGACATGGTAGAGGGCGGTCTCAAGAAGAAAGCCCAGCGCAGCCTGCTCTCCTCCCCCTTTTCGTCCTCCACCGACCCTCTCGTCCCCCGCCACACAACTTCCAAGATGATACTAGCCTCGGACGACCCGCTGGTCTACGACTCTCCCGAACTAGGTCCCAACAGCATCCGAGCCCAAGACCGCATCGTGCTCGCCACCAAGGCCGCTCTCGAAGCCGCACAATCGCAGCCCAAGAAGAACACGTGGATCGACGAGATTACGGGCTGGGAAGGCGGATTCTACCGCGACGTCTTCTTCTCTCTGGGCCAGCCCGTGGGCAACGCGGAGGACATGAAGAAGGTCAACGACGAAAGCGTCGATGTGCCTGATGGCGCTATGAAACTGCGCGAACTGGTTGGGCGCGCTTATTTGCTGGATTTGAGTGTACTGGGCAAGGCGGACACGGTGGTATGCACGGTCAGTAGTACGAGCTGTAGGCTGTTGGCTATCATGATGGGGTGGAAGAGTGCGATTGTGGAGGAGAAGTGGCGGAATATTGATGGCACGTTTGAGTGGAAGGGGATTATGTGGTAGAGGGTGTGCCTTTTTGGGGTACTTAGGTGGAGGCATGGATGTAGGAGGGTGGATTAGCGCCGGAGCCATGTGTAGGTATGAATAGCAACAGCCGAAAATTGCCTTCTCCTTCCATCTTGTTTATTTCTGCTATTGAGCTTGAAATGTGAGGTGAGCATTCGTAATCCTTGCTATAGACAGCACCTGGCAACGTCACATGTGTGGGCTGATGTATTATCAAGTGTTGATTAAGCTGCCCAGCTCTTCACCTGTTGTCTTCTTATCGAGCCAGTGTGGAGCAAGTCGCCAGGTCTGACTCGAAACCGCTCTCTTCTACATGTGAACTATTGGAGAGTGAGAGTGAGCCAGGAAGCGGAATCACTCGAATCGAAGCGAAGTTAGGAAAGACATCAGGCGGTATCGAGAGCATTATACGAGAGACACAATGGAGAGCAATAGCGGTTGGGGGATGATCATAAAGGACATCCAAGCAAGCACATCGATTGCCTTTGGTATATTCCCAAGCACCCGGCAGACATCAAATCAAACACCCCACCGGAAACTACTCATACAAAGCTCTACTTCTTCCTTGCTACCTTGCCTTTGGTTTCTGCCCTCTTCTCCTCTCCCAGACCATTAGGTATGCTTCCTTGGTAAACAGCGTCTCACCCCTCTCCTTCTCGACGTACAAATCTTGAATGCCGTACCACTCCTCTCTCGCTCGGTCTTTGACCTGCACTCTCCACACCTTGCTCTCTTGCTCACCCTCGACACTGTCGTCCTTCTTCTTGACAGCCTCATGGGTGATGTTGGCTACGAGATCATACCAGATGGGCTCGCCGGGTGGGTATTCTTTGGGGTTCGGCTCGACGTAGGGCGACATGTCGAGGGAGTGAACGGGAAAGGTGACGATAGTTGGGTTGCGCTCCGAGACGAACTTGTTCTTGGAGAAGCGCTTGATGTTGAAGAGGAGGTACGGCGGTAAGGGGTGGAGGAGGCGGTAGCGAACCCGGTTCTTGGACTTTTCTTGCGGCGTGACACCGTTGTATTTTGAGAGGATGTTGACGAGGGGGACTTGCGGGATGATGTTCTTCTCGAGTGCGTCTTGGAAGAGAGGGGCTGCGGGCAGGTCGAGGGTTAGCACGAGGAAGCGCGATATCTCGGTCTGCACGGCTGCATCCTCAAAACGGAGACGGTCGCCGGCATCTGCACGAGCGGTGATTTCTTGCTGCTCGATCTTCAGCGTGCCTTGAAATACCTTCTGGATTATGCTGCTGTTGGGTTTTGTTCGCGAGCCGCCAACGGCCAGATGGAGGTTGTTGAGAAACCACGAGAGGAAGTCGACGGGGTCAGACTGATCAGAGAGCGTGTACCGTTTTGAGGACCGCAACGCAATCTCTTGGAGCAGTTCGTGGGGCGAGACGTGGGTCTTGAACGCCCGCGGGTTCCAGATCTTGCGGACAAGCGTGCTGAAGCGCTGCGCGAGCTGCGGCCGACTCGACAGGTCTTCCAACATGAAATAATTCCGCAAGGGGACCACGTGGGAGAGAGCTTGCACGACAACGTTGAAGTAGTCGTTCGCTTTGATGTTGTTCATGCCGACGAAGCCAGGTATATACTCTCGATTTGAGAGGTCCCACGACACTTTGGGCTCCCTGTCCAGCTTCGCGACCTCGTCCTTGGTCATGCGCGGATCCACGACGAATTTGATGTCATCCAACGACTTGGACGTGACTTCGTAGCCTTCGGGGAGCACGTAGACCTTCTTCGTCTCCATGTTGACGTATACGTGGTGTCCCTCTTCCAGAGCATGGAAGTAAGCTTGTGACTTTGGGCCGCGACCTTGGTAGTATTTGCCGCATACGAGGCAGGCGTAGACGTTGATGTTGGACAGAGTGACGGAGCACAGCTTCTCAAAGTCGAAGTCGAGGACTTTGCGATTGATCGTGTCCAGGTACAGGTCGGTGTATCCAGCCTCTGGGGCGGTCTGGCGTCTCGGCGCAGCGACGGCGGGCTCGTTGTCGTCTTCGTCCAGCTCCGCATGCTCCTCCTGGTGTGCGCCTGCGACGGCTACTTGCCCCCGGTCGCGCTGGCGCGGAGACATGGGGCGGCCGTTGCTGGTCGCGCCATTGGCCTGGGGGCTTTCCATGTCTTCATCCTCGACCCTGGCGCGCTTTGGTGCCGGCGACGGCGCGTCGTAGACTTGTTCGAGAGGCTCCAGCGCGGGTCGCTTGGACATTGTGCGCGGCGGAAAGAGGTGCGGTGCGTCGAGAGGCGGGAGAGCGTGCGCCTACAGCATCAGGCTTACGGCAGAGTCCGGGGCGGTGGTGAAGCATCAGAAGTGGTAGGCATCAGAAGTGGTAGGCATCCAGACGGTCACGGGCTCCGGTGGAACCATTGGCCGGGGAAGCTCTGCAGATATCGCAAACACAGCTCCAACGCGGGCAGGCCGAGAAAAAAGTCGCGTTCAGACACCACCCACCACCCACCGCACGCCCTCCCGAATTCCCCTCCTTGCCTGTTTACGAGTGCGTGCAAGATGGTATGCCGCCCGCCGCACGCGAAGAGGCGCAACAGTACTGACGCCCGTACAGTCCAACCCCACCCAGATCTTTGCGGAGGACGTCACCGAGGAGAAGGGCGAGAATGCGCGTCTCTCGGCCTTTGTAGGCGCCATCGCCGTCGGCGACCTGGTCAAGAGCACACTGGGCCCCAAGGGCATGGACAAGATATTACAGTCGGCGTACGTGACCCCGCGCCGTGCATAGTGTGCTGCAACTAATGTGTGCAGCTCTACCGGCGAGATCATGGTCACCAACGACGGCGCGACTATCCTCAAAGCGATTGCCCTCGACAACGCCGCCGCCAAGGTCTTGGTGAACATCTCAAAGGTCCAGGATGACGAAGTCGGCGACGGCACCACATCAGTCACGGTCCTTGCCGCCGAGCTGCTGCGAGAGGCCGAGAAGCTGGTCGACCAGAAGATCCACCCCCAGACCATCATCGAGGGCTACAGGATAGCGAGCTCTGCGGCCCTCAAGGCGCTAGAGAAGATTGCCGTAGACCACAGCAGCGACGAGCAGGCTTTCAGGAAAGACCTCGAGGCCATCGCCCGGACGACCCTCAGCTCAAAGGTGCTCTCGCAGGACCGACAGCAGTTTGCCAAACTCGCCGTCGACGCCGTCCTCAAGCTCGGAGGCTCGACCGACCTCACGCACATCCAGATCATCAAGAAGGCTGGCGGAAAGCTCAAGGACTCGTACCTGGACGAGGGCTTCATCCTGGACAAGAAGTTCGGTGTGAACCAGCCCAAGCGCATAGAAAACGCAAAGATTCTGGTTGCCAACACAGCCATGGACACAGACAAGATCAAGATCTTCGGTGCACGCGTCAAGGTCGACTCGACCGGCAAGCTCGCGGAGCTGGAGAAGGCCGAGCGCGAGAAGATGAAGGCCAAGGTCGAGCGCATCAAGGCACACGGCATCAACTGCTTCGTCAACCGGCAGCTCATCTACAACTGGCCAGAGCAGCTTTTTGCGGACGCCGGCATCTGCTCCATCGAGCATGCCGACTTTGACGGCATCGAGCGCCTGGCACTGGTCACGGGCGGAGAAATCACATCGACATTCGACCACCCGGAGAACGTCAAGCTCGGCCACTGCGATCTGGTCGAAGAGGTCATCATCGGAGAGGATGTCTTGATCAGATTCTCGGGCATCAACGCTGGACGGGCATGCACCATTGTCCTCCGAGGCGCAACCGAGCAACTTCTGGACGAGGCTGAGCGGTCGCTACACGATGCCCTTGCCGTTCTGTCGCAAACAATCAAGGAGCCCAGGACAACGCTCGGTGGTGGCTGTGCCGAGATGAACATGGCCAAGGCGGTGGCGGAGGCTGCACAAAACGTGGCTGGCAAGAAGGCCATTGCCGTCGAGTCCTTCTCCAAGGCACTCCAGCAACTGCCCACGATCCTGGCCGACAATGCCGGTTTCGACTCAAGCGACCTCGTTACACGCCTCCGGAAAGCCGTCTACTCGGGCTTGACTAGCTCGGGCCTGGATCTGTTGTCTCCTGGAGGTGGCATCACGGACATGAGGGAGCTGGGCGTCATCGAGAGCTACAAGCTGAAGCGCGCGGTGGTGTCGTCGGCGTCGGAGGCTGCCGAGGTGAGTTTGCCCATTGTTTGAGCTGGGGACCCGACTAACACGATCTAGCTGCTGCTGCGCGTAGACAACATTATCCGAAGCGCGCCGCGGAGACGTGAGCGCATGTAGGCATGGGACGAGCAAGCGTGATGCCGTGAAGGGGTCGACACTAGATAGGTGTATACTACGGAAGTCATGAATGCAGTCCGACAAGCTGGCTAAGGACCATTTTTCTTTGCGTCCTCCATGTCCGAGCTGCTTCCAGGGCCTGGCCGGACTTGATGCGCGTCGGCGGTTGCTGGCAAATGACGAGTGAAGTAACCAGGCCATGTCGCGAGGTGTCTCTACGGACTCGCGGGCATGCTCAGCCCTCGCAGCATGTCTTGTTCAGTTTCATGTCGTGGGCAGGGTGCCAAGGGTGGGACTAAAACGAGAGCAGGCGCGGCCAGACCCCAGTTTACACCAAGCCCCCGCAGATTAGCATCGAGGCCAAAATCCGCATCACGGCAGCGGACACTGCTCCTCCTCCTGCCCACGCCCATCGGCACCCACGGATGCTCCATCTCGCTCGCCCTCGCCGCCTTGCCTAGGCTTCCGCTCCATCGACGCAGGACCCTCGCCGTGCCATGCCACGCCCGCGCCGGCCGCCCGGAGCTGGCTCGACGCTCACGACGCTCGCCCTCGTCCTCGTCACGCTTGTGGCCGCTCAGCAGCAGCATCCACTCGACCGCCATGTGCACCAGACGTCTGCCCGCGCCGAGGTGCACATGCTCGCACCCCACCACGGCCAGGCCAGCCGCAAAGACACGGTAGGCGACGCCCCCGGCCGCCCTGCCTACACGCCCTTGAACGACCAGAACGTGCGCGCCGTAGCTACCAAAGTTCCTTCTGCTCCAGCCATCAGCGCTGTCAGAGCCCATCCTGCCAGACACGCTGCCTCGGGGGGCCTCGTCCCCAGTGCGCGCTCTCTGCACGATTGGGAAGTCGAGGACTTTGTTCTCCTGGCGACCGTCGACGGCCACATGCACGCACGCGACCGCTACAACGGGGAGGAGATCTGGGAGCTGAGCGGCCGCCCCATGCTCGAGACCATCTACAACGTCTCGGAAGACCGCCCCGGCCCCCAGCACCAGTCCTTTGTGTGGATCGTCGAGCCCCGCGAGGACGGCGCCCTGTACCTCCTCACCCCCGGGCCCCACCCCCAGCTCCAGCACCTGGGCGTCACCGTCAAGCAGCTCGCCGAGAGCGCCCCCTACTCGAGCGACGACCCGGACCTCCCCGTCGTCTACAACGTCGAGAAGAAGACGTTTATGCTCCTTGTCGACGCCGCCTCGGGCATTGTCAAGCAGAGCTTCACCCCGGGCGGCAACTTCCCCTACGACGACAGCTGCGCCCCCGACTCCAAGAACTTCTTCACCACGCGCGAGCGCGACTGCCGCGGCGTCATCGACATTGGCCAGACCCAGTACACCATCACCATCCATAACAAGAAGACCAACGAGCTCATCTGCACCCTCAAGTATGCAGAGTGGAATCCCAACAGCAGAGACAAGGACCTGCAGTCCCAGTACGACCAGACCCTGGACAAGCAGTACATCTACACCATGTACAACGGCGAAGTCATCGCCTTCGACTACAAGCGCCCGCGATCCCACCAGCGCCCCCTCTACCGCCAACGCCTGCCCTACCCTGTCGCCCGTGTCTTCGACGTTGCCCGCCCCCTGAACGACCAATCCAGCGAGCCGCCCCTCGTTCTGCTCCCACAGCCAGCCGGCCCCATCTTCTCCGAAGACAAAGCCAACCACGTCCTGCTCAACACCACCGAGTCCGGCGCCTGGTATGCCCTGTCCGAAGTCAACTACCCCGCAGTCACCGACGGTGCACCGGACGCCTCTTGCTACAAGCAGGATCAAGTATCCTACGAGTGGGACTCGGCCTACCTGCTGCCGGACAAGAGCAGCCTCGTCGGTGTTCACAGGCTAGACTACCGGATTCCCAGCCAGCAGGCACAGCTGCCAGGCATTCCTGCCACGACGTACTACCCAACGTTGAACGACCAGGCCGTGTCCAATCAGCCGGAGACGTCGCACCGTGAGCAGCACCAACCACCGACCATAGACGCGACAGCCCAGACGCAGGACAGAATGGCCTCGATGAAGCTTTTGGTCTTTTTCCTTGCAGCTGGCCTATTCGTTGGTGCTTCCGTGAAACCAACACTACGCGAATCATGTCTGAGCCACCTGAAGAGACTATTGCATTCGGCCAAGGCCAAGTTGCCTCCCGCTCCTGTGCCCGCCTCTGCCGAGCCGCAAGTACAACCTGTAGAAGAAGAGGCGCTACCTCTCATAGTCGACGAGAACCTCGTTTCCGAGAAGCCGATGGTGGGAACTGTAGCGAAAGCTGACATTGCCGCACCCGTTGCTGAGGAGGTCAAGGAGAAGAAGGTGACTTTTGACGTCCCAGACGACGAAGACGAAGATCTCGCGCCCCTTTCCAGGACCACAACTGTCGAACGTAGCCCCCCTGCCGAAGACGAGGTCCTGCCTGGCACTCCGCTCAACGTGGACGCTCAACCGATGACTAGCAGTACCGATGATGTTTCTCAGGATTCCTCAGCCGCGCCCACGACTCCCAAGAAGAAGAAAGCACACCGAGGCAGACGTGGCGGACGTAAACTCAGCAAGAACCAACAGAAAGAGGAAGACGAGGTCAATCGAATTGTAGATGCAGCCAAGCAGCTCGAGGTAGGACCGAGCCTGCAGCCAGATGAGCTCACTGTCAGCGGCGGCGACGTGCAGAACGTATCCGAGATCAAGCGGATCGGCAAGTTGACAATAGACCAAGACCGACTCCTTGGCAACGGGAGCGGAGGAACGTTTGTCTTTGAGGGTAAATGGAAGGTACGCTGAATCTCCGTTCGCTCTCAATTTCTTGTGCTAACGCCGCTTCAGGAGGTCAAGGTGGCTGTCAAGCGCATGCTACCGCAATACTTTGGACTCGCGGAGCAAGAAGTAAAGCTTCTGCAGAACAGCGATCCCCACCCGAACGTCATCCGTTACTTTGACGACGAGAGGGATGAAAACTTCCTCTACATCGCCGTCGAACTCTGCCAGGCCAGCCTGTTCGACCTTTACAAAGACGGCCGTCCAGGCGAGGAACTCTCCGAAAGCCATCAGCGTCTGGTGAACAAGATCAGCGGCAAAGCTGCAGCTTGTCTGTACCAACTGGCCGCTGGTTTGAATCACCTTCATCATCTTCGCATCATCCACCGCGACATCAAGCCCCAGAACATACTCATCGCACAGCCGTTGATCACGTCCAAAGACGATGTACGGCTCGTCATCTCTGACTTCGGACTCTGTAAGACGCTGCCCGATAACGTTAGTACCCTTGTCGGAACGACTGGCAATGCAGGCACTGTTGGCTGGAAAGCGCCTGAGCTCATCTCGCAGCCCAAGGAACTAGCCAACGGCAGCTCGCAGGGCTTCTCTCGCGACTCGTCGAGCTCCACGGACCCAGTCGCCCAAGGCGTGAAGCGGGCCGTCGACATCTTCTCTCTCGGTTGCGTGTTTTACTACGTGCTCACCGGCGGCTGCCATCCCTTTGACGACGAAGAAGGCTGGATGCAGATCCGTGAATACAACATCAAGAAGGAGAAGTCGAACCTCGATCGCCTGCTTCTCGGTGCAGACTCTGTGGAGCCACATCGCCTCATCCACTGGATGCTGCGACCCAGGCCTGAAGACCGTCCCAACGCCTTCCAAGTGATGAACCATCCCTTTTTCTGGGATGATCAGAAGCGCCTTGATTTCCTGTGCGACTGCTCCGATCATTGGGAACGTGAACCTCGGGACCCGCCATCTGCCCACCTGTCGGTGCTCGAAGAAGCCTCGCAAGACGTGCTCGACCACAGACGCAACTTTCTCGCCAAGCTCGATCAGGGCTTCATCAACTCGCTCGGGAAACAGCGCAAATACACAGGCGACAAGATGCTGGATTTGTTGAGGGCGCTCAGGAACAAGAAGAATCACTATGAGGATATGGACGATGCAATCAAAGCAAAGGTGGGGCCTTTGCCGAGCGGTTATCTCAGGTATTGGACGGTTAAATTTCCGCAACTGCTTATGGCTTGTTACGAGGCGGTGTTGGCCTGCGACCTGGAGCATGAGCCGCGGTTCAGGAAGTATTTCGAGAGCATGAAGTAGTCAGGGGGTAGGTGGGGGTATTAGCAATCAACGCTGGATTTAAACGTGACTCGTTTGCTCATGGATTGACTGTGATGGCTACCTCTTCAAGCGACTACCATCCAGTTCCGCTAGACTCGCCCTGACCATGTCGGGGTTGTTCCTCAGCAGCTCTTGGACCCTCTTCTCGAAAGCCTTGATCATGAACTCTGCCACCTTGGGCGCGACGCCCCCACTCAGAGCGGCATACATGGGGTTCGCAAACGCAAACTCGACTGCCAGACTGACCTGTGTCTGGTCGTTCTGTATAGCCTCAACAGTCCACTTACTCCGCAGGTGGGTAAGCAGGCCGTTCTCGCCTTCCCTTCGCTCCGCCGCCTGCTGGCCGCCGTCGAGGTGATGCGCGATATCCTCCGTCTTCAAACTCGTCTCGGTGTTCCCGCCCACACTCTCCACATAGCGCCCCGGTATGCAGTACACCCTGCTCACGAAACTCTCGGTTATGCCGCCAAAGCCGCTGGTCAGGGTGCCCTCGGATGGCCAGCGCCGGCCGTAGACCTTGTCCGGTGCAGACCACTTGGTTATGTCGCTGCGCTGGCAGTAAGGCAGGAAATGCTGGTAGTTGGGCACGTCGGCTATTATGGAGTAGACGGGGGCCGAGGGGTAGGGCAGCGTGCGCACGGCGGTCAGGATCTGTGGCGGCGACGACGAAGATGGCAGCGCGGAGTTCAGGGCTTCGAAGGGGTTGGGCAGGAAGGTCCGCCGCTGCGAGGGGGGTTGGCGTGGGCGCGCGCAGCGTGTCGTTGGACGGGTGAATCGCAGGGATGCCATTACGGGTTGGCCAAGCGTCGATATATGGTGGAGTTGTGTATGTGCAGAGTTTGATCGGTGTCACCTCGACATGGTGGCTGAGCGGTTTGAGAGCCCAGAGCCCATGAGCGCATCACGCTCCAGATGGCACACCAGTTGACGCAGATCCGCGCTAGCCCTAGAGAAGATACTGATGCGGCTGCGGCTCTGCATGACACATGGGATCTCCAAGGCTGTCAGGGACCTCCAGGGCTGAACCAAACTCCTTTGGGCGCTAGCGCTCGAAATTTCCCCTCCATGAGTTGCAAGATTCCCCGCTTACGCGACTTTGTCAGGAGTCCGAGATGGCTGCGAAGACGGACAGCATGAACGGTGCACACGCGGGAACTGCCAGTGGCGCGAGTGTCCACGATGCCGGCGACTCGAGATTCCAGACAGACAACACCATGTCCAGGAAACCACAACCGAAACAGCAACTCTCCAAAGCAATGGAGCACATGCGCTTCGCAGTCACGGTCGATCCTGTTCCGCATACTCCAGCTTGCACGCCGCCACCAGAGGCTCTGACGGCCACATCGCCAGCCGCCCTCGACTCCGCCGAGAACGACGCTTATGGAGTGCCTGCTTCTCTACAACCCGTGCGCGCCCCACCGTCTCGCTCCCACGACCCAGACAACAATCAGAAGCGCAGCGATCCCTTTGCGTTCGGTTCGCGCTACCTGGAGGAAGGCGACAACATCTTCGAGTTCAACGCCTGGGACCACGTAACCGTCGACTCCAACTACCTCGCCTTTTCAGAAGAACAGTATTCCAGACAACGGCAAGAGCCGGTTTCCGACTTTGATCGCAAACGCTACAACGCCCAGCCCGAGAAGTGGTGGAACCAGTTCTACAAAAACAACAAGACCAACTTCTTCAAGAACCGCAAATGGCTGGCACAGGAGTTTCCTATTCTAGAAGAAGTGGGCGCCGAGGATGGGCCAGAGGCTACGCTGTTGGAGGTCGGCGCCGGGGCAGGGAACAGCGCCTTTCCCATCCTGCAGAGAAGTCGGAACCAGCGGCTGAAGATACACGCGTGTGACTTCTCCAAAAAGGCAGTCGAGCTCATCCGCAACCACGAACTCTACGACCCGGAGCGCATACAAGCTGACGTCTGGGACGTGGCCGCCGCTCCCGACTCGGAGAACGGCGGGCTCCCCCCAGGTCTGGCTGAAGGCAGCGTAGACGTTGTGCTCATGATCTTCATCTTCAGCGCGCTGAGTCCCAAGCAGTGGGACCAAGCCGTCCGCAACATCTGGCGGGTTCTCAAGCCGGGCGGCCAAGTCCTCTTCCGCGACTACGGCCGCGGCGACCTCGCCCAAGTCCGCTTCAAAAAAGGCCGTTACATGGAGGAAAACTTCTACGTCCGCGGCGACGGTACGCGCGTCTACTTCTTCGAGCAGTCTGAACTCGAGGATATCTGGGGCGGCGCCAGAAAACGCGATACTACCATTGGCAACGTGGCGGACACCACCATATCCCAAACCGAGGCCGAGGGTGTCATCGCGGATAAGATGGAGAGTCTGTCTCTCCACGATCCTGGCATGCAGACGAGAGAGCAGAGCCACGATGACGTCAACGATCTGGACACTCCCAGGCCGGGTTTTGAAATTGCGCACATTGGCGTCGACCGACGGATGCTGGTCAACAGGCAGAGGAGGCTGAAAATGTATAGGTGCTGGATGCAGGCTGTGTTTCGCAAGGCAGGCATGGAGAGCGAGGTGCCAACGAGCACGCTGAGGCAGGACAAAGAAGACGCTGCAGAGGAAGAGGAAGAGGGGCAGAGTGGCGTGGGAAAGGAGGATGCAGTGGAGGGAGGGGGCGTTAAGGTTTGAGGGTCTGAATCGTGAGGGTGGAATGCAAAAGTTGCAGTGGTGGCCTGTAGTGGGGATGAATGATACCATGACATATGAGAGAGAAGACGTTGTGAAAGTAGAGTATACTATGCGTCAAACCACTGTTGTAGTTAGAAAGCAGCGCTAGAGAGCACACTTGATTGACCCGTCGTGTTGTCTCCCGCCTCGTGGGCCTCATGGATCATACACAGCAGCAGATGCAAAAGCGTTTGGTCGAGAACGCACTGGATTGTGGTGTACTATGAGACAAAGACCGCTATGCTACGCTAAACTACCAGGCTCGTGATACAAGCTATGATGCGAACCCAACACCCAATGCTGCGCTTTCCAGAACCAGCACCTATAGAGCCTCAATCGAGGGTATCACAAGAACCGGTGCAAAGCCTACCCTCAGTCCACAATCATGACAAAACTTCCCTGCACACGTCTAGTTCCCCTCAAGAATCCCCTTGAGAATACCTGCTCCAGGTCCTACGAGTGAATCCGCCAACTCCTTTTCTCCAACAACACTAGCAACCCTGCGATCCTCTACCGCAACCCCGGGGAAGGCTTTGCCCCTGCCTCTCCGGCTCGGCGTGCCAGCGCCAACATCCAGCGACCCTGCTTTGCCCTCCACCGCTGAGACAAGCGAGAGTGTTTCCAGACTGCTCACAATGTCTCTGAACTCTGTGCTCGTCAGAGGATGCAGTATGTTTTCTCGTCTGCATAGCACGGTGTAGGCTTCGAAGAGTTCCTTGATGCTAGGGGATGTAGTGTGGGATCGGGAAGGTGTGGCCAAGATGCTATCGGCGGCAGTGGCGCGCTTCTTCTTCTCAATAGCAGAGAGTGAGCAGAGAACGGCTTTTTGTTGCAGATTGAGGTTCCGCAGGCGTTGGCTGGTGCCGTTGCTGAAGACAGCTGCTGTGATTCTGGCCATGTGGGCAATGGTGGCGCGCGGTGCAGTTTCGACGGTGAGCGAGGCGAGGGAAGCCGCGATGACGCTGTTTAGGTCTTTGGTTTTGGCGGGAGAGCGGATGGCCGGGGAGGAGAAGTTGATGTTCTCTACAAGCGGTGTTTTCGAGGGCGATGGCGTGGGAGATGGTGTGATTTCTGTGGCTTTTTTCGCGTGTCGGTCGCGCGTGTCGGCTTCGACGAGGTCGATTGCTCGCCGGCAGATGTCAAAGGCTTTGCGCAGGTCGCCGGACTGGGCGGCTACCTTTTTGGAGAGGAACACAATGGCGGTTGGGTGGATGAAGGGCAGCTGTGTTGAGCCGGCTGGGAGAAGGGCTTTGAGTTTGGCAGTGATGACGGAGGAGATTTGGGCGGCATTGTATGGGAGGAAAGGCAGTAGCTGTGGCTTGAGACCGCGGGCCTTGAGTCGCGGGAGAAAGCGATCCGTGAGATCCAGCGCGTTGGCAATGCCGACCAGCACCAGCCCCGATGCCTTTTGTAGTGACCACTCGAAGATGTTGTAGAAGAGCTCGACGTCGAGCTCGAGCAGGTGGTCCACTTCGTCGAGGGTAACAACATACGACGTCTGTCGCTGCATGAAGACGGTCCGCAGCGCTTCCATCTCGTCGCCCTCTGCAACTTCGGTGATGTCGACAAAGTCTTCGAGCAGCGTCCTGTACAGATCTGTAGCGTTCTTCACGCTCATGCAGTTGATGTAGCCGGTTCTGACAGACTCGTCCGCGGAGACGGTGCGGCAGACATCGTTGACAAAGGCGCTCTTGCCGGTGCCGGGCGGGCCGGAGACGTAGATGCAGCCTGAGGTCTTGGCCTTGGTTCGGCTTGTGATGAAGGCCGCGAGCTCCCTCCTCTCGGTGTCGCGGCCGAACAGCGCGGTGGGGGCAGAGCCTCTTGCGAAGACCTGGCGCGCTTCGTGGTAGATGGTGGGCGCGGTGCTGCGCGGAGTGCCTGGGGTGTGGGGAGTGCGAGGCGTCAGCGGCCGGCCGGCGATGATGAGTCGGTGTCTGGGTGTAACGGCCACTTTGCCGGCAAGTGTGTCGCGATGCCTGGGCGTCGAGGGGGTAGGCGCGAACTTGTCTGGCAGGTCGACGAGCGCCTTCTGCGGAGAGTTTTCTTGGGCAGGACTCGTGCGCGCCTTCCTTCCGCGTCTCGCCGCCGCCTTGTCTCCGGGCTCGTCCACATGCTGCTTCTTCGGGGTGACGAAGGGGTTCTCAATCTCGCCCTCATCGTGTATCACGAACTGCGTCCTCCGTTTTGCGCGTGTTGCGAGGTGGAGCTTGGATTCTGCAGAGCGCGTCAGGGACGTCCCGTCGTCGATGCGTGCAGAACTACGCGTTCTCTTTCCAAGGACGGTAGGCGCCATCGTGTTGTGCGGCGGCAAGGTGTGATGCGTGGTTGTGGAAGTTGCGAAGCACAGTGATGGAAGGAGCTACCTAGGTACGCGACAGGCACGCGCGACGCGATATCGCGTTAAGTGCCCCAAGGTTGGCCTAGTGCCACGCCCGCATTCAGCACCACCTAGGCCCATCCGGGCTGAGGCTTCACGGCAAGCACACACCAGGCGAGACCGGCAGTCTTCCATCATGTACTGTCGTAGCGATCCAGCGTCGGTCGGACAGCGCTCAGTGTGTCATCCTGATTCTGTCGACTTGTTTGCTAAGAACCCCTGCGCCTCATCGCGCTCTCCAACGACATCACCCCCGTTTAATGTCTGGTGCACATTTACTGATCCCGGAAAGACGCGCAGAATATGGTCACCACCGCTCCACTGCCACTGCGTTTGCGTGGTACAATTGGGATGCTCTTGGCACTCCACAGTCCTACGGGTGGTGCAAGAAGCAGGGCTGGTACTAAGCGTACGACGTGGGCAATCGGGAAACCTGGTAGCATAAAGGCCTCACACCCAGTGCACATCAATGGCCATCTCTCCCTTTCCCCAGTTCCCGCATCACCCCTCCCGAGCCAACCGCGCGGTGCGGGGCATCGCCAACAGAAGAGCGCGAAATGCCATACCCAACATATCCGTCGTGGTCACATGGCTTGGACTTCTTCCCAGAGGCTTATCCGTACCGCTATACCAGTCGACGATCGTCTCGAAGGTCGCGCGTTCCTCGATGGGCATTTTCAGAGCTCGCAGTAGAGCCATGTTGCGAGTTTTGTGTCTCTCATGACAAGATTGTACGCTACACGCGGGCCACCTGACCCCTCACCGCGCCCGTCTGACCATCTACAGCCAAGTCTAGAGGAAGGTCTGTTTGAGCTGGGGATGATGGCGCCTCCCTACTTTGACCACGTCCTGGAAGCTTACCAGGACATCCACTACCACTACAAGCGTGGTTTCGACCAACATGGCCCTGAACCTTACTACATCTCCCGCGAGATTAGGCGGCTATCAGAGCTGCTACGCAAGCTGTACTTTGCAACAGGTATGCGTGAGCTGGCTTCGTGGTCAAACCAGCTGAAGTACATGAGAAGCGACGTACAATTGGGACCCGGGCATCGTCAGCTGAGCACACTACCGAAGCACCGGCATAATTCTTGGTTCCTGCATTAGCGGATGGGGTGATAGATGCAGGCGCTTGGCCTGGCGGTGTTGTGCTCGACGAACTCATGTTGAACGCTGTATTTTTCCGTAGACATGGCCTGCACCCTCCTCAGGCAACCTGTTGCGGTGTACGTAAAAATGTTCGCTGCTGCCTGGTGCTGCTGTTTTGGCGATACAGCCGTCATGACGTCAAAGTGAAAGACCGGCGGAAGGTCGCGGTGACCGTGGAATTGTCCCGCTTCCTTTACTATAGTCCGCACGCGCTTGTTATCTTGGCCAAAGGAAGCAACGATTGCTCCATACTTTTCGACTTTCTATTCCAGATCTAATGTCCCCACAATCACAATTGCACGTTGTTTGAGCACATTTGCGTACCTGAATATGTTCGACTACAAATCGAACCCTCTCTTACCTACGAACATGGCCATCCCACAAGACTCCGCCACTGCAAATCGGCCGTCAAAAACCAACGGCACACAGCTAGCACTCGAAGAAAATAGCGACATCGCGCGAATCAGAAATTGTCTCCAAGGTGGCGCAGACGCAGCCGAGGTCGCATCGGAAGGATACCGCGTCTGTCGCATCAACGCCTTTCTTCGGCGCGACCTTCAACAAGCCCGCAATGGGATTCGTAAGAACCGCGTCGACAGACAGACACAATCTGTTCAAGAAGATGCTCTCAAGGAACTACGTGATGAGTTGCCCGCAACGCGCCAGATGCTCGAGCGCCTCTGGGGTTTGCTCGAGCAGCGGAAGGTCAAGATACCCGACGACGTCAAGGCCGACTATCAAGCGCTGAAGGCCAAGGACTCGCATGACTGGCAGCCCCGGCAGAGGGTCAGGACAGTGAAAAGCGTAGTGGCAAAGGGCAAGAGAATCGAAAACCCCAAAACGAAGACGGAGAGGAAGGCTGAAAGACAGCGGGTCGATAAATTGCACAAGCGTCTCGAAGAAGGGAAAGCCAAGCAGACCAAGTTTCTGTTACACACCCCAGACGGCGAAATGTACGACGCACGGCAGCCTGTCCTTATTCCAGACGAAGCTGGAGACGAGGACGTTGCCGACGAGCAGATGACAGCGGAAGACGCGGCAGCCATCGAACATGCCGACTTCATGAAGAATGGCAGTTCTTACCGACCCCGGGCGCTTACTCCACCGTCTGGGCTTGTCGCGAAGAACGTCGTTGCGGGAGTCAAGCGCAGGTCAAGCGATTCGAATCCCTTTGCGACACTCAAGATGGGCCAAGGTTGATGATGGCGACGGAGCCACTGACAGTTGGGTGAAATAGAAGGCGTGTTCGTGTCGCTCGCCGAGAGCCAGTTGGGATGAGTTTTGTTACCATCAGGGGGTATGGAGGTCTTCAAGATATCTTTGCCATGAAAACGGGCTATGATATTGCCTGGCTATGTACTAGTGGTGTTCTCAGCCAGAGGCAACCGCGTCTATCTTGATAGTAGACTCATGGCTTTCCTCATGACACGACATATCTGAGCCCCGAACTACCTGCATATTCTGACATTGGCCTTTGTCCTCGAGGACGTGGTCTGCGCAACTTTACCAAATGGTAGTATTTTGATGATGAGCTCATCTCATTTGGCTCCTGGCGTGGACAAACAACCCCGACCCCGCAGTGCATTTCTTACTGAAAAATATGCTGGGAATTATGCCGAAGTTACCCACGCATGCGATTGATGGATGATGAACATGTGCGTCTCCACACGTGCAGCCGATCGATTTGTTTGCTTGTTTGCTGAATAGCAGCGTCTCGCCTTGTTGATTTCACGCTCGTCTCCAATGAACACCAGCATCTACTGCCACTGTGCCTGAGTGTCTCCATTATTTCTTTGTTCCAGTCTTCGCAAGCCAAAATCAGCGAGACTGCCTGTTCAGACGCGGCAATGTCGTGTTATCAAGGCATTCGCACCGCAGCACGCGCCCGGTTCTTTCAAGCGAGGCCACTTCAGACACAGGGCGGGAAGGGGTGGTCACATCGATGGTTGAGGTAGCCCGCCGAGCAAAGTGCACTCGCGTCGTCGAGAGCCTCCTCGACATCGACCCGTCCTACCAGAAGATCACTCAAGCTGTGGATTCAATGTCCAAGATGTGACTGGCTCGATGGGTCCGATATCATGTCACCTCCGGGTTTCTGTTTAGGGCTTTTGGTCCGTAGTGCTTGACTTACGTGAGGAGGGCCTATGTCATCGCCTGCCCAGGTGGGCGCCTGTTGGCACCATTGCGCGCCAAAGCAGAAACACGGTGCACGCTCGCTCCGCTTTCGCGAGCAAGGAAATTACCATGCTGACATATCGCGCGATGCGTCATATCACTACATGCAAGCTTCCAGTTGTGCAATGTACTCCTATGTACTCATCCTTCATTTGCACTTCCGCACGTCCTATCAGGCAGGGGTCGCACGGGCTGCTCTGCCTTTACCCCTATGAGTTTGACAGCTGCGTACAGTCCCCCCCCCCAAGTCAGGGTGCCTGGTGTTGTTCGGACTCTCTTTGTAAGATCCGTACACCCCATAGACGCTAGGCACCCGAACCAGAGGGGAGAACTGTACTGACAGTGGCCAAAAACGAGTGCCAGGCCCACACGGATGAACGGCACCTCTTATGACGTCTCGTCACTCACCACGGATAAGTATTGCGAGGCTCGAGTAGGACGCCAGCCTAGCCGATTATGCGCCGAGTTGAACAAACGGCTGCGGGTTCGAGCATAGCGTAGGTTTCACTTCCCGGCCAGCTGTTAGTTCCGTTCAACGGTGCAGGAGGATCTGCGGCCTACCTGCAGGCTGCGGAACGTGCCATGACTTGGCGCGCAAGAACCTCGGCCTCCACGCGAAGCGCTAACGGTTTGGGCGTCAGCAATTTGGAGACGCGGAGATGAACTCGACGGTGCGGTGCGCGTTTAGGAATGCCAACTCCATCGAGCGAGGAAAGAAGCCACTTGACTGTCTTGACACTGCTAATCTGGAGCTCAACTACACCCATGGATTCCACGCGCAGCCAAAGCGGTAGTGAGCGCATTCCAGCTTGCCCAGGTGGTAAGATGTTTGCGACCTGGAGTATCAGCCTCGACGAGACATGGTGAGACGATTGTCTTGTCGGGCGTGCAAGGATTAGCGACGGAACATTGTCACTGTCGCCGAACACGATCTGTCGCTTGCAGGTGCTGCAATACCACGCCTGTGCCACATCAGGCCATGTAGACGGAGAAGGACGGCGACTGGTGCCGGACAAACGAGAAGAGCCAGCAGCCGATCGTAGTGGTAATTTCCAAGGCTGCCCACGAGCTGGTGGGTCACCAACTCCCAGTGCGTTGCCCGCTGGCTATCAGTCTTCTCGTGAACTGCGTCTCGAGATGCTCCACAGCGCCCCATCCCGAGTGCATCTCGCTTTCGAACATCTCATTCGGCGGCGCCAAAGTCATCGCGGTCTTGAGTTACCATGCATCATGCTACAACTCGCAACCAGTTCTGAAATGCTGATGATACCTGTCTTCTCGTACCCTCTCCTCCAGCCATATGATATTTGGAGAGTTGACTTTGCGTATATATCCTGATGCCAACAGTATACAGCAAAGGCAGGCTCTCATTGCCTTTCCATTTACGTCTCTTACTTTCAATCAATATTTCAAGGTTTGCCTGCAGACAATGGCACCAACCACCAGATCCGGATCTGGATCTGGATCAAGTCCAATCCCAAACAGCCATGCACGACACAGCTTGGCTTCTCAACCTGTCAACGATTCAGCCCAAAGTCATGGTAGCCGACGCGATGTACCACAGGTGCATTCTCCCGCCGTAGACAACGTGCCAATAGTCCACCACACCCCTGCACTCCATGTACAGCGCATGCTCCATGTCCGTATTCCACGAAAGGCCACCGTCATGCCCAACCGATTGCTGGAGGAGCGAATCATAGCGCCACAAAAGCAAAAGAATCAGAAGCGATACCAGGGCCTGGTGACCAAGCACAAGTACCGACTCGGCTCGCCAAGGTTCAGGATCTCGAGGCGCATTAGAGACCCAGAGTGCTGGGAAGTGCTTACGCGAGATACTGAAGTTGTGGGTCCTAAAGGGTGTTGGGTTGCGAAAGGAACGCCGACTTTGGAACGCCCGTTCGGGAGTGCTGCCAACGCGTACCGCGTATACCACGTCGATCGCAAATGTCTCAACGAGAAGCTGAAAGGCGAGGTAGCATACACCCACCTTGCTATGAATGTCATGGGCTTCAGGTGGGCGCTCAAGTTCACGACGATAGTGGGAGATGTGCCCCAGCAGTTCGAAGTGTCACATCTTTGCGGTCACTCGCATTGTTATCGGCCGTCCCACCTGGTGCTTGACTCACATCAAGTCAACTTGCGACGATCGCGATGCTCTGGCCATGGCTGTACCCATGCACGCGGACGCGGCCAGAAATGCTTCGGCCACGAGGAATGTCCTGAGTTCTGCCCGGAGCGTTTGAAAGAGGTGGAGCGGCAGTTGAAGCGAGATGGCCACCGGCCTGACAAGTGCGACTATGCAGAGATAGTGGAGTAGTGGAGGCACGCACGCACGCCACTGATATGTCTGAAACACCGCATGTATTGTTACCTTGTTGTTGATCTACTCTGCATTAGAATCAATATCGTTCGCAGCCGCACCGAAGGCAATCCCTTACTGAATGTCGAAGCCAATTGCATGTTGCCTCCAAGCAGTAGCCCGAGCACTGATAGCTTCAGGAGAGACTTGCTAGCCGAGAACATCCCGTCCCCTGCCAATGCTGCAGTGCTGGAACCTGTGTGGCTTGGCTATCACAGTTCGACGCACGGTAAGTTCCTGAAGGGCCGATATCAGCATGGCGGCGTGACGCATTGTGTAAGCAGCTATGACAATTAAACTGGTGCTGTTTATAAAGCTTTGCCTGTAGTCCCGTCCTAATGTCCTACTTTCCCCAACTTTATCGTAACCTCTACTTTCTTCTCTTCTCATCCTACAATGAGAGTTTACAACCTCAGGTCTCGGTGCTCTCCCCCAGCGCCACTTCGAAGCCCTCAGTCTCCGAAGTCGCGCAAGTCTCCGCGCGCGTACAACATCAGGTCTCGGCGCTCTCCCCTAGCGCCACTTCGAAGTACTCAGTCTTTGGAGTCGCGCAAGCCTCCGACGTCGCGCAAGCGTCCTGGCCCGACCCCAAGGGGGAAAGACCTCACAAAGCCCGTGGGGGATGACGAAGCGACCGGCTACTCTCTGAAGAACCTTCCGCCCCTTCGTCTAGGGATGATGCCCGAAGACTTCGTCAAAGAGGTGAAGGCCCAGAAGCTCAGGCTCCTCCGCTTTGTGCCTGATTCCCACGACTGGCTCCAGCAACACCTGTCCACAATCGAGTTCACGGATTGCGAGTTGGAGATTTCTAAGAAGAAGCCTACTCGCAGAGACGAGGAGCGGATTCTAAAAGAATTACAATTGCCATTCAACTTTGACAATTCGGACTGGCCCGGTGTGAAGTCACAGAAGAGCCAGAAGTTGAGAGCTCTAGATCAGCTCACTAAGGAAGAACGTTGGGAGTTGTTGCTCAAGAACACTGTTGTGTCGGGTCCTAACGGCTGTTGGCACGTGGGGGATACAGTTCACTTTCAGTATCCATCAGGTTTTCGGGCGAAATCTCACCCGATGAAAAAGGTAAGCATTGATTCTTTTCAAGCGCGCTGAAACATGGCCATGTTAACTTCCTACTAGCTATCGGGCATCGAGTTGAGTTTGCACGTTATCGCGGCCAGCTTGGGCATATACGCCCCTTGGATCAAGTTTACGATGGACTCTCAGATTCTCAAAGGTCATGGGAAATGGGATGTTTCGCACCTTTGTGGACATGGTCACTGCTTCCGCCCGTCCCATCTAGTGATCGAGATGAGCAGCACCAACCAGCGTAGGCGGGACTGCAAAGGTGGCGAGACATGTCGATGTGGTTACAGGGAGGGCACGCCTAAATGCTTCGGGCACGAGGAATGCCCGGATACCTGTCCCGTGCGTTTGCGAATGTTGCTCAAGAAGAAGTGGAAGAACGATGATTGGGAGCGAGCGCTCGACATACAGGAAGCTGGTGGTGCTAAAGCCAAGGTTCGATGTCGGGTGGTAGACCCCCTCTGGTACAGGGATCTCATTGCGTACGAAGAGGCATTGGCAAACCCTATTCGATCGTCCAAGAGGAAGAGGAAAGCGAATGACGAACCCGCGGAGGAGCCCAAGAAGAAGGCTAATACAGCCACAACAAGGGCGCAACGTCGGGTTTCCAACAGGAAAACCAAGTTGCGACGCCACTGATGGAAAGGATTTGTTGGCAGAATAGTTCTCTTTCTCTTTGTATTATTACACAATTCATGCAAGCTATCCAAAGTCTCCTCACGATCCTCCAACGTCCAAGTCCGCCGTGAAGTCTTTTCGAATCGTCAAATTTTCGAAGGTTTCTTGATTTTCAATGACCAGGCCTTGTTCGTTGGCCAGATGCAACAAACAAATAAAGCAGTAGCTTGTGGAGATATCAGCCAGGGTTTGTTTTGGGTAGACGGCCTGTAGGCTGTTGACAACGTCGGTAAAGGTCAACGAACCATCCACGGCCTTGTTTGCTGGATCGTCGGCAACATTGGGCTGAGGAGGCGCAGAAATCTGATGGTTGTGAGCTTGCGAGTCAGATGAAGACGGCTAGATACAACTTACGCCATCGAACCCGATACCCCGCCAGAGTTCGTCCTTTAATCTTTTCACGTCCACCTTCTTTGCGACCCTTGCGTACTGGACGTATTCAGGCCGAAATCGTCGGCTTTGCGTCACTAGCTGAGCACCGAATGCGTCGGTCTGCGAACCCGGTTGCATGCCGTCGAGTGGTAGTGTAGCTTCAGGTGCGTCAGGCGGCGGCGAGAAGTGATCGCGCGCATCTGCAAACACATCGTCATCGTCGAGAGGGCCACTAGGTATCTGGAGACCATCATCCTGGAAAAAGTCGGCGTCGTAGTTTCCCTGTGCATCGTCACCGTCGCCTTCTTGACCCTGGTGAGCCCAGTATGCTTCGTCCACGCGTGCTGAATCTCCATGGAGTGCATGTGCACGGCGTCCTCCCTTGCGTGAGCCCATACGCGCCTTGGGTTTAAGGAAAAGACGCAGCAGCTGTTTGGAGTTGAAGTGCTTGTCGTCTGGGAGAAGGTTGCGCGACCTGGACTTCCATTGTGCTTTGGGTAGAGATATCGCGGAGTTGGATGTCGCAGGCGTGTAGAGCACATCTGCTAGTGTCTGCGTCATTGGAGCTGTGAAGTCGATC
Organism: Alternaria viburni; assembly: GCF_023758015.1. NCBI lineage: Eukaryota > Fungi > Ascomycota > Dothideomycetes > Pleosporales > Pleosporaceae > Alternaria > Alternaria viburni. The sequence goes on from NW_026055781.1 coordinate 938,211, forward strand.
TCGAATGGCTCCCTTTCCTTCCGTTTCGTCGCCGGTGCTGTCTTTGCGGAATGCTTGACGCGTGAGATGCGCCAATGCTCAGGCCCTGCCCAGCTCTTCTTAAGAGCTTGGTCAAAATAGCTAAGGATGTTCTCTTGTTCTTGGTCGCGGCCGTGCATCATGGACACGCCATACTGAGCGTCGGCACTGTTTGTGTTCTCGTCGCCATTCAGGTCCATGGTGTGGATGCGAGCTTGTGGATGCTGGATAGCCTCACGAGCCCAGATCTCCCCGCCTTCGCCAAAGCCCGTCTCTGGAGGCAGATCAAACCCGCCCATATTCAGGTCATGATCGTCGTCAAATTCCATGGGGTTATCGTCGCCGAGAAAAAGACCTGATTGGCTGCCTGCGTTGTCGTCTCCGTGCTTGGCTCCGTCTTCACCGGAGGAGTTGTCAGCAGCCTTGAGGAAGGGAAGGTCCATAGAGCCATTCACATCGCCGAGATCGAACGTCTTCATCGACGGACACACGTCTTGCCGGTCGAGCTGGGAAAGATCGTGGAAGTACTTGGCAGTCAGGCCGGATATGTCAACATCGATGGCGTCGGGGGCCAGTTGATGGTCATGAGTGGGGAGTGAATCTTGGGTGGCGGCATCGTTGGCGTCATCGCTGCTGTCGAAGACAATCCTGCCGCTCCCGTCTATAGCCAGGTGGTTAAGAAGGAGTCCTTTGGCCCCGCCCTCGTCAAAGTCGGCCGAGGCTTTTTTGAAGAGCGGATCAACCGAGAACTCGAGCTCCATCTTCTTGTTCTGCAGTTGGGCAAAGGACGACGCGAGCGTGGCTTCTGCAGAGCGAGCAGCCCTCTTCTTGCGCTTCTTCTGGCCATGCTCTCCGGCTTCAGCCTCCTCGCCGTCGCCCTCGTCCTCGTCGCTCCCATCGGCATCGTCGCCGTGTCCTCTCCGCTTCTTGCCCACATTCTCGGCGAGTCCGCTGAGCAGCTTGCCCGTGTCGGTCGCAACGCTGTCGACTCTGCTGGTGTAGATCTTGACGCAGCCGTCTAGCGTGCAGCTAGCCTTCTGGAAGTTGACGCCGTCGCCCTCTTTGAGCAGGGACATTTCGTGGAAGTAGTCGATGAGGGCGAAGTTCCACGAGTTGTTCGCGTTGATTTTCTGAGCGGGGCGTTAGCTTGGAGCAGCGACGACGGGCGTGCGCATGCCTACGTTGTCCGTCGCCATCTTCATCCATTCCTCGAAGTTGGCCAGCAGGGGCATAATGTGGGTGCCCGGTGTGACAGCCGTGCCAGTAACATCGGGCATGTCGTCGCCATCTTGCGACGGGGTGCGTGGCGTGTCGTGGGCGGCGGCAAGCGACACGCGGCGGCGTCCGGGAGTCGCAGTCGTAGTCGAGGCGCGCATCGAGTCGCGCTGGGCCTGTTGGTGCGCATGGCGGCGGGCAGCCTTTTCCTGGCGGTCGTCGTTGAGCGGCACTCTGCGAGCGACGGGTTAGCCTAGCAATGCGCCCGCGCGGAGCGTTGGGGCCTACCTGACGGGCGTCTTCTGGGGCGAGGCGGCCGTGGTATACTTGGTGGAGCGCGCCATGCTGGGCGATGGGTGTGGTGCTGCAACAGCCGTTCTGGCGTCGATGCCATGTTGCTGTTGTTTGTTTGGGCGCCACAGATGCCCCGCCGCTATCACCAGACAGGCAGCGGTAGCACCGCCACGCGCTAGCGCAGTGGCGGCATTTCCCCGGACCAGCCGCCAGCCCAAACGCTTCACGCACCGCCCTCCGCTGGCTCGCCGCCCGCTGTGCCTTCACGCCTCGCACCGCCTAAAACCCGTCTTCTCCTCGACTCGTCAACCAACATGCCTCGGCCATGGACGACCTGACCATCCTCGCCCACGCCCAGCGGTTGCGCCGCCCCCGCTACTCGGCGCGCCCCTTCGCCCTCACCATCCTCGCCATATCCCTCATTTCGCTGCTGGCATGGGCCCGGTCGCAAGCCCCAGCCGGGCGTGCTCTGCACACGAGGGGGGCCGTCTCGACCAAGGACGCCGAGTGCCGCCTCGTCCACCATGCGCTGGACCAATGCGACTTTGTGCGCGCAAACTGCCCCGATGAGGAGGCTGGCGTCATGTCCTACCTCGCCCTCTACTACTGCCGCCTCCCGCACGCGAAGCCCGTCGCTTTTGTCCTGCTGACGCTCTGGCTCGCCCTCCTCTTCAGCACCATTGGCATTGCCGCAAGCGACTTCTTCTGCATCAACCTCAACACCATAGCGCGCATGCTGGGCATGAGCGAGAGCCTGGCCGGCGTGACCCTGCTCGCCTTTGGCAACGGCAGCCCCGATGTCTTCTCCACCTTTGCCGCCTTCCGCACCCACGCTGCCAGTCTGGCTGTCGGCGAGCTTATCGGTGCTGCCTGCTTCATCACCGCTGTCGTCTCGGGCTCCATGGCCCTGATCCGCCCCTTTCAGGTTGCGCGCAAAAGCTTTGTCCGTGACGTCGGCTTCTTTCTTGTTGCTGCTGCCTTTAGCATGGGCTTCATTGTCGACGGCAAACTCCACCTGTGGGAGTCCGTTAGCATGGTGGCCTTCTACATCTTCTACGTCGCCTTTGTTGTGGCCTGGCACTGGTGGCTCAACCTACGGAAAGCCCGACGCGCGCGAGCAGCCGCTGTTAGGAGCCACTACGTAACACCCGGCGGTGAAGAGGAGGAGTTTCCAGAGTACCACGACGACGAAATCAGCGCTGCTTCTGCGACCCCTGCGTACGGCGCCTCCGCTGACGACTTTTCCATGCTCGAACGCGCAGGAGGCGACAATACGATACATGACGATGACAACGAGGAGGAACGTGAGCGCTGGATGGGCGAGTTGACCAACAATATGCGCGTCAACCGCCCAAGCGTGTCGCGGCGCAACACCCATACCCCGATCCGACCCAGTTTAGTAGGAGCTTTGGAGTTCCGAGCCGTACTTTCCTCACTGCAAAAGTCGCGCAACATCCAGTCTATGCCAATCAGCCTGCGACGGTATTCCGACGACCCTACCTACACTACTGCCCAGCAGCAATCCTACATCGGACAGACTACAGGTCCAGCGACTCGGCCTCCATTTGACCTGCCTTCTTCTGCCTCCAACATCTCCACCTCACCCCACCTGAGCCGACCGAATCTCGAGATCCAGCAGAGTCTAGGCAACCGAGCGCGAGCTGTCTCCACCAATGACATTGACAATGTCCAACTACAGCCAAGCACCCTGCAAGGACAATGCGTGCCTGACATAACATTTGCGTCTGCCACTCCCAGCGAGCGCAACGGATTGTTGGAAGCGCCGCCCTCACCAACTATCTCGTTATCTTCGCCAGTCTCCCGCTCTTCTAGAGCCCCGAGTCCTACGGCACCGAGAGATAGGCTGCTTTCACCCAACAATTTGGCGCCTCCAGGTGCCGAGGATGGAGCGCCCCTTCGTGTAGTCCTGCCTTCGCCGAATCTACGATCAAGCCCGGCATCAAACTCCGGCCATAGCCGCGAACAGCCTAGTCTGAAGCTGGCCGTACCAGATGCGACTTCCCCACCCATACCATTCCCGCCTTACACCGATTACCCTTGGTCAGCACAGTCCACTTCCAGACCTCAGAGTCTACGTCCGCCTTCGCCAAGTGTATCACTCGAATCTACCTACTTCCCACGAGATTCCTTTGGGCAGCTCGAACCAACAAAAGTTCCCACGTGGTGGCCCTCGGCACTCCTACCGACCCCGCATAGTCTGGTTGCTACCCTCTTTCCCACTTTGACCAACTGGCGTGACAAGAACGTTTTCGATAAGCTTTTGGGGCTAGTCGCAAGTCTGCCTGTATTCCTGCTTACTATAACGCTTCCGGTGGTCGAGCCGCAAAAAGACGAGAATGACGGAGGCCATGCCCAGCTTTCCCTGGATCTCGGTATGCCACACGCAGCTACACCAGGTGATGCAAGCATGAGATCGCAAACTCCCAGTGTATCCCTTGTCTTGCCACGAGACGACCCCACCAGTTCGGGCCTGTCGAACTCGAAATCGTCTACGAGCCTTCCTCGACAGCTGGACGGTGGATCCTTCAGCACCACCACCAGCCAACCACCGCAAGTGTACATAACAAGCTCCGACAACGTAGCGCAATCGCCCGAGCAGCTCCCGGCAACCGCAACATCCATCGGGCCAGCGCAATGGAACCGCTGGCTGGTGATCGTCCAGATCTTTACGGCGCCCTTTTTCTTGGTACTAGTCGTCTGGGTAAATGTCGAACCCGACAACCCAGTTGTGTTGCTTCGCCACTCGCTTTACAGCATGCTTGTCTCACTCTGCCTTCTTGTCTTCCTCCTCTTGACCACTGCCTCGAATCAAGCACCCAATTGGCGGCCCGCGTTGTGCTTTCTTGGATTTGCCGTTGCCATTGCATGGATTAGCACTATTGCCAATGAAGTTGTCGGTGTTTTGCGTACCTTGGGCGTTATTCTCAACATGTCCGACGCGATTCTCGGCTTGACCATCTTCGCAGTTGGCAATTCGCTTGGTGATCTTGTCGCCGACATCACCGTTGCGCGGCTCGGGTTTCCTATCATGGCACTTTCAGCCTGCTTCGGTGGCCCAATGCTTAATATCCTGCTCGGCGTAGGCCTCAGTGGATGTTACATGATCATCACCAAGGGTGAGCACCGCCATGAGAAGCACCCAGACCAGTCGGTTCATTTCAGACCTTACCACATTGCCGTGAGTACCACCTTGGTCATTTCCGGAGGCACTCTGCTCGTGACGCTAGCTGGACTTCTCCTTGCAGTGCCTTTGCGCAAGTGGCGAATGGACAAGGGAATTGGGTGGAGTCTAGTCGCGTTGTGGTTGGTTAGCACCACTCTTAATGTAGCTGTAGAAGTTCTAGGTTATAGCAGCAATGTTAGCTAAACATTGTTTTTTCTTATATACAATCCACAGCAGCTATACACTATATCGACTGTGATTTCTTGGGTAGAAAGACTTGTTGGAGGATGGACGCAGGCGTCTAGTCCAAGTTCCGCCAAGCTTACATGTGTCTATCATGATTATGCACTTCTAGCCTGCCTTGTTCGGATCGATACCTGTGTTCGGGCTCGCCAACACTTGTTCCAGGTTCGTCAGAAATGACGTCGTGGCTGCATACTCTTGCCATCTCATTTTCCCCACCATGAAAACTGATACATACATGTCCACTTTGCCTGCATTCACATTCGGAATCTTGTTACCTGCACACGCAATCGTCGTTTCGCCCATCGCGTACGTTCAATATGGGCTGTCGTCAGTCATCGCTTCGCGTATCCAGCGACGAAAACAATGGTAACCGTAACAATACCAACTGTACAGGTTGCGAGGATTGTAGGTTTGAAACCATGTCTCGAGAAGAACAACACTGACTTTTCCCCCTCACATTCAGGCCAGAACTGCACGGATTGCAAAGGTCAGGCTACTTTTGCATTCGTACACTCGCCACTCTTGGAAGTTTTGACAGACTTCGAGCATTTGCTAACCAGAATATAGACTGCACGGGGTGTCGAAATTGCACCGACTGCAATGATAGTAGCAGCTGCCACAACTGTACCGGATGTGATAATTGTGAAGACTGTAGCAATTGTGTAGATTGCAACGACTGCACAAAGTAAGTGGCGCATTCTGCGTATGAAGCAATGCGATAGACGGAAAGACTGACGGCGATAGTTGCTCCAACTGTACCGATTGCACGGGTCTCAGGGACGCGCAGAATGAAACAGGCGTACACAAGTAATTTGGAAGTGATGATGAACTTTGTAAGCGGTCGTCTGGGGCCAGTAGTCTTGTACATGTCTTGCGAGTGATGGCAATAAACCTCATCTTTACAGTGTCCCAAGACCAACACTTGGACTAAACCGGCATGCACTTTATTCAACCCACGTCTATTGCTTCCGCGACTCCTTGCATATGGCAAAAGATTGGGACTCAACTTCAATCCAGAATAAGTTTGAGTGTATAATTTGGAGCGCTGCTACTTCCAATTTCACGACTAGCATTGTGAGAAGGCTAGCGTTTTTAACAAACTACAATACTTTTTAGTATAATATAGTGTATATTATACGTTAGCCTATATATATAAAAGTAACTACTAGCCTATATTATAACTATATAAAGTAATAGTAAAAAAGTTATAGTATAGCTAAGTATAGTATATAGCCTAGAGCTATTAAACTTTAGCTAAAAATAAGCTAGGTAGACTAAAGATTATATATAAAGCTAAAAAAAGTTTATATAAATAATTATCTAGTATTATAGTTATTACTACTATTATTTATAGCTAATATAAAAGGTAAAAAAAAAATATTTTAAGTCTATTTTAAATATAAAAAAAAACCTATAGCGCTCTAATTTAATTTTTATTAAAGCTATTTAACGCTAAGTAAGTCTAATTTAAAATAGCTTTATACTTATAAAATTAAATTAATAGAGATAGTAAAGTCTCTATTTATAGTAATAAGTGTAACTACTACGCTATAAAGAGTTTATAGAATAATAAAGTATAGCTTAAATCTTTAATATATATTTTAAAGTAGTAATAGCGTATATATTCTAAGATTATAAAGCTATTATAAGACTAATATCTAGCTTACTATAGTATTATAAGTTAATTATAGTAAAATTTTATTAATTACTATAGTAATATATTATAACTTTAAGAGCTTTAAGAGCTTAGAACTTTTACTACCTCTATAAGTTTAAAGATAGTGCTATTATTTAAAGTTCTTACTCTTTCTAGCTATATATTAATAAAGTTAATAAAGTTATTAGTCTAGAGAAGTATATAGAGATTATAAAATATTTAAGATAAGTAGCTAAAAAGTAGCTAAGTTTAAATAATAGTATAAAAAGTAGTAATAATAGCTATATCTTATTAGTATTCTTTATATAATACTATATTATAATATAATATAATAAAGAGATTTACTAGCGCTACTTTCTCTACTTTCTTAACTTCTATAGCCTATATAGTATACTACGCTACTACTACTTACTATTTTCTTATACTACTAGAATTACTAGCTTTATTACTTTAAGTAATACTAATACTTTTAAGTATTTTTTTATAAGTCTCTAAAGCTTTAAAAGTAAAAAAAAAGGCTAGAGATAGTAATAACTTTATTATAAACTTTAGTTATATTTACTATAATAATAAGTATCTTAAGCTATATAGACTTAGCTACACTATATTATATAAGAGCTAGCTTACTAGTAATTATAAAGCTTTCTTAATTTAGTAATATAGTATTAGAATTAGCTATAATAGCCTAAGTAGAAAAGAAAAGTTATTTTAGTTATATAAGCGCTACTATCTTAGCTTTTCTAATAACGCTCTTAAAGTAGTTAATAGCTATAACTATATTAAGAAGTATATAGTAAATAAGCACTATATTAATATTAATATAGGTCTATTACTAAAAACTAATAAGCTAGTATATAGCTCTCTATTTACTACTATAAAGGTTACTAGTTTAAATAGATTAGTATTATATATACTATAAAAAAAAAAGAAGCTATAAGCTATACTTATTAACTAGGTAATACTATAGAATATTAGCTTTAATATAGTAACTTTAATAAAGCTATAAAAGCTACTTATCTAAAATTATACTAGTCTTTTTAAAGCGCTACTAATAGTAGCGCTAATAATTAGTAGCTATATATAATTAACTTATATATATTAGATAAGTAAGATTAAAGCGCTATTATAGAAGGTAAGTAGCTAGCTTAGTATAAGTATTAATATATAAACGTTAAGTAATTATTTAAGTTTTCTTAGAGTAGTAGTATATTTCTTAAATAAGATTCTTAGTATCTATAACTTATTATAATAACTAGCTAACTATTTAGACTCTTAGTATAAGTAGTATAATATCTTAATTATATTTTATAACCTTTATAGTAATTACACTAGCGCTATATAAGCTACTATTATACTTAGTATTCTTAATAAGTTTTAAGTTATACTATAATTATAGGCCTTTATTAGTAATAACGCCTCTAATAATAATAGTAAGCTTATTAAAAATCTTAACTAGTACTCTAATATCTACTTCTTCTTAAGTAATTATATACGCTACACTAGCTATATTATAAATTTTATTATTAAGGTAATACTATATAGTAAAGATATTAGCTAGTTTAAGAATAACTTTATAAAGATATTTATAATATAATAATATAAGCTCTTTTAATTATAAAATATTATTAGTAAGCTTTATAACTTTATAAACATAGTTTATATATTTTATAAGTATTATAAGCTTTTTTTATTAGTATAAAAGAAATTAATTAATAATAATAATACTCTATATACTTATAATACGCTCTAGCTATACTAGAATAGAGATATCTACTAGTACTTAGTATATTATATACTTCTCTACTACTTAAAGCTTTAGAATAGTATATAGCGCTTTATAATAAAGTTATAAAGCGTATTATAATAGCTTAATAATACTTATAACCTACTTACTAATATACTTACTAATAAGAAGTAAAAGACTATATAGTAGCTTATTAACTTTTTATAGCTACTTATTAAGATAATAAAGCGCCTTAAAAGTAGTAATAGTGTCTCTAGATTTAAATTACTATAGTAAACTTTAATAAACTTATAGACTTTATAGTATTACTATATAATAAAGACTACCTACTTTAATTACTTTAATAATAGTAGTAGTATATACTTTACTACTACTATTATATATAGTAAGTAGAAGCTTAACTTCTACTTTAATAAGCTTATTATTAACTTAGATATTAGCTATTATTATATTATAATAGCTCTTTACCTTACTTTATATTTTACTTAGTTTTAAACTTACTAAAAGCTATATTCTAACTAGATAAAAGCTATAGAAAACTTTATTAAAAAAATCTATAGTAAGTATTTAGTAGTAAAGCTAAAATATAAAGAGCTAAAGCTAGAGCTACTACTATACTATAAAATACTTAATAGTAATAATAATAACTTATATAGTTAGATAATAGTAGTAGATATATACTACTTTACTAGTAATAAAACGCGTAAGCGCTAGAAGTATAGTACTTAGCTTAAGAAGTACTTTAATAATCTTTATAATAATATACTTATATAAATAAATATATAATATAAGCTTTTTTATAACTTATAGCGCTAGTAGCTTTAAGTTAGCTATAATAAGTACTTAATTATATTTTAGATAGCTACTAATATTCTCTCTATTTCTACTACTAGCTATAAGTATAAGTACTACTTTTTAACTACTAAATAAATAATTACTAATAATTATAACTATTTTAGAGTATTTATAATAAAGGCTCTATAACTTTAAAAAAACTAGCTATATAATAATATTATTAAGAGTAAGCTTTTATAGCTAGATTACTATATTAAAAGCTTAAAAGTAGATAGTAATAGTAATAGTAAAGCTCTAAGTAGTAGTAGTAATAGTAAAAATTATAGTAATAACTTAAGTTAAAATTACTATTTCTAGAGCTTCTATAGTATTAACTATAGCTTTAATTTACTACTTTATAGTAATAGGTTACCTAAATAAGTATAAGTATAATATATAAGTAGTTTAGGCAACTATACTATAGTCTTTAGCTATATTATATTTACTACTATATATATAATACTAATAATTAAGCTATATATACTATATAATAGCTTTAAAAGTACTATACTATAGTTTATTAAAAACGCTAGAGAAGGCTCTAAAGTGTTTGCTAGCGTTGCGCATGCACTAATGCATCACACTGTTCTGTAACAGCAACACATCACCAACAGTATTAAATTGCCTCGCCGAAGTTCTCTTGTTCAAGCTTGCAGTACTACTACCTACAAGACCGTCGAAAAAAATGAAGTCATTCAAGGACTTGATCTCAAAACGAGGCCAGAAAAAGACGGCAAGTCTACCAGGTGATGATCTTGTGCCGCATCTTGTGCGAAAATACGGCCACGGTCGGAAGGGTAATCAAGCCTCAAAGCCGCTGCCATACAAGATACTGATCGAGAAATTTGACCGTTCAGATGTGCCGAATATTGTGCTTTGGCCGCCGACACCTCCGCCAAATGGGATGAAAATAGAAGATCTTCTGTTCGAACGGTCAGGGTCTTTCTTTGTCCTGCGCGAGAAAACAGAAAAGATAGAAGCTCGAAGTACACGCGCAGTCATTGGGCGCCTCCAGGTACCTGCCCGGCACAAGACAGAAACCTGCAACTACAAAGACGTGCGGGCATCTAGACAAGACGAGAACGCTCTGGACGAAATAGGAACCCAGAACGCACATTTAGATGATATGTGTCGAGCCGATTGCTGTGCCTTCGTGGCAGGATTAGATAAGATTCTCTAGGATGTAGTGCAGAACGCTTAGCTTGTTACATGTCATTTTTACCTGATACGGAACTGCATACCACTAAAAAAGTCCGACATAGTTCGAAACAAGGACTGTCCCCTTCGACTTCACAGTCTTTGCGTAGTTTAAACGCATGTAGCAGTGACTGCCCTCCACCGTCTACGTATGTACTGTTTATTCTTGATTGTCTGCGCTTGCCGGACAAGAACTACCTTCCCAGTGGCTTGATGAAACCAGAAGGGCTAATTGACCCCAGCCGTAGAAAAATTGTCAAACTAGACGCAGCACAGAGCTACGCATCGTATAGAACAAGAAGAGATGTACAATGTGGGTATCCTATGAAAGAGGGAGGAAGCTATGTATATATACTATTGGGGCGACGCTATTGAGTGAATCAAATGACAGGGTCTTAACCAACACATTGCGAACACAGTGACGCGTAGAGAGCTGAGTCCATGTGCTCTACAGCGAAACTAATGCCTACGGAAATAACGAAGCAAGCTCTGATAACCCTACATAAGTCTGTCTAGGCGTTTTGAATCTTTGTATGTTTCAAAATCTTCGCGGTAGTGCGCCTTAATAAGCTTGTGTCCTTTCGGTAGATACAGCTCTATCCCGCTCGCCGCACTAGTTGTTGTTAGTACGACGTAACAAAGCTCTCTAACATGCAACTGTAAAGCTTCCTTTAATAATGGCAATGCTAGATGGCATCGTAAGCGTCTTGGGTAAATGCTCATTATACCTCTTGAAGATGATAATAGAGTACTGTCGAAAAGCACGACTTAATAAGAGAACCTGTGAAGAGACTCTACATAACCTTGAAAAAAAAAGAACAACTGTAGTATGTGTGGAGTAGAAAACAAGCACACTTCGAAGAGTCACGGCGCCGGAATAGCATGGAGTAGTAGGAGCTAGGGCGATGCAATGTCTTTGATGATATACACCTGCTAACATGTGCGAAGACGTAGTTATAGCTGCGGTATCTATCTGACGTCATTGCATGTATGAAGATCAGAAGTCTCCGCCAAGGTCAAACGCCCAGAAGTCAGGAAATGACCAGCCGCTCATATCTGACTGTATGTCCTGTAGTGAATCGAATGGTCCATACGTTTCTTTCGTACTATTACTTGTGTTGGCTTCTACGCAAACCCCATCTGGTGACGTGGTAGGTGCACTCTCAGCGGTCATTGACGTCGAGACGATCTCTTCCCTAGTACTCATGGTACTGCGAAGGGAAGACGCCAAGCGACTCAGGGGATCTTGTTGTAGAGCTAGTACTCTGAAAGCCAACGAGGTAAACCAGTCGAGCGTTTTGTGACATCTTGAAAGTACGTCATCGTGGATGTTGTTGATGTAGGCTATGGATGTAGCAGGTGATGGAGGAGGTAGCATGCCTACTGCAGCAGACATGCTGTGCATACGAGAACCAAAATCAGCGAATTCTTGCTGTGAATTGTTGACACATAACTTACAGCCAGCATTCCATGTATCCTGTACCAAGCCGGAAGACCTTCATCTCAAATATCTGTCTCGTTCGCTCTAGGATGTCCATCGAAGATATACATAGTGTTCTTGCAAGGAACGACTCCTGCGGTAGTGCCGTGAGATACAGGTCTAGACATGTATCGGAGGCTGCCAAGCGCCGTGGCCTACTCAGGTCTGCAAAATGAGTGTGATGGTCTGCACTGTGATTCGTAGAATCAGTTGCAGGGGTACGGGACGATTTTACTTTTCGAAGAGTGCAGTTGTGGTAGACAATCTGCGAAAGTGTCAGACCAGCTCTGATGACGTCGTTGCGGAAGTTGTTCAGCGCTAGAACGCCTCTTGATAGCAGGCGATCGTGCGTGGTGACCAAAGAGCTGCACGTTTCTACACAAGTTGTGAACGAGTACAAGTAGCGATTGTCTGTGCAGGCTAGTCTGGCGTAGGCCTTGTGCACCAATAAGAGATACTGTCGCAACTGCAACTGGAGGAGTGCGGAAGGTACGAGTGCGCGATCATCGTTCCAGACGGGTAGTGCGGCCAATGCAGAGCGGATCCGTGCATCGTAGTGCAGCACGTCGTCGTAATCGAGAGCACTGGAAGGGGTGTTTAACACTTGCGTCAAATGGATACGGAGTGCAAGTGACTTTGTAGTTGCGATGAGGTACGAAGCTGATGTGAAGTTCTCGTCGGACTGCACGGTGTCAGTCTCACAGGGAACGCTTTCTTCCGAGGTTCGTTTCTACATACCGCCGGCATGTGCTGCATATCTGGCGAAAAGGATTCATCGCCAAGATTATCAGGGATAGGCGAGTCCCAGTATAGTCCGGAGAGCGAAGATTGAATGCCACTCTCAACGGACGACTGGAGCTCCAGCTCCATGACGGTAATCCACAGACGCTTCCTCATTTGCTCATCGAAAGCTGTCATCGTACCATGTCCGAGCAGAGAGGGATCACGATGTAGACCAGATGCAAGGGAGAGTCGCAGTAGGTCACCCGATGCGACCCAGTCTTGCTTCAGGCGCACGCAATTGACACGCTTCGCGAGTAACGACAGGCACTGTAGCTGGAACAAAGCTAAAGTAACCCGCTTGCGCGGCTGATCAGCGATCCAGCTGTCGCATAAATTAATAAGCTCGTGAGCCGCTTGCCTGTCGGCAGTCGTGTCACCAACAAACACATCATCTTTCGGGTTAAGGCACTTCGTGGCTGCGACGAGCAAGACGAGCAAGACGGCGAAGCTCACCGGTCCCTTTCCGTCCTGATCTGATTCCCAGTAACTTCGATAATCCTCCCAGAACGACGGCCCGTGCAGGATTCTATAACTTGTTTCCCACGTTTGGAAGTAGAGAGCCGCCTGCGTATCAACTATGCTCTTTTCCGGAAGGATAGCGAGTATTTCAGAGTCGATGTCAGAGCATCTAGTGGCCTGCCTCTTCGCAGACTTCTTCCTCTGATCGCGAAAGGCTTTGAAGTCGGTTTTGACACGCATGATGGAGTGATCGACGGTCAAAGCCTCTCGCGTAAAAGCTTGTAGCTCGTGATACTTAGTGGTGGTCAGTTTCTATCACGTTGACGTCAGGCTTGGGACTGTACCGTGGAGATCATGCTCATGATACTCGTTGCGCCGTTGAACTGGGATCTGAAACCCTTTCCTCTGAACATGATTTCCTCTGTGATCTTGGGTTCATGGGGCACAAACTCCCCATATTGCGGGGGATTACCACCGCCATTTCGATTGATGAGTTTCTGTTCCAGAATGGCAATTCGTCTCTCTTGTGTTTTGAGTTTTCGTTGTAATGCATTCGATGCGTCCGAGGAGGGCTCGCTCTCGACTGGCAGCTCTGTAAGCGCAAGAGACGCAGCGCCCCTGTCACGGTGGGACTCTTGAAGTAGCCGGGGGTCATATGTACACTCGTGACCTCTGTCGTTTTTCTGACATCGGCCACATACTGGAAAGACGCGATCACACTTCATCTTGCGGTTGCGACAAGCGTAGCACGACAACACTTTGCGCTTCTTGCTCGTGCGTCGCTGCGACAAGCCATCGTGACCTTCTGGGGATTCCTCGCGAGACCTGTCGCTAATCCACTCGGCGCCGGGAGCGGACATGGCATATGACGGATGGCAACTAGGGACTGCGATGCGCGTTGACAATGGCGAAACAGCTGGAGGTCGGACAAGGCGGAGATCAGGTGGAGATGAGGCAATGGGTTGGAGCGCACAGACTCGGATATAAGACGGAGATGCAACAGACCCAGTTAACCATTGCGTCCCCAGGTACGCTCAGGCCGCCATACCTCCAGCTAGGTAGCATTCACCCATCCTGTCGATAGTGTAGCCTCACCAGTGCTGACGATTAATAAATGGAATCGCCGGCATTTCGACGCACTCATCGGGCCCTCTTTGTGCCAATGCGGGGAATGCTGGTCATGTCTCATTTCCAGTCTCGTGGTATCAACAGTATCGTCAATCTACCCCTCTCCGGTACTTGTTTTTCATATAATTGATGATCAGCTTGGCTTGCCTTCATATCTTCTTCGGCAGTTGAACTCTCCGCTGTGCAGTGAAAGCATGACCCATCGAAGACCTAAGATGCATTCTACTCGTAGTTTAACAGGGTGTTACGGGACCGGGTCTGAGGCGCCGAGGCGCATGCATCTGTGCAGGAGCTGCTCTTGACTTGGGATTGAAATACCCAGTTAATAGTGCTCAGCGCCCAGCTCATGGCAGTGAGCTTCAAGATGCTTGGTATGCTTAGCCGGGTAGACAGCCGAACAAAAGGGTTGTTGCATCACATCGCCTGTCCGAGTGACCTTCTGGCTGCGATGACGATGTCTAATGATTGCGTGGAGATTGCCCTGTAGACCTACGGGTGTGCGCGTCGCACTAAGCAGTCAATTCATCTCACACGCTGTCCGCGTCTGTGGTCGGTCATGTTCTAGCCTCCAGTGAGATGAATCTCGACATGGCATGTAGGGGACGCGCATTATCGGTATGCGAGAAAAGGCTTTGAACGCCAATTGCAGCAGTTGGGGCGTGATTTAGCATTTATTGACACATTGATTGAAAGATGGAACATAGAGTACATACGCCCAAGGGTAATTAGAAGGCTCCGCGAAAAGGGACATAAGAGACGCCTGCCGATGCACTTGCCATGATCTTGATTCAACCCTTTGTCAGTCTTCGCCCACGATACTACTGAAACCCCAAAGCCTGTACTGCTCACCATCTGGGCATGTATCACTACTTCGTCATTGCCGCGTGGCTTTACCACGTCGTTCACGCACAGCTTGTTGGTACTCAGCAAACCGAAACCCATCCAGGAATGACATGGCAGTCTTGCACCGCCAAGGGTAGCTGCACAACCAAGAACGGTAAAATTGTCATCGACGCCAATTGGCGATGGCTTCATGTCAAAGGAGGGTAATGGCATAGGCACAGTCTGTTGGGTTGACTCAGCTGCTAACACAAGACTAGCTATGACAACTGTTACACAGGTAACGAGTGGAACGCAACTGCCTGCCCAGACAATAAGGCATGTGCGGCCAACTGTGCCGTTGACGGCGCAGACTACAGTGGCACATACGGCATCACCGCGGGCAGTAACTCCCTGAAGTTGAAGTTCATTACGAAGGGTTCCTACTCCACAAACATCGGTTCTCGGACGTATCTCATGAAGGATGATACGACTTACGAGGTAAGTAACGTTCTCGTAGGTACAAACAGTGACTCAACTGATCCGTGGATTTGAACAGATGTTTAAGTTTACCGGCAACCAAGAGTTCACGTTCGATGTGGACGTGTCGAACCTGCCATGCGGATTCAATGGCGCTTTGTACTTTGTTTCAATGGATGCAGATGGCGGATTGAAGAAATTCTCGACGAACAAGGCTGGCGCCAAATACGGCACAGGGTACTGCGACGCCCAGTGCCCACGGGATTTGAAGTTCATCAACGGCGAGGTAAGTCACGCTCGGTTCCAGGAATTGGTTTTCAGCTACTCAGAATGCTGCAGGGAAATGTCGAAGGTTGGCAGCCATCCTCCAACGATGCGAATGCAGGGGTTGGGGGCCATGGTTCGTGCTGCGCAGAGATGGACATCTGGGAAGCGAACGCTGTCAGCACAGCCGTCACCCCACACTCGTGCTCCACAATCGAGCAGTCTCGTTGTGACGGCGACGGCTGCGGAGGTACCTATTCGGCCGATCGTTATGCCGGGGTTTGCGATCCTGACGGCTGTGACTTCAACAGCTACCGCATGGGTGTCAAAGACTTCTATGGCAAGGGCAAGACGGTAGACACTTCAAAGAAGTTCACCGTGGTCACACAATTTGTCGGTACCGGGGACGCTATGGAGATCAAGCGTTTCTATGTCCAGAACGGCAAGACTATTGCGCAGCCTGCATCTACTATCCCTGGCGTAGACGGGAACTCCATCACAACAAAGTTTTGCGACGAACAGAAAGCTGCGTTCCACGATACATACACGTTCAAAGACAAGGGTGGTATGGCGAACATGGCAAAGGCTCTCGCAAACGGCATGGTCCTCGTCATGAGCCTGTGGGATGACCATTACAGCAACATGCTTTGGCTTGACTCTACGTATCCCACAGACAAGAATCCAGACACGGATCTAGGTACCGGCAGGGGAGAATGCGAGACGACGAGCGGTGTGCCGGCAGACATTGAGAGCCAACATGCTGATGCCACTGTTGTCTACAGCAACATCAAGTTCGGGCCACTGAACTCGACCTTCGGTTGAGGGAGTGTAGTGGAGGGAGGGAGCTGCAGCGGAAAAGATGACCTCCAGTTCCCGAGGTCGGGAGAACGGGGGACATGAGAGCGTGGTCTAATACACATGGTTTGTCGCGTACTGAAGCGATAGTTGATCGCTTGGCAGAAGAATTCAAGGCGCGTCTGCATGCAGCTTGCAATGTGGAGCAAATTCTTCTGTGCACCCCGGCCCCCTTTGATATTTTGTTGAGGGATGACAAATCACGCGACAAGGCCCAAGCGTCATGAGCGCGCTTCTCGTCTCACTCAGCTGGGCATGGGCGACTTCGTCCAAATGTGAGCGCGCTTTGTCCGACCGTTGAACAATAACACCTACGTTGGTTGCGTCGCGCAGCCGTGCGTAGGTATTCTTCTTGCGTGTTGGCGTTGCCAAAAAACGAAACATGGACCACAGCGTGCGTGGCAACCTACAATCTTAACGACACCAAGCATGGCTCAGCAAACCTTCCCAACGTCGCCATACTCGGTATCCATGATTTACGTGGGATCAATGGCCCCGGAGGCGCAACTGAAATATCGCCAACGACACACAACGCCGAACCTTGCCTTAGACATGAACATCTCCAAGACACCGAGGCTGTGCCGCGAAAGACACTCGCTACGCTCAATGTTTGTCTCTAGGTGCGTATTCAGGCTGTATGCAACACTACGCTCGATGTAGTTGCTCAGATAGGGTCATAAGGGGATTGAATCGGAAAATGACACGGATTACGCGAAGAGCTGATCCACCGCTGCAACTGTTTCTCTGCCCTTCCTCGCCCCGAAACCCTTCTCATACCACCGGGTACTTTATCTTCTTCCAAATCAGCCAGGGGCGCTCATGTATCGATCAGAGTAGTTCTGAGGAGGGAAGAGAGCCTCTTTCAGATCCTCGACATCCACTCCTTTGTTGCCAAGGTTGCCTGCCGCGAGTGCAGCATCCACGATCAGGTCCCAGTCATCGTGATCTTCTGTGGATGATTACTAACAGTCTTGACGTATGAGCACAAGAGCCATGTTTGGACAACGTACCAAATATCACCACCAAGCAGTCCTGCTTGTTCCTATGGCTACAAACCGTCTTCCCACCAGGGATGACACGCATGTGTTGTCGGCAATAGTAGAAGTGGTTGGCACGAAAGCAGGGTATATGGAAAGAGTCTTGAGAGCATTTGACATCGTTGGTCCGCCCTTCTGGAAAAACGAATCCACTGATATGCATTAGCCACTATCACTCATTCATGAGCGCTCGCTCAGAGAGCATCTCACCAAGATCTCAAGGTGCCCTCACGTTTGTGGCGGCGGTGCTCGGACATGATATTCTCCATGACCATAGGAAGATAAGCTGCGTTGTCTTTACTACCAATGACTGGCTGCTGAGGGCGGACTGGGTTCAGTGGGGGAGCAGCGTTTTGTGCGCGTGGTGTAGCATTCGCATCCACCGACTGAACAGGGGATGGGCGACTAGAATAGCTGTTGTGTCTAGAAGAAGCCTCCCCTGATGATAAGAAGCGGGCACGATCATACCTGTCGTTACTCGTGGCGCCACCGGTATGTGCTCGTGGAGGTGTTGTGATGCGACCAGTACCGATAAGAGACTCCGAGAGAGGGAGAGGATTATCTAGGTTGGCAGTCGAACTCGAGTAACCACTGTGACTACTGCCAGGCGGTCCAGGAAAGCGATTCGTAGCAATTTGAAGCTGATGTAGGAGTTGTCGATGGCGGTTCTCAGCTTGTTGCAAACGCTGGCTTAGCCCGACAATGTGGCCATCGTGTTCTTCGCGGATGCTCTGGATTTCGTCGCCGAGTGCCTGGAGCTGTGCTTGTATTTGGCGAGGGTGCGGTAGCCGCGAGTCCATCTCGTAGGCAGGACGCGCGAGTTGAGCGAGGAAGTGGCTAAAGACGGCTGTAAAGGCTCTACGAGCTGAGTGGACGGTTCAAGGAGCGGGATAGATGAGAGCTTTACTTCAGAGGCCACATCCAGAGGTGGGAAATGTCTTGGCCAGGGAAAGTATACGTCATCTATGAGCGGTACTGCTGCTAAAACGAGACAGGCCCGGATTCAATTTCATTACGGTCAAGTATTGATACTATCAGATTAGGGTCGTACGTGATTGGAGTACTGGAAGATCTATACTCGAATGCGAAATTGTTTCCCATTTCCTAGCTACTTATGCTGGTGTAGTTGATCTTGTCTTCGTCGCTGCTTTGGGGGTACCCAGATGTGGTTCGCCGCGTTATCATATCGCTTTTCCTAACTGACAACACCGGCAGAGGCATTATCCAAATAGCATAGTGACAAAGCGTGCTTTTGGTAGCTACATGAATCTTGCATTGTCTATCTAGTACAGAATGTGGTGGTGTACATGACTACCTGGGTATGATATAAGACGCAATAAAGGCGGAGGAGCCATCAGGAAACTATTGGGCAACTATCGTATACCATACTCGGCTAGAAAGCTAGTATAGTCGCCCTCCCAGGGCTCACTGCCAGACTCTTGTGTTTCCTCGTTGTGCGCGTCTTCTCTTACGTTCATTGTCACAGTCTCTCTACCGCTCTTCACTGAGCCTGAGTCATGCTCAAAGTACTGTTGAGATGAAACCCGCCGCGGCCTATTCTGGAGGTAGCGTAGTGAGCGTTTGCAACGATTCCAAATGCTTGCTTGGTCTTCAAGACGGCCGCAAGTGACATACTGGCTAGCGTTAGAGAAACAAATGTTCTAGACTCTATCAAAACACTCAGGACATACCTCAATATTCCCGTCCCGAATTCTGCGAACAACAACAGCGCTTTCCTTCGCTGCTTCTTCGGCCCTGAAAGTCTCTAGTACCGACAGATGGCGCTTTTGCCATGGTGCCCGCCATTTGATATGACGCCAGTGCATGGTCTAGGAAGCAGTATAGACATCAAGTTGCGATCGAATCTGAGTTCTCTCTTCTTGAGGCGGAGGGAAGCTTTCGTATTCGGTGGATGAATACCAAACTTCACACTGGGACTATGTTAGTTGGGCTTCTACAGACTATACTGGATATAGCAGCACGGGTGTCGAGTCCTCTTCGCTAGTGCTAGTGACTACCTACCTAGGTAAACAACACGGACCACAATCTGAATATCATTAATAAATTGTAGTGACAATGAAATCCATCGATATTTTCTCGTGCAACTAGATCGATCATGTCGCCTCTCCCAGAACACACATTGAAGGTTCAATGAATGGCGCTACACCTTCACTGGAGCTTTGTGTTTGTCACCACAAACAGTCACAGGCTTGGCTGCTTCCTCTTAGCGAGTTGAGAGCGTGTTTCTAGTGTGTTCGCTTCCCCTTTCGCTTCTGCTCCAGCTCTTTACCATCAAATTGAAGTCGAAACACGCGTTGCAATCACTCTCGGCCATCAGCAACTAGGAAAGCATGTCGGTCCCCCCTCGCATAAATTCTACTTCCCCATCAGCGTCCTCACCGACAATTCCGCGACTGGTGGAGAACCGCAACTATACGCGTTTTGCAGACGTCGGCTTTGGCAACCGGCTGGCCGACGCGCGCAACCTCGTACACACGCGGAGGCCCTCCCTTTCTCTTCGTCCAGAACATACAACCGCTGTAGGTTCGGTTGCATCTGAAGTCGCCAACTCGATTCGGCCGGCTGCCTTGATCCCGCCCGGTGCGCCAAAGCATGGATGGGAGAAGGGATCATACCGGTCACCCTTCGACTATCACATCCCTGGCCATACCGTAGGTGGCAGAGACACGCCTCCTGGTAGATCAAATTCGCATGCCTCTTTTGCGGGGCTGTCTTCGTCTTCGCCTCTTCACAGCATAACGCCACTCTACACTTCGACGCCTCTTGCGACGCCTGCATACGAGATGAAGCCCAGACCTGAATCCGATTCACTGTGCCGTACAGTTACACCTGGTCCTGATGTAAGCTTCAATGTCCTTTTCTTGCTTGAGTTGCGCGACTGACTGCTTCCAAGGCAAGGGAACGTCTTGTTCTCATTGCCCCCCTCCGCATGATTCGCGGAGCAGGGGTCCACCTTTATGAGGATGACCGGGAAAAACTGTATCGTTTCATCGACGGTTACATGTCCGACTCGTTACACACTGTTGTCGAACGCGATGGCATCCTTCCCAATATCATTTACAAGGTCAGCATTCCCATGACAGACGCCGCTTGGGTCAGCTACAACCAAGTTCTCGCTACATTCGGGTTCGCCAATGGTGTGAATGACATGCTCATTGCGGGCTCCGACAATTTCGACAAGTACACATACATGATCGATGATGTGAGCGCAGAACACGAGCAAGGCTGGAAGGTACTAGCGAGTTCAAGTGAGAGGAACCTCGACATGGCAAGACTTTCGCAAGAGCTGGTGCAGATCTGGAAGAATACGTGGATCGAGAATGGATCTGGCTATGTCGGAGTGGTCAAGGATATTGTGCAATAACGTAAGCAAAGGTTGGGACAAAAGTAGCAGGATGGATCTACCGGGAAACGCTAGCTCGGAAGCTCCCTGGCGCCTGTGGAATATTGCTTGCTGCTCAACGATTTGATAAAAAGTCTTTACGGTATTCTTACACGGGTTTGCTCGAATGTGAAACTGAGGCGTCTGATTTGAAAACACACAATCTCCTATTTAGACGATGTGCCGTTATCTTACATGAGAGCGCAACGTGCTGGACATTCTGGAATGCATTGTACTGAGACAGTCCAAATGTATGGAATATGTCGAAGTCGTTGGCCCTTCGCAATTATCCGATCATCAAAGGTACTTGCGAATGGCTCAAATCAGGGACGTGAACGATGGTCGTCTGTTGACGTTCAATCTCTGATGTCTTGTAGAGTATCCAGGTACCTAGGTTCCCTGAAGATGCATGATCAGTAAACTTAACACAACGCTACATCATTGCTGAGGTTGCTGGGCCGTATCTGATATACGTGGAATCGCGCCCAGAAGGATGTGGTCGTGGCGCTGGCAAGCTTTCGCAAAAGGAAGCAGCGGGTCAAACTGCGGGCGAGAAGCATGAGCAAGCCCGAAGACGCTGTCGTGGGTGCGCTGCGTACGCTGCCTGCGCAGGTGCAACGTTGGTACGAGTGCAGCAAACATCTTGTCCAATGCAGAACTAGCAACGTGCCTTTTTCGACCGGTGCAAACTACCTCGGTACTGTTGCCAGGCATTCCAAGTTATACGTTGAGCATACACTCGTTAGCCCATATGTCCCATTGCTTCCAAGGTTCGGTCGCAGTATTGTGCCGACTGGATGCGGCATGCTTTCCCCTTCCAGTAGTATCTGCGCTTCGGAGGGCGGCCTGTTCCATTGCTACCGAGGCCAGTGTGTATCCATGTTGAAAGAGCCACGGACATCGGGTGATTGCCAATCCAGGCGATGCATACCAAGGCAGCGTCGTGTGCAGAGTTTACAGTATAGTACGTGCAGTACACGGGTAACGTTCGATCAAGCATAGCCTCCGGGACTAAAGCTTCCCCACAACTCGTCTATTACCCTTGTCCCGGTAGTCATACGCCACCAGAATTATTGAAACAGTCATGTCTGCTCGTGACACTATGTAGCGCAGTGCCCCTTTTCCGTCAATGAGCGACGAGCCTTTCGCGGTCGACCCAGTCGGCAGATTGTCAGGAACTTACGGGAGAATCTGCTGATGCGCCTATAAATTCCAGGCACTCTGCATAGACAATTGCTCTGGCTGGCATCTGAGACTTGATCTTACAATACCGCCATGCGACTTCTCAGACTCGTAGGCTTTGGCCTGTCCGGCTTGATCGTAAATGCGACGCTCCAGATTGTACCTGGCGCGACTTGGACAGCAGTGCGTTTCGTCGTACCCATGAGCAAATGGCAACTGACATTACACCAGACCAACACAGGCCAGCACATTCAGGCTCACGGCGCCGGCATCATCAAAGATGGCGAAAAGTGGTATTGGTAAATAGCTCTACGCGCAAGGGCGGCCTCTACCGGTGCTGATGCGCCCGCAGGATTGGCGAAGATAAAACAAACGGAACCGCTTTCACAAACATCAACTGCTATTCGTCTACGAACCTTGTCGAATGGTCTTATGAAGGCGCTCTAATCTCGCGGACTGCATCTGGCGACACAGGGCCCGATCGTGTTATTGAGAGACCAAAAGTTATGCACAACAAGCGAACGGGTAAGTATGTCCTGTGGGCTCACATTGACAGCGCCGACTATGGTGAGGCGAAGATTGGGGTCGCAATAGGCGACAGCGTTTGCGGAAAGTATTCGTATCTACGCAGCGAGCGACCACTGGGCTTCGAGAGTAGAGATTCTGGCGTGTTTGTCGATGACGACGGCAAGGGCTATCTACTGACCGAAGACGTATGACTGCCTCGTAGCACAGTAGGGACCTGTTTCTGACGAAGCCAGCGCCGCAACGGCCTACGCATCAACGCACTGTCTGATGATTATCTCAGCGTTTCCAGCAATGTCTACGTCTGGAAAGAAAAATACGAGTCTCCGGCCATGATCAAACACAAAGGCGTTTACTTCATGTTCGCCTCGCAGCTTACGGGGTGGAGCCCGAATGACAACTACTACAGCACGTCGACGTCTCTCTCGGGTCCATGGTCGTCGTGGCAAAAGTTCGCCGACTCTGGGTCCAACACGTACGCTTCTCAAACAAGCTTTGTACTGTCTGTGGGGGATGGGTACGTGTACATGGGGGACCGATGGCACAGTGAAAATCTGATGAGAAGCACATACGTATGGTTACCGGTTGAGATATCTGGAACGACGGCTAGCATGAAGAACGCTGTCAACTGGATCCTGGACCCCGGTACTGGAGCCAGCAGGGCCGGGCCCAAAGAAAACATGTACGAAGGCGAGACGGCAGAGCTTGCTAACGGAGCTATATCTCAAGCATGCTCCTCGTGCTCGGGCTCGAAGGCAATTGGGTACATTGGCGGCGTGCCCTCGGGGTCCGCCACGTTTTCCAAGGTGGAATCTTCAGCAACGACGCGCACGACTGTGAGAATCAAGCATCTCAACGGCGACAAGCAGCAAAGGTATGCAGCCATCAGTGTGAATGGGAAATCGCAGAGGGCGGCGTTCTTGCCAGACGGGGGAGGAGGCCCGGCAAGTTCAGTGGTGCATGTCAACGTAGAGCAGGGCGTCAACGAAGTCAAGGTTGGCGGGGTGGATGAGGGCTGGGGGCCGGACATTGACAGGGTGTTTGTTCCCGTGGAGTGAGGATGGGCTGATAGACTAGCAATGTATGGTGTTCAGTCCATCGACTTGCTCATGATGGCGTATTCGGCGGGGATGACCCTGTTCCTCGTGGTCCTGTCGTCGGGGCTGCACTCGTCCCTGGTGTAGCCCAGGCTGTGGTACATGCTCTTTGCGCGCGTGTTTGCGGTGAAGACGGTCAGCATCGTCTTGGGGATGTGACATGCGCGCGCCACGCTCTCGACGAACTGGACGAGGCGGGACCCGAGGCCCTGTCCTCGCAGGCGCTCGTGGAGATGGATCTCGTAGATGTAGAGGACAGGGCGGTCGTGGTGCGGGGGGTCGTCGTGGGTGAACATGAAGGAGGTGAAGCCGAGGATGGCGTCGGGGCCGCCCTGGGCCGGGCGCAGCAGCAGATACATCATGTCGGCGTCGAGCATCTCGTCGCGCTTCCTGCGCGGGTCCCAGCCCATGGCCGAAGCCGCGTAGTCGTGGCCCGACGTGGCGTGGACGAGGCCGAGGCAGGCGTCGAGCTCGCCCGGGCGGAGGTCGAGAGCGGAGGGGACCCAGTGGATGGCGACGGGGCAGGGTCGCTGGGGCGCCTCGTAGGCACTGAGGGCGGCGTCCTGGCGCAGCAGCGTCTGCACCGTCTGCATGCGCGCGAGGGCCTGGGGCGAGTGCATGGTGGTGAGGTGACGATTCCGCCGCCAGCCAGCCGCCCACCACCAACCGCCCACCGCCCACCGCCCACCGCCAACCTTGGGCACTGGGACGCGCCCTCGACACATCGCACCGCCATGCTGCGCGCCTACGCGACCGTCGCCTCCAAGCCGCCCTCCCGCCTGCGCGCACGAGGAAAAGCTCCCGTGGGCCTGGACCACGTACCTGTCCCACGACGCATCCGGCCCGGCGCCACGCCCGCTGACGGTCCTGCAGTTCATCCAGCGCCAGCGCGCCCTGGCCCTGTGGCGAGACATTGTCCGCAGCACCGCCAGCATCCCCGACGCAGGCGCACGACGAGACATGCGCCGCTTTGCACGCTCCGAGTTCGACCAACACCGCTCCGTCACTGACCTGGGCCACATTCGATATCTGATTTCAGTCCGCCGCCCCAGAACCCCCGCAGCGTGCCCTGGCCCTTTGCTAACGCCTGCCCAGCATGGAAAGACACAGTTCCAGACCATCAAGGCCACCCTCATCAACGCTGGCCTACTCTCCGAATAGCCTCTGTTCAGACACTGCTGCCCCGAATTCCCAACCCCGTCCTGGCCATGGATGCCCCGGTCGAGCAACAGTCCGTCTGCGTCGTCGGCGCTGGGCCCGCGGGTCTGGCGGCTGCACACATCTGCAGACAGCACGGCTTCGCAGTCACCGTCTACGAGGCCGCAGACCGTGTAGGCGGCATGTGGAGACATGACCGCGCGGAATTTGGCGACAAGTGCAGTCCGGAGATGCGCACCAACCTGAGCAGATACACTGTTGCCTTTTCTGATCTGGCTTGGACATCGGTACATGTAGATATCTCGAACCCTGCTGCCGATCCACTAGCTGTTCCGCCTGTCTTTCCCAAAGCGTGGCAGGTAGAATCCGTGCACAGCATGCTGTGAGACAGTTACTGACTTCGTACATGCATCTTTAGGCACGTGGGCCGCTATCTTGCGGCGTATTCAGAAACCCTTGGCTTAACCGACGACATACTCCTCGAGCACCGAGTTGTCAGCGCATCACTGCAAGAAGATCATACTTGGAGAGTGGTCAGTGCCGACGGCACCCGTCAGCTAACATGCCGTACCTTTGATCGACTCGTCGTCGCCAGCGGCTTCTTTAACAAGCCAGCCCACACCTTCAATCCCGTTCCCTCCCACCCTCTCTCAAACATCCAACACTCCTCACGATTTCGGACTCTCTCTGCCCTGACGGAAACCCCCGGCAAGATAGTCGTGATTGGAGGCGGCATCAGCGGCTCAGAGGCTGCTTCTCAGGCTGCTTCCCAGATCTCCAACGCAAAGCACTTGCCTGGTGGAGTGACACCCTCCCACGCCGACAGCAGGGTTTTCCACGTCATCAATCGTCCCTTCTACTGCCTGCCCCGCTACCTTCCACAAGACCCTCAGACCCACGACGGGCAATTCAAGCCAGCACCCAGATTCCTTCCCCTTGATCTGATTCTCTACAACCTGTCCCGTCGCGGCCATGGTGACATCTCTGCAGCTATCAGCACCGTTCCACCAGAAAAAGCAAAGAAAGGCCACGACTTCTTACGATCAAGTATAGGCTGCCATCACGCCGACGTCGGCTTCTCAGAGCTCGCGTACACGGCGACCCAGACACAACACCCTGGCTACACCGGTATAACCGACACGTATATGGAGTTTGTCAGAAGTGGCATCATTGTGCCAGTCCGGGGATGGGTTGAACACGTCGAGCAGGCAGCCAACGGTGATTGCCTAGAGATTAGTCTTGGCCAATATGAGCCCTGGTTCCATGGGCCAGGCGCAAAAGCTATGGTACTCCGCTTACTCGAGAGCCTAGGCGCATCGAAAAGGCTGACACTTTACAGGGCGAGAGCAGACTGAGTGATGTGGTCGGTATCATTGAAGCCACAGGCTACAAAGCCGACCTCGATTGGCTCGACGCCCGTGTCCAATCCCTTCTCGCTGACGGCAGCGACAACCCGAATCCGCGCATACCATATCTTCTGTCACGTGGTTCCGTCTTTTCGCAGCAAATACCTACAATTGGGTTCGTGGGTTTCTACGAAGGCCCTTACTGGGGCGTGATGGAAATGCAGGCTCGACTTCTGGCACAACGCTGGGCCAAACGAGAGCCTGAGCAGTCGGCGTCTCTCTCATCCGCCTTGTACACGTATGATGATACGAGGCATATGCAAAATGCCATGGGTCAGAGGTCCTTGCAAGTGCCGCAGTTCTGGATGGCCGACTACGTTGGACTAATGGAAGAGTTCGCACGAGAAACGGGCGTCTCACGTGACGACACCCTATTCGGTAGCCAATCGGGTCCCGCATTCCCATCGCGCTATCGACACAGAGATAGCAGTCTGCAAGCCAAGGCAGTAGTCAGCGAAGTTGCCGGAATACTCGAGGCATCCCGGGAGCATGCTCGGTTTGTTGCAGCGGCCGTGTTCACAGGCATGCAAGGTGTCTGGAAGATGACGCGCAAGATTGATTCACGTACCCAGACACCCGGTGGCACATTCGTGGGTACAGCTCACTTCCATCCGCGTCAATCTACCGATGCAGCGACCTACGCCTCCGAATACTTGTATATCGAACAAGGGACATTCACCATGGACGCTGGGCTGTCATTCCCTGCGACCCGTCGTTACGTCTATCGGTACAACGAAACAAGCGATGAGATCACCGCATGGTTTGTTGAAGACGACGAAAAAAGCGTCGGAAAGCTATTCAATACCTGGCGCTTCCACGCGCCTGATGACCAGGCTGGCGGCTGGATGGCTACGGGCTGCCATTGGTGCGATCCCGACACGTATCAGAATGACTGCGAATTCAAGTTTTGTGGTGCAAAGATCGATCGGTTCATGATCAGATACAAGGTGGACGGACCAAAGAAAGATTATCTGCATGAGAGCTGGTATCAGAGACCAAAGGTAGATGGTGGAGCAAACGAATGCGGATGAGGGCGTTGTAAAGACAGCGCAACGTTTGCAAAGGGCTATTCCATTGCGAATATATTGGGTAGGGTATCATATATAAATCGTCATATCGTACAGTTACACCTGGTCTTCAAGCCGGTCATGTGTTTAGTTGCTCAACACCTCCATCAGCGAGCGTACTGGGATGGGTAGGTGGCCCATCTCTCCCTATGCTCTCAAGGTCGGCCAGCAGCATCCTGAGATGATTCTCTCGGTTCTGGTTACTGCCCCAGGTGACCGCTTGCGAGTAGTACAGTATGTCCCACGCCTCGTCACCAATGTTTTGTAGGAACGTGGGCAACGATCGCGCTTTCTGGTACGAGCGCCAGAGTATTCGGCGGATGTCATCGTTTGCGCCGATATAGGCAAGCTCAATGGCTTTATTGAACGATTTCAGGGCGGGCGCAATGTTGAACGGTGGGGGGAGGTCGACGCGGAGGCGTTGGAGAGCGGCAACGTGCTCTGGGTCTTGGAGGGCAGCAGCCATACGCTCGCTGAGCGGCGCAGTGCGGCTGTCCGCGAGTTGGTAGGGGTCAGGCGCAGTTTCGTGGGCGATAGAAGTCAGATCGCCTTGCTGTTGCTTGTTCTCGGAAATGAGCTTTTGTATGTACATTAGCTTCTCCATCAGCTTCGGGTCTTTCATGATCTCGTCAACCTTGGCCTGGAGCTCAGCGGGAACATCTTCTTCGTCCTCCACAAGCTCTCCGGGCTGCGATGCTTTGGACTGGGCGAGCTTCTTCAGCTCTTCGGCCAATTCTTGGGGGTCCATTTCACGCTCGAACACACCCTCTTCATCTTGACCCGATGTGGAGTCTTCGCTGATCGCTGCGTCGAGTTCGGCTTCGAGCCCGGTGTCGCCACCCAACGACTTCATGACATCCCGCATCTGGTGCAGGAGCTTGTCCACGTCCTGCATGTCTTCGGGTGTCGCCATAGTCAGGTCCTCGTCTGGAGTCTCTGCTTGAGCAATGGCGTCTTCGGTCTCTCTCTGATAAGTCTGCCACTCGCGCTCCAATTCGGAGTCGGGGCGTTTACGCATAGCGGCGACCTTGTTCTGCATAGCTTCGTTGCCCTCAAGCTTGTGCATTGCCTTGTTCAGCATAGCCTGGAACACGGGATTGTCTATGTTTTCCACCTCAGGCATGTGGTCGATGCACGCTTGCAGGTCGGCCTTTGCGTCTCCGATGTCCGGGTCCTCGAGGACGTCTTGTAGTATTTCAAGTGTCGCCATCCGTAAGCCGGCGTTGAACTGCTTGCTCTCTGCCTCTGCCTTGGCAGCGCCCTGTTGTTTCAGTTGCTGGAGCTCCTCCCTCGACTTGATGCCTTTTTTGATGAGCTGGAGCTCATCCGTCAGTTCGGCGAAGTTTGGATTTGTCAGGAGGCTGTCGATGAGCCGCCGGTTCAAAGTTGCGTCGTCATGATCGGGGTTCTTCCGAGACTCTTCTATCATCAGGTACATGTCTCTGTCCTTCTTGCGGTCTTCGGGCGTGGCTATGCGCTCAATCAGGCGCTGCGGCGTGCCTTTGTCCAAGTCCTGCTCGTACCAGTTGATGACGGGCAGATCGTCGCGTTCGAGTTCGGCATCGGACAGCGGACGCATTGCCTGGTCCATTTTCGCGTCATCCTCGAAGATGGAGCGTGAGCCTCTGAGCCGGCCTAGGAGCGAGGGCTTGGATTTCGTCGTTGCATCGTGCTCCGACCCATCGGGATAGCTGGCTTTGGTGCGTTTTCCGCGTCGGAGCAGCACTGGTGGGGGGCGAGCAGAAGGACATGGTGTAGCGCGAGCTCCCAGGAAAGCGCTTGAGCGTGTACACGCGCGCGAGAGCATCGTGGCGAGCTTGGTTGAGGAGCGAGAGTGCCAAGTCGCTGTCTCAAACTTGTGACGTTGTCTTGGCACCTCCGAGAACTCCGCAATTGCTTGTCACGCCTTAATAAGAGAGCTACCCAGGCGCGCTGCGATCATCAAGGTGGACTATCCTAATGCGGTAAGGCGGCAGCTGCCCGCAGTCCTCATCATTGCGAAAGCTGTATCAATCCCTTGTCCCTGTCCTGCCACCAGAAACGTCTCTCTCCGGCACATGATGAAGACGATGAGGACCAAATGGTTGCGCCACAAACAGCTCCGCGTCAGTGGGTTAGCGTCACACGTACATAACATACACCCAACGTGTCGTTACTGAGTCAATCTAGCCAGCTAATCCAATGCAGTCACAAAAGACACACGGTGCATTTCTCGAGTTACCAGGCGAGATACGAAATATGATCTACGCCATGGCCATCTACCCAGAGCTTTCTTCGCTCGTGATCGCAAATTGCACTAAGCCGGAGCATCTCGCCGCATCTGTGCTGCATCTTTCTGCCTTCCGCGTCTGTCGCCAGATACGGGCCGAATGTCTCTCCTACATTTGCGCCAATTTCTCCCTCAAGTTCCTTGGCCTGCAGACTGCGGATCTCTTCTTTTGGTGTGCGGGACTAGCC
The DNA here is from genome assembly GCF_023758015.1 of Alternaria viburni. Lineage (NCBI taxonomy): Eukaryota > Fungi > Ascomycota > Dothideomycetes > Pleosporales > Pleosporaceae > Alternaria > Alternaria viburni. The sequence goes on from NW_026055781.1 coordinate 968,200, forward strand.
ATCTCCGAGATCAAGGCTTTTGTTCTTGTGCAGCCCTGCATTGCTCTGAAAAGCAAACAAAGCGGAGATATGTGTGAGCGCTTCCTGGCTGCGCTAGATAAGATGGACCAGTTGACCGAAGTTGTTTTGGAGGAAACCGCGAAGGTTCTGGCGTTGGAAAAGAATGAAGAGCAGAACGAGTTCACAAGAAGGGTCGAGGCTTTGAGCAAAAGAGGCGTGAAAGTCCAAGTCAGGGTGGGGAACAGATATATCATGTAGAAGGAGTGGATTTGCGACGTCTCTTTCGTGGAGAGGCTGCTAGAGAGAATAGTGCGGGGGCACACGTCTTGGAGGTGCCGTGTCCTTACCCGCCATTTCCAACAGCCTTCGGCTTCTCTTGCACACGAGGTCGCATCTATAGCACCTCATATCGCGTGTATGCTGGGCTCACGAAGCATCACTGTACTGGTATCTGTCCCCTCCAAGCCATATTTTGACAAGTCCCACGTGACCACTGTAGCATTGAGAGCATAGAGTTAGCGTGTGCCATACACGCAGAAGTAGTAGCACATGTATGCTTTCAGGCTCAAGACTTACCTTCTTTAGCTTGAAATCCCATTCTCCCGTACAAAGGCTTGCCCATCGGGGACGACTCCAAGAAGGCAGGTAGTCTCGCGCGGTCCGCTTGCTTGGTACCCCACTCAAGTAACATAGATCCTGCACCTCGGCGGTGGTAATCTGGGTGCGTTACGAGGATATGCAAAACTGCTGTCCGTCAGCAACACCTTCCGACGTAGCGCGCTGGGTACTAGCAGTAAAAGGGCTTCGTTCCCATGTACTCCCTTCTTACTCGACTCAGGAATACCATGAAGTCTAGCAAGCCCTGTCTTCCCTTGGCTTCATCATCTGGCACTGGATACATCTTGCTGGCTTCTTCCTCACTGCGCTCCCGCTCGTTGATGCGCCATTTGGCGCCTGCGATCATCTTGCCATGGGCGTCGGTATCGATGACTTTGAGATACACAACGTCAGGCTCGTCGCGCCAAGACTTGACGTGCTTTTCGATAGACTTTTGGATGTACTCGTCGGTGATGGGGTTAGGCGTGAGCAGGGAAGTGATACCACCGCCGTTGGCAAAGGCGGCGATCTGTATGGCGACGAAGGTTTCAAAGTCGGCTGCCGAGGTTATGCGGTGGACCTGAAGAGGCATGTTGCCTGTGTGTTACCAACACTTGGACTCGAGGCTGCGTCGTAGACAATTATACGAATGGACCACCACAGACCGGGATATTGCACAGTCGCTAGCACCTTCCTCTTAGGGCGAAGGCGGGGTGGTCTACGGCCAACGCGCAACACCAAAGAGGCACTGCCGCCCTTTATTTCGCCTTGCTACCAGCGTTCAGCCTTTTTCAACACGTCCAAAATGGAGACATGTTGCACGGGCCTGATCAGCGCAGACTCACAGCAGTGGCCAAGGATGTTGGGCCATGATCTGTCGGCCCACAGCTACTTCGACATCGCCCTTCCCCGAGTCCTTGGCCGCCTGGCTGACTGCAAGACTCCACCAAGCTTTTGCGGACCGCGGCATCTTCGCGACGATATATGCGCACCATGTTGTTTCCATCGCCGGCATGTTGTGCTACCGTAGGCTTGGAACGTTGCTTGGCCTGGACTCTGGAACGCACGACGATTCGAGGTGTGGAGGCATGGAACGGGTTTCTGAAACAGCCACAGCATGTGACGCGATGCGACAACTCCCAGAGTCATGAGACATGGTTTTGGCCGAACACCAGGTTGCCGATGACGTTGTGAGATGTCGAGAACTCTGATTCAGCTCAGACATACTTATGTGGGATGCGATTGGCCCTTCACATTGTCCAAGCGCAAAGTCGGGAGCCTTGAGCGCAATCCAGAGGGCAGTTGACGACAAGTCACGCGAACGGCAGAGCACCAGACTCAGGGACAGGAGACACCGCCACAAATCTCATGGCAGCTTCACCATATGAAGCTCGTCGCCTCGATCGTTCCTGCTGCCCATGCACATCGCTCGTCCACCTCGGCAACAGCTGTCGCAGACCTGGCCAGGTGCGTGGGGACAACGGCTACTGGCATGTAGCTCTAGCCCCAACCCCGTTCCCGACGAGCTTGAACCGACATGGAAGGGCTCATAGAATATGTCGCACGACACTCTTGACTGCCAGTATGCGTGCTACATGCGGTCTGGCATGACGTTTGATGTGTCTTTGGAAAACAAGTGAAAACATGACAGGTGAGTATACTACATGTTCAAACTCATAAAAAGCGGTGGTTAAATGAACAGCGTTAACCATGGCATCTTGCTACATGATACTATAAAGGGGCTTGTCGCATGCTTCTTGTGGTGAACAGCAGTCCATACATTCCATATCTTCTCTTCCAATACCCGTACTTGTTTTATCCATATTCGCATAATACTTTGTAATACCCTAATATCCTTTCCTTGACGGAACAAAGCGAGACGACTCTATCATTATGAAATTCCTTATTTTTTTCCTACCGTCAGTCACACTTGCCGCCCTCGCCTCAATCTCACAAAATGATGTGAAGAGCGGCGGCGGCTGCAAGCCCATGACTGTCCTCTTTGCCCGCGGAACGACTGAGTTGGGCAATATGGGTTCAATTGCTGGACCACCTTTTGCCATCGCTCTTGGCGCGATGATGGGAGGTGCTGGTAACGTCGCTGTTCAGGGCATCCAGTACCCAGCAGATGTGCCTGGTTTTCTTGTTGGTGGAGACAAAGGAGGCAGCCAGCTCATGGCACAGATGGTCGGACAGGTTCGGGCCCAATGCCCGGACACTACACTAGTAATGGCAGGCTACTCGTAAGTAACACACTGCCCTCAATATCTTTCACATGATTCGCAAGTCTAACAAGAGATCTAGACAAGGTGGTCAGCTTGTCCACAATGCTGCTGATATGCTTAGTGCCGAGGACTCGGCATTTGTGTCTAGCGCAGTCATATTCGGTGACCCAAACAACGGCAAACCGGTCGGCAAAGTCGCAGCAGCAAACACTAAAATCATCTGCGCACCTGGCGACCTCATCTGTGCAGGCCAGCCTATCATCTTGGCACCTCACCTGTCGTATGGTGCTAACGCGGCTCAGGCCGCGCGATTTGTTATGAGCAACATGGCAGCTGGTGGTGCGGCGGCTGGAGCGGCAGCAGGAGCAGGAGCAGGAGCTGCTGCTGCTGCTGCTGCCAAGGGGGCTACTAAGGGGGCTGCCACTCGCGCGGTGCAAGCAAAGTACTTCATCTCTTAGACCCCAGTGTCGGTGTGTAGACTCTTCTTCACGTGATGCGCTATATATCTATATCTCCTCTATTGTAGTAGCTGCAGGCCAGCCTACATTACGTTGTCTACATAATTATAAGTAAATAAATCTTCAAATCCGTTTCAGAGTTCCCCTGCCCCAGAGTCACCACACATGTGCGTCTTCCTCGATATATCTGGAGCGCTCATTCGCAACCTGGGTTGGACTTGACTATGTGTGTAGAGCCGTCTGATGAACACGCATACGAAATGCAACGCTTGTCGACCGGGGTCGCTTGAACAAACGGTCAAGACATGAAGTCTACTCAATGATCTTCGATATCTTGGAGAGCTGGCTGCATCTGAGAGAAAAGGAAGAGCAGTTAATCCCGTAGCAGCACCTCAGTACCGAGAAGATTGCAATATACACCGAGACACTGTTCGACAGCAGTAAGAGCTATGACTCAAATGAGAGGCATGATGAATTTTATTGGGAAGAAGTACATCGACCAGATAGTGAGTGATACAATATGGGCTGTTGAGTGAGCAGGTGCGCGACGCTACAAAGAAGTGCTGAGGATTACCGAGAACTCACGGCGAAGTCGGGTTATCTTAACACCAGCATCCCATAGACTCCACTAGTCGATTCTGAGAATTTGGGAAAAGACGTGTGAGGACTGCGGAACGTGCCCAACAAGCTTCAAGGCGAAAATATTAGGGCTCGACTATTACAAAGTGGGATAACTAGACAAGCTATATACAGAAGCTAAATGCTGTGGTATCATACAACGTCAAGGCTCAGGGAGAAGTTTCCCAATCACTCATTATCCTGACTGCTCGTTGCTTGCCTGGCAGATTGTCTCTGCGACAGTGTTTACACTCTAAGCAGGCAGCAAGCCACAGCATATGAAGCGACCCCATCCATTCCTCTTTGTACCCTTTGGATTCTTTCCACTCGTCTCTTCCTCCTCCTCGCCAACAACACGGAGGAACACCTCGTCCAAGGTGGTAGGCGAAACCGAGTAGTATTCCAAGCCTAGCTCTTGGCGATTAGATTCTAGCAACTGGATGAGGCCGGGAATGCCGCCTAGATCAGATGCTGAAGCAGCTGAGGACGAAGTGTTGATTTGATGAACCTCTGCTTCGGTGACCTTGCCATCTTGAGCATTGTCAAGATGCGCGGGCGATGCAGTCGATTCGGGGGAAGCAGCCTTTAGTACTTTGAATCGGAGTTGTCCGTGGCCTCCACCTCGCGAACCCCACTTGTCGAGCTGAACACCGGGAATCTTGCTCTGAACCCATTGCTTTACGGCTTCCATCTCTTTTTCTGTGGTTTCGGGTGCAGATTTGAGCACAAGCTGTACGACCCAAGCATCGCCATACTGCTGCCCTAGATCACTGACTGTCCCCAGCGCAAGCATTTTGCGCTTCATGATACCGACGCGGGTGGCGAGCTTGTCCGCTTCTTCCATGGAATGAGTGGTGATCAACAAGGCACGCCCAGGTGCCGCTACACCGAGCAGTGTGCGCCACATGACTCTCTTCGCAGCTGCATCCATACCCGAGGACGGTTCGTCCAACAGTAAAACAGACGGATTGCCCATCAATGCAATGCCCAGACTGAGCTTCCGCTTGTTACCACCCGAGAGTTTGGACGCGAGACGGTCGTGAAAGCGCCCCAAACTGGTAGCCTGGAGGATCGCATCAACACTGGTCTTTGGGTCGGGGACGCCGCGAGCGCGAGCGTAGAAGTACAGATGCTCCGTTACTGTCATTGAATCCATGGCATCGAATTGCGGACACACACCGAGATGACCTCGTGCGGCTGCACGCTTGCTGATGATTGAGATGTCTTCGATCAGAACGTCACCACCTCCGTTGATGTGTGTCGTAGGATGAATGTCTCCACGGATGAGCGAGATAGTCGAGGACTTTCCAGCACCATTGGGACCAAGAAGAGCGAAAACCTGGCCTTGGGGGATGCCAAAGGTGATGTCGTTCACAGCGTGATTGGAGCCAAACGTTTTGTGTAAATGCAGCGCACGTAGGCTGTCTTTGCTCTGCTCAGCGCGTGTTATTTCGGCAGCGACAGCAGGAGGGATGGTATCCACGTTCTCTTCCGAGTGCTGCTGACGGCTTTTTTCTCGGTTGAGAAACGCGGGTCGGTAACCCGAGTCCCACCACACGAGAGCGGTGAAAAGCAATATGATTTGTACAATGAGATACAAAATGGGTCCTCCGTACACTGTCAAAGCGCCAGGATAGCTGGGAATTTGATTGCCATCGCATAGTACGCTGAAAGAGTTGAGAGAAAGCAGTTGCGTCCTCAGTAGGCTTGCTGAGGGCGAGATCAACGAGACAGTCCAGTGGAAGTACTGAATGTAGGAGTCAATGGCGTATGCGGGTGCGTAAGTCAGTATGGCCATGTAACCGATAAAGTATATCAGGTAGAGCGACACCATGCCTCCAGCAGCGAAGGCAAATGCCGCCAGTTGCGACGTGACGACAATGGAGATTAGGTAAGCAAAGAGCGTCGCACACAGGCCGTAGAGAAAGAACACCACGAAGAGGTACCCTGGTGCATACCACGCATCGGAAGCCTGTAGCAACGTTAGCACTGCAGATTTGTATGTGCCAATAGGAACTTACTGCAGCAAAGATCCCTGTAGTGACGGCAGAGATCACAAGCACGAACAGGAAATCAAACGCCGTGTATGCCAGCCACAGTGGCACAGCCCGGATACCGTTGCTGTAGTGCAGCGCTCGGACATTCCTAAGCCGCTCTTGTGTCGGATATAGAGCAAATAGCGCTGGGTAGACACACATGGCCAGGCCAAAATACAAGATCAGCTGTAGCGTGTCGCCCATATTAGGAGCAAATGGCACGGCGAATTGCTGGTACTGTGTGGAGATGGTGATGTTTGTCAAGATGTTGTCGAGAGTATTCAGTGTGATGAGGCCACCGATGACACCGCCATTAGCAAGGTAAGCCATGAGTGGCGGGCCGTTATCATTTAGGAAGAAGCCACCGGGTGTGATGTTGCGGAAACGCGTGTTGACGTAGTCGTTGAATTCATCGAGTGTGTCCACGAGGTGAAAACTGTCCTCGGAGACTCCTGTTCGTTGAATGATGGTGTCGATAGCAGGACCGACGGTACTTGCCGGACCGATGGGGATGAGAGGGACATCGTCTACGTTGGAAAGCGAGAATATGGTAGGGTCGTTAGCGCTGGCTCCAGGATCGCATCCCACAGCCTCGTAATCCTTTAGGAACAGTGTGACTAGTCCCGCCGCCACAATCGGAAGGAGTAAAGCGAATATGTAGGGCCAAAAGTTGCGTTTGACAATGGTGATACGCTTCTGTACGAGTATGAGTATCTGCCTGAGTAGACTAGTGCCACGACCTTTGCTCATTTCTAGCGTCTTATCGGTGTCAGAGTGATCTGAAGGTACGTCTCGATCCTTGTCCGACGTTGGGGTTCCAGCTTGCCCACCGTGGTCAGCGTCCATTAGGTTGTACTCCTTGACTTCCTCAGCATTGGCCAGGAAGACATCCTCCAATGTCGGGCCAACAATGTCGTAGTTCTTGACGTCATGATGTCTCAGAATATCAACGAATTTGGTGGCGGGCAGTGCGTTCTCGAATTGGTACTGTAGCATGCCTTCGGAAGGTGCCGGTTTCTTGATGGCATCCACTGGGGGCTTGACAGGAGCGTCTTTCGGATACGTAACGTGGTATCCAGCGCCGACTTCATGTTTGAGCTGAACCGAAGTACCCTTGGTTTTGAGGATACCGCGGGAAAGGATGGCAACGTAGTCGGCAAGGACATCTGCCTCGTCGAGAAAATGTGTCGTGAGCAAGAAGGTGCGGTCACCCCGCTCAGCGAGTAAAATCTCCCAGATCTTCCTTCGCGAGAGTGGATCCAATCCGGACGACACCTCATCGACGCAGCAGACTTTTGAACCGCCGGTGAACATCATGGCCAGCTGAAGCTTGCGCTTTTGACCCCCAGAAAGTGTGCAGGACTGTGCTCTGATCTTGTGCCCCAGATCGCAAGCGCGTATCAGGTTTTCGATGGTATCTTTGGTATCGTAGGTGCCGGTTGACTTTAACTGGTTAAAGATACGAACGTGTTCGTAAACAGTCAGCTCATCCCACATGACATTTTTCTGGGGGCACAGTCCAAGGCCTCCGGTGCCATCAATCTCGATCGCTCCACTAGTGATGGAGTTGAGACCCGCGATGGCGTCCAGCGTCGTGGACTTGCCACTACCATTGGCACCAAGCAAAACCATAATCTGGCCTTTGCGCGCCTTCATGCTGAAGTCTTGCACGGCGACGACTATTTCCGGTGGCTTGACGCCGAACTTGGTAAGGACGTTGCTGCGAAACCAACTGGGAGTCCAGTGCTTACAAAAGTTTGTCAGGATGATGTTGTGATCCGGCGAAGACGTTGTAGTCTTCCGGTCGGCCGAAACGGTGCCGTAGAGCCAGCGCTCAACAAGAGCGCCCAGAACAGGGTACACAAAAGTCTGTATAATGGCAAATATGCAGAAGACGATGCCGGGAGTAGTCCAGATGTGGTCCTGGTAGTCGGGCGCGGCTTGGACGAGGTTCATTCCAACGAGCTGTCGCTCAAAACGGGCCACGCAAATAATGAAGAAGACGTAGTTGATGGACGGAAAGAGCAGGCTCAGAACGTATACAGCAGCTGTGCTGAAAGGTCCAGCGACTTGGGCGATGATGGCCAGGAGGATCGGGACGATGACGATGGTGATACCAGATAGTTGGGCTTTGCGGAAGAAAGCTGCGCCGAAGATGGAGAAGCTGGTCAAGGACAGGCCAGCAAGGATGTGGAAGATGATCAATATGGCAGGGTTGGAGGTTTGGAAAGCCAGAGCCCAAAGGATGGCGCCCATAATGACCCAGCCCGGGAAGTAGATGATGTCGAAAGCAATGTGCATGGACAGAAGACGGGCAAACTGCGTGTGCCATGGCTTTTTGGCGGGCGACATGGCTTCGACCAGCTGGGATATGCCGCGTTCTCTCTCCTCGGCCATTTGCCCCGTGAGCTGATAGGTGACGCCGCACACGCCAATGTACAGAGCCACGCCCATGATGTTGATGAGTGCGCCCATGTACAGGGTCCTGATGCGATCGTCGTATTCTTGCTGCGTACGCTCTGTGTACGGGTACTCGTCGGTGGCGGGGATGGCAGCAGAGCCCTCGACGGAGGCGATGGCCTGGTCGATGGCGCGCTGAAAGGGCAGAATGTAGATCTGGACATCGTTGTCGTCCTGGCCCACGTAGATTTCCTCTCCCAGCGCTCCGTCGGATCGGATGGTGTAGTTCCAGCTCTCGCCCTGGCCTTGGCTCGGACTGGAAAGGAAGGACACTGCACCATAGCATGTGCTGGCGCCCCGCAGCGAGCTCTCGCACGTCGAAAGCAGTTGAACATCCTGCTGAATAGTCACGGCATGCAGGCCAGCGTCGCGGACCTGGGTGGATAGCTGTGCAATGACGTCTTGAATGTCGCCACCAGTGTGTCCGTTGTTGACGAAGACGACCTTGTCACGGCCGCCTTGGGCAGCACCGAGGGCGTCGGGAAAGGAGCGGATGAGAGACGGCTCACCGATGCCGTACTCTGACGGCGGGACAAAGAAGTTTTTCGCATAAGATATGAAGAACATCTGCGGCAGAGCCCTGGTTAGCCATTGTTGTGCGGAGGGGGGCGACAAGGCGTCGACATACAAAGATAATGGGAGCCCAGAATGCGCGGACACTCGTGAAGAACCAGTGGCGCACGAAGACGACGAGCAGCGTCTTCTTGGTGAGGATCCATGTCTGGCTCACGATTGCGCCCGCCATGGTGGCTTTGTAGTCTTGGGGCGGCGTCGTCTCGAGATGGGGTCGCAGTCGCTACAAGGCCGCGCGTGGAAGCATCCTGCTTCTCTTGGGAGAGTGGAAGGGCGCAGAGAGCGTCTTGAAGCATGGATGGCGAAGAGACGACGCCAATGCCGCGCCCCGTACCCAGCGTATACGGAACGACGCCGAGCAGACGACGTCTTGTCCGACGTCTTGGACCCGCGCCAGCCCTCCAGGGCCGTCGCCATGATCCACATGGGGCGCCAAGCTTGGAAAGTGCCAACACGCTGCGTGCCTGCCCAGCGGCCCGGCTTACCTCAGCCTGCTCCCGTAGCTGGGTCCATGTCTACCACAGTTGGCAAGACTCTCGCCCGGCACTGCCTGAGCACGCTGTTCGAACGCGGCTCGGCGACTGCATCCGCCCAGACAGCGCCCAGTCATGACAAGCCTCGCGTGCACATCCTGGCATCGCTGCGCCTCCTGTCCTGTCTGCCGTCGCGTCATCGATTGTGTGTGCGACGCGGTAGGGCCATCGTGCCATGACCTGCCCCAGACGGGCCGACGTGTGCCGACAGCGTGGTTTACAGTGCACCGTCGCCGCAACCTCACCTCATGCTAGGAGAACATTGAAGACTAAACCAAATGTCAGCATCAAGTCTGGGTCCGTTGAATATTCACTCACGCCCTTTGCGTCTTGATATGCTTGTCCGCTCGGCTTCGTGTGCCCCAGTCACGCACGCAGCTCTTCTCCAGGTTCCCGAGGTCTGGTAGGGACCTATCGCTCATCTGGGATAGTCACGTGATGGGGTGGTATCGGCCACCCTGGACGAAGCTATGACGGGGGGTTCGTGGCTGCCGAGGCCGTGGCACGCGTCGGCGCGGCGGAGGTTATTCATCCTAGTTAAATAGTTATTTGTCCTAGTTAATTCTATATTTAGAGCGCTAAAAAGGCTCTATACTATTCTAAGTCTCTACCTTTCTATATATACTTACTTTATATAAATTTTATATATTTTATTATATAAAAGATATACGTAAGAGTTAGTTTTATAATTCTACTACGTTAAAACTTAATTTTTTAAGTATTCTTAGTATTATATATTAGAGTAGCTAAGGCTACTAAGTTTTCTAAGAAAGATATTATATTTTAGTAATATTTTTAGGCACTTTAAAGCCTAAAGTATCTAATCTACTCTAATACTATAGTCTTAACTATAACTTCTAAATATAGCTATATCTTTCTAAAAATTAGAAATATTTATTATATAAGTATAGAGTAGCTATAGTTAAATTTTAAAAAAATTTAGTTATAGTATTATTATATTATAAAAGATTTAGTGTAAATTATATTATAATCTTCTCTTTAAAATATAAAAAGTAGACCTACTTTAGCTTTTTTACCTCTAAGTACTTTAATATACTTAGTATATTAGTATAATATATTAGAGGCTTATTATAGGTATATAGGTAAATAGTTTATAAGTTTTAAAACTAAATTTAGCTAAAGAATACTAAAAATATATATTACTTTAGTAGAAATAACTTAAATTTAAAGTAAATTTAAATAAAAAAGAAGATATTTATAATTAGAGAATTTACTATTAATTATATATAATTAAATTAAGTACTTTAATACTTTAAAGTAATATTTAAATATAAAATAGGCTAAATATAGGCTTTTTATTAGCTTAAATAGCGTAAGTAGTTAAAATAATTATAAAGCTATATTTAAGTAAATTCTAGAGGCTAAATACTATTCTAGAGAAGCTAGTAAATATTTAGAAAGACTTTTTAAGTATAAAAAGAGTTATAAAAGCTACTAGAATACTATATAGAGTACTAGAAAACGTAGTAAAGCTATAAAATAGCTACTCTATCTACTTTATTTACTTTTTAAATAATTCTTAAGTTTATTATATTTATAAAAGTAGCTATAAAAGCTTTATTAGTAGAAAAAGTAGTAGAAAAAAACTATAAAGAAAGTAGAATATTCTTTTTCTTTTTTTCTCTTAGTTAGGTAGCTTTAGGTATTTATAAAAGAAGCTTCTAAGTTACTAAAACTTTTTTAGTAGTAGTAGAATTATAAGATTCTTAAGTATTAACTAGGTAATAAAATATCTTTATAAGTGCTTCTTTCTTCTCTCTTCTTAATAGTATTAGAAGTAGATTCTAGAGCTAGAAGAGCTCTAAATTATATATAGAAAGCTTTTCTCTTACTTTTAGTAGCTTTAGCTACTAGTGCTAGTTAATAAACTAGAGAGGTATTAAAAAAATAGCTTCTAGCTAGCTTTTTTAAAGCTCTAGAGTTCTATATTTAATAAAGTACTTATAGAGAAGTTTATAGGTAGTAGTAAAGAAGTATATATAGTTAAGAATCTTCTTAAGTTTAATAGTAGATACTAGAATAACTTACTTTTTAATCTTCTTAAAAGTAAAGTAGAAAATACACCTATAAAGAAGCTAGAACTTAGAGCTAGTAATATTAATAAGAACCTTATTTATATTATTTAAGTAGCTAGTATTATACTTATTTCTAACGCTTTATATTATCTAATAGAGGTTCTTAATAATATAAAGTGTAAGGCCTAGAGCCTAATAGAGCTTAGTAGATCTTACTAGAGCTTATTAGACTAAAGCCTTACTATCTATATATATATTATCTTAGACTAAGAATACTATCTTAGTTATTCTTACCTTTTTAGGTTATATTAGTCTAGCGGTCTAAGACTAGGTTCTTATATAATAACTAAGATAACCTCTTCTAGATCTAGAGTTTAAATCTCTACTCTAGAAAAGAAAGCCTAGCGTTTCTTTTAAGAAAATCTATATATTAGCCTAGAGTAAAGGCTTAACTAGAACTAGTATAGTTCTAGCTAATAGATAAGCTTCTATTAATATATATAAAGCTGCTTTAAGGCTAGTATATATATATCTAGCTAGAGGTCTAGCTAGAATCTAAGAGAGAGAATAGTGTAAGGCCTAGAGCCTAATAGAGCTTAGTAGATCTTACTAGAGCTTATTAGGCTAAAGCCTTACTATCTATATATATATTATCTTAGACTAAGAATACTATCTTAGTTATTCTTACCTTTTTAGGTTATATTAGTCTAGCGGTCTAAGACTAGGTTCTTATATAAAGAAAGTAACTCTAAGACTTATAAGTAAGCCTACTCTTTAGCTAAGTATAAGCTAACTCTATTTTTAATATTATAATTATACTAAAATCTAAAAGATCTTAGTATAGGTACTCTACCTATTTAGCTACCTAAAAAAGCTACTTTTTCTTAAGATACTTTAAAAGTAATACTTACTCTAAGTAGTTATAATATAAGAGTCTTTAGTACTTCTTAAACTACTTCTAAATTAGCTACTTTACTAGTTTATTTTATTTTACTATAAACTTATTTTATTTTATCTAGATCTTCTTTTTTACTTTAAAGTCTTTAAAGTAGTAAATATTCTAGATAGAAATAGCCTACTTCTAGATATTCTAATTAATATACTAGAAATAGAGATAGTAAAATATATCTAAAAATACTTTTTAAAAAAAGCTTTTTAGAGTAGTCTTATAGTTAGTAATAAAGATTTTAAGAAATACCTAAAGCTATTTAAAGAGCTTCTAAAGCTAGAAAATTATTTAAGTATACTTATTAGTATTCTCTCTACTTATAAAACTAAAAGTAATACTAAAAGTACTATTTTTAGCTATCTACCTATACGCGTAAAAAAGTAGTATTTAAAACTAGTTTATTTTATAAGTAGCGTTAATAATAATAATATTTAGATTACTTTAAATTATATTAAAAGTAAAAAGATAAATAAAAAATAGTAAATAAAAATACTAGCTAAGGTTATATTTAAGTATAAAAAAGTACTTCTTATCTATTTTCTTTTCTTTAAAGATATTTAGAATATTAAGAAGTACCTCTATATTAGACTTTTTATAACGCTTCTCTTTCTAGAGCTTCTAGACTTTATTCTTAATATTTTAAAGATTAAACTTATAGCTAGTAGTAAGTAAGTTTTTATATATCTTTACTATAGTATTATTCTACTTCTACTACTACTAAATTTAAGTAATAATATTATTATTACACTTTCTATAATAGAGAAAAGCCTTAGAAGTACTACTATAAAAATAGTTATAATAGAGTACTTCTACTATAAAGTACTAAGCTCTATCTTTAAGCTTTAGCTTACTTTTTTATTTATAGCCTATCTAGAAAAAGCTTTAATTTTTTTAAATCTCTCTTAATACTAGCTTATACTTTCTATAGTAATTATAAATAATTATAGCTAATATTATCTTTCTATATAGTAGCTACCTTAAATATTTAGTCTTATTAGCTTAAAGTATAATTATAGTAAATCTATAGCTTATAGTAGCTTTATTTAAAGTATTTTTTTTATTACTAATATATTTAAAGTAGTAAATCTTTAGTAAAAGAACTCTTTTATAAAGTATCTATTAAGTATTATTAGTTTTTAAATTATACTTAGTTAGTAACTATAAAATTAAGCTATTAAAGGTAATTTAGTTATTATTAAAAAAGTTATTAAAGTTAAAGTATTAAAAGCTAAAAGAATTATAATTATATTTAGGTATTATTATAAAGTTCTAGAACGCGTTAATACTACTCTAGATAAATTAATTAATATTAATTTACTTACCTAACTAATTTTTATAATTTTTAGTATTTTAGACTTATAAAAATAATATAAAACTTTTATATATATAACTTTAATAAAATTATATAAGTAATAATAGTTATAGTAAGTATAAAATAAAAAGTTATTAAAGTATTAATATTCTAATTTTGCTATAGAGGTAAGTATAGGCTCTTTTTAGCGTTAAAAATTATACTCTAATACTTTTATAGCTAAATTAGCTAATTATCTATATTTTAGCTAAAATACGCCTTAAGCTACTTTATATATCTATATAGTAAAAGAGCTTATAAAAAGAAAAAGTTTATTATATTAATTTTAGTTTTTTAATAAAGTTAATATAAAGTTTTAGTAGACTTTATTTTATTAGAACTTACTCTAATAGTTACCTATATAAGCTTAGCGTCTGTCTATATAGGACTAGCGCATAAAATTAGCCCTAAAATAACTAGGACAAATAACTTTGTTGCTAGGATGAATAACCTCCGCCGTCGGCGCAGCCTCCTCCCACAGCGGCGGCATCTCTCCTGCGCAACGACGACGACGACGCCGACAAGCAGCTCGCCATGGACTTTGACGAGGCGCTGCCCTCTTCGCCGCCGCCCTCTTCGCCGCCGTGCGCGGGCACCGACGACCTCGCGCCCAGCCCCTTCTTCGAGCGGCACCCCACGGCCTTCACCACCAAGTCGAGCTCCCCTCCGCCCGTCTTCTCCAGCGACGACTCGTGCGAGTCGGTCGACGTGGCCAACTACGAGTCCCCGCGCATACACAAGAACAAGCGCAAGGGCGCGTGGTGGGACACGCACGCGTCTGCCCACGCCAGCCCCCAAGTCAAGAAGACCAAGTTCGCGCGCAACTTGGACTCGGGCATCTACATGCTCAGCGACGCGACCAGCAGCTGCGACGACCTGCCCCTGCCCCCGTACATGCCGCCAGCCTCTCTCCGCGCCGCCGTCTCGCTCCCCCGCTCGCTACACGCGCGAGCTGCCGACGATGAGGCCATGGACGTCGACGTCGACGTGGCGAGACACGCCGCTCCAGCGGCCGTCTTCAACCGGCACATCGACGACGGCCTTGCCGCGGACCGCGAGTCGTACGACCTCGTTGGCCTCGACCTCGCCGACCGCGACATCACACGCATTGGCGAGCTCAATTCCGTCATCAGCCACCCTCCCGTCTACGACAACGAGCTCCCCACGGCGGGCCAGTACCGCTCTCTGCTCCCCAGGCTCCACGTCAACCTCGGCAAGAACAAGCTCCGTCGCCTCGTGCCCGCTTTGTTCCACCTCGACGATCTCACTGGCCTCTATCTGCGCCAGAACGACATCGACGAGCTTCCCCAGCAAATCAGCCGCCTGCGCAAGCTCGAGGCCCTCGACGTATCCCTCAACAAGCTTCACTACCTCCCCTTCGACATCGTCACTCTTCTTGCCCCACATGGAAACATGACCCGCCTCACTCTCATGGGTACCGATCTGCTCCAGCCAATGTCCTTCCGCCGCTTCTCCCTCACCGACTACCAGAAGCAACACCAAGGGCCCCTTCACCACCTCGATGACGTACGAGAAGACGCAAACAAGCAGCTCGCTCATCTCTATCCAACGCTGGCAACGTGCCAAGACCGCGACCAGGCTGTCTGGCGCATCCGCTATTTCGAGTCCTGGGCCAACTCTTTTGGCGGTGCAGACGACGCCCGAGAGTGCGCCGCTGAAGATGTTGGCTTCTATTCGCACCACCCGTCGTTGCGCCTAGAGGCTTTAGTAGAGGGCGATGCCGTTGCCCACGCGCCACGGTACATTGCTCGGACTCTGGTTTCATACTATGGGCAGGATGGCAAGCTTCTCAAGGGCTCTCCAAAGCTCCCTACTTCCGACCAGGAACACTACCCCGTCATCATCGAGACGAATCAGGGTACATACGGCCTACCTTCCTCACCGTGGTTCGTCCCTCCGTGCACAAGCAAAGTTTCCTCCCTCTTCACAACGACCCTGCATATGGCACTTCACTCTTTGGAGCCCCACAAAATACGTGACTATCTCAGCCCGTGTGCTCTCCCCATGGTGGAAGCCATTCTCTCGCGAGCAGAAGCGAACGCTGCCGACGGATACGGTCTCTTCCGCGAGTGCCATGTCTGTCGCAAGCATTACGTTGTGGCACGCGCCGAGTGGGTTGAATTCTGGAGTCGGGGCTCAGGTGACTTTCTTCCACTGAGAGTTAGCGTATGCTCGTGGGGTTGTGTACCTCCAGGCATGGTCAAGAGACCGCAGAAGGAATTGACATGGTGAGGCCAGGAGGTCGTCAGTCGATGCCAGACAGTAACGTGGGATGTTTATTGTAGTTACAAACCATCAAGTTGTGTCGTGAAACAAGTCATACTCTTGCAGGAATACACCAAAGACACTCGGGTTGCATCGGTCACACAGTCTCCGACACGCCTGTCTATCCCGACACCTACAACACTACCCGTTGACTCGAGATGTAGCTAGGTAGAAATCTTGTAGCAACTCCCATATCCATGCAGTAACACCTTCTTGGCATGGTGCTCAATAGCCATCGTACCTTGGCCCGTCTACTCCACATGCGAAAAGCCCTTGGCGGAAAGTGCGCTAATCTTGCTGGTCGCGTTTACGACAGCTGCTCTACATCACTCATATTCCGAAACTTAAGCGTGTTGCCTACGCTTGGAACATGTATGGTGGAATGATGACAACCGTAGCTGCCTCTCTCAGCTAGATGGATTGCTAGCCGAAACAGGCTTGGACGGCGCTGTTCGGACGATTGCGATAACAACACGCCGTGTTAGTGGGCATCCCTGGTGCATCACTACTTCTTGTAGGCCTATATCTCGTACTCCAATTCCTGATTCGATACCAAGATGTAAGGCTCGCCAAGCACACCTGGGCATGTTCTATGTGCGAGCGTGTTTGTCGTGCCTTCCGATACCACCTGCACACAAGCACTTCTACGCAGCTGCGCAGTTCCATGCTGCACCCATGGATGTGCAGATGGAATCGAACATCTCTACAAGTAGCCTAGCTCGTCTATGAACACTGAAGAAGCTTATCAGCTCTTGTACTCTCTTGCCGTTGTCCTTATCGGCGCCTATCTTCAGCCCTGGTTCGTATCCTTGCCAGTCTCGACTCGTTCCACCGGACCATCGTCCGCGGCTTGACGTGAGCGTATGGAGAAAGCCATATCAGCGTTCATCTGGGGTTATCATGTCCGGCTTGGTGAATCCGCGTGGGACTACGTATCGCAGCTGGACAAGCATTCCTTGGTTACACGGCTAGCATGCTGACCGGGTTTACTTGATCCGACTGCATGCAAGACTCTTATCTACAATTCAACTCCCTTTTCTACTTCTTGACTGATTGTTTACCGTCAGAGTCCCAAAAGCAGTCATGTCCGAGAAGAAGGCAGAAGACTCGGCTATCGGAGAACAGAGCGTGGACTATGGCATTGGCCATGTTCGCAAGTCGCATACGGCGAGTCGCAGGAAAAGCTCCGCGGTCGATCCAGAGATTATTGCGGGAGAGATATTCGACGAGCGTTATGAGACTACCCAGCGTGGTCTGAAGTCACGGTCAGTAGACCCCTCTTGATACCCTATATCCTCAAAGACTGACGGAACGTAGACATGCTCAAATGATTGCGTTGGGTGGCACAATAGGCACTGGGCTCTTTGTCGGCTCAGGCCAAACCCTCGCTCGTGGCGGCCCGGCCTTCATCCTGTCCACGTACATCGCCATGTCGTTCTTGATCTTTTGTACCGTTGCGGGTATCATTGAAGTCGCGGCCTATCTGCCGACCCCGGGGTCTTCCATGGTAACTTGTGGCCGTACCCAAGGCATGTGACACACGACTGACCTTGTACCTTCAGAACCTTTTCGGTTACCGCTATGTGTCGCGCTCTATGGGGTTCGGCCTGGGTTGGCTATACTTCTACTCGCTCGGTATCCTTGTGCCTTACGAAATCACGGCAGCCGGGTTGGTCATTGAGTATTGGAACCCGCCCGTGAACATCGCAGTGTGGATCACAGTCATGATCATTGTCATCGTTGGACTGAACTGCTTTCCAGTCAGGTTCTACGGCGAGACAGAGTTCTGGTTTGCCGGAACAAAGGTTATCATGATTTTAGGGCTCCTGATTCTGTCATTTGTTTTGTTTTGGGGTTAGTAATACCCCTGCACAAACTGCGTATGATACAACCACTGACTTTATACATTTATCTTAAAGGCGGCGGTCCACAGCATGACCGACTCGGCTTCCGGTACTGGAAGAACCCTGGCGCGGCGAATACGTATCTAGAAGAAGGAAATGCTGGGCGATTTGTGGCCCTCTTATCCACTATGGTACTCTCTGCTGTAAGCATGCTTCCGGCGAAGCCTTATATCTACTTGTCTGACCCTCATGTCTAGTTCCCCTTCACGTTTGCTCCCGAGCTTCTCGTTGCAACAGGTGGCGAGATGCAGTCACCGCGTCGCAACTTGCCTACTGCGGCACGCAGATACATATACCGCCTACTCTTCTTCTATGTTGGCAGCGTACTGGCTATCGGAATCATTTGCCCCTCCGACGACCCCATCATTACGTCTGGTGGTTCTGGAGCTGGCTCCTCGCCCTTTGTTGCGGGAATTAAGAACGCTGGCATCCCCGTGCTGGACAGCATCATCAACGCAGGTATCATCATCAGTGCATGGTCGTCCGGAAACTCCTTCCTATTTTTGTCCTCGCGCTCGCTATACGCGCTCGCCCTGTCTGGCAACGCACCTTCCGTCTTCAAAGCATGCACCAAGTCCGGTGTACCGTATTGGGCTGTTACTGCCTCTTCGTTGTTCTGCGTTCTGGCATACCTAAACGTAGGCAGCGAGAGTGCGGTCGTCTTTAACTGGTTCGTGAATTTAACAAACACGTCTGGATTCATCTCCTGGATCTGCTGCGGCATCATCTTTCTGCGCTTCCGGAAAGCCTGCGAAACGCAAAACATCA
Organism: Alternaria viburni; assembly: GCF_023758015.1. Lineage (NCBI taxonomy): Eukaryota > Fungi > Ascomycota > Dothideomycetes > Pleosporales > Pleosporaceae > Alternaria > Alternaria viburni. The sequence goes on from NW_026055781.1 coordinate 986,994, forward strand.
CGGATCTTCCATATCGCTCACCGGTGAACAAGTGGGGTGCTTGGTGCGTCATCATCAGCTTTACAATTCTCTGTTTGGTCAACGGGTTCGATGTCTTCTGGCCTGAGAAGTGGGACGTTAGCTCTTTCTTTACTGCGTACGTGGGTATTCCCATGTTCTTCCTGTTCTATGGGGGGCATCGGATTTGGGCCTGGAGCGATAGTTGGGCTTATGATCCAGCAGAGGTAGATCTGAAGACGGGTATGGATCAGGTGCTTGCTGAGGAGGTGCCGGCGCGAACAATGAATATGAAAGGGCCATGGTGGAAGAAAATCACCTTGCTTTGGCAATAGAGGCGAAGGCGCTTCGAAGAGCTGTACGACAGGGGCAGGCAGCTATCGGTTCTCCCAAGTCATGTTTTTGTTCTACCATCATTCATTATGCAACATCTCGGACATTGCCCATCAAGCCTCTTCTCTTATATCCCCCTCCCGGACGGTCCCGTAACGTCCTGACTGAGGGAAGGAGACATGCCCGTGTCATTTTCCTAGCATCCTCCGATGGAATCTGATGGAAGGAAGCACACCATCGTCTTCGGGGCCCAGGCTTCGCAATGGTGGGTACTCAAGATAGCAGCACGTGAGGGTCAGAAGAAGCTGCGTAGCTCCGGAAGAAATTAGCGCCAAACGTGCCGCCTGCGTCATTGACCAGCCCTGGAGGGATGTGGGGCCGGGTGGCTGGGTACCGCATCATCAACATTCAGCCGACTACGCTACTACGCTTGTCCATTGCTTCATCATCTGCAACCGACTACCGTATCTTCCCTAACTTCATCAAGTTCATTCTGGTACAATCCATCTCAGTCGTCTTCATCTTCCTTCTTCCGCTGGCGGTTCAGCTCATCGATAACCTTCTTGCCACACGCCAAAACCTCCAGTGTCCGACTCTTGTTATCGTGGTCTCTTGTTTCCGGGACCAAGAAATATGTTGTTACGGCACCTGCTAGCATGAAAGCGCTCATTACTTGCAGGATATGTCCGAAATTCTTGCGTTCCCATTCAAAATCGCTTGTGGGTTCGGATTTGTCGGATTGGAATGCATATGCCAGAAAGACTTGCACCACCCAAGACCTATGGTGCGAGTTTTCGAAGTCAGTAAATGTCTCATATGCAGTTCTTCCGCGGTTTGTCCTCACCCGAGTTTGCCACTAGCCGCAGCTATGCCGTGGCAGGTGCACCGGTACCTCGTAGGGAATATCTCGGCAGGGATAACTTGATGCACGAAATTAGTAGATGTTTCACAACAGGTCGCACACGGATATCACTTACTAAAAGTCGTCACATTCGGTCCCAGGTTGAAGGCGATGTGGCTGAGCACGTAAAGCACAATGAGTCCCGAGCGACTGCTGTCGAGTAGGTTGGTCCAAGCACTTCCGGTTACGATGAAGAGAACGAATAGAACCAAGAACCCCCAGAACTGAATCACTTTTGGCGAAGCATGCTTGACAATCTTGATCATTAGCAGGCCGCCGACAACTGTCCCTATGGAAACCATCACCAGGGTGTGTTTGCTATTATCACTCAACGTCTGGTAGACGGAAGATCTGCTGTTGTTGTTTCCCTGCCAGATGTGGCTGACAATTTCTGGTGAAGAGAGGCCCAACCCATAGACTGTCTCAAATTTAGTGGTTTTACCGCAGTGGTCTGGCAGTGTACCTACACGCGAAATCGAGAAACAGCCAGGCCAACGACGTTCCTAGAAGGTACTGCCAGTTTTTCTCCGCTATAAAGAATTGTTTTGCGTCGGCCCACGAGGCAAGTGGAGGAACAAAATCCGGGTCGCCTGGAGGAAGCCGGCCGCGGGGCGCTGCGGCGGGACGAAGATGTACGTCACTGAGGCGGTGTCCGGAGTCACTGTCGCTCTCAATCTCCTCGTCGGGTGCAATCACCGAAGCGTTGGTCGATTGCCTCGATACAGGCCTCGAAACTTCCTGTGTTGCAGCCAGATCTAGCAGTTCCCTCTCGCCATGTTCGGGGTCTGTTCCGGGCGCACCAAAGTAGTTCGCCGTATCTTCGAGGGTGCTTTTTGTGTTTTGCAAGATGTCCAGCGTATACCTCGGACTCTCTGGTATCGTGAATCGAAACAGCAGAGCGATGAGAGCCGGCACAATGCCGATCCCAACTACGAGCCTCCAAAGTCGATCGATAGCTCGGAAGCACTCCAAGTCGGCAGGCTGACAAGACTGCGTGGCCTCCTTGATCCATGGCTTGTACGACTCCACTGCAGCAAGTGATAGAACATTGGCGAGCAGCTGTCCAACAGGTTGGGCGAAGAAAACCCAGCTCAACATTCGCGCACGATGTTTGCGAGGTGCGAACTCGGCAGTAATGACCTGAACCCACGATTAGCATCAGCACGGTCACGTTGGAAACAATACCTACAGCACTCAAAGGGTAGTCCGCCCCGATACCGATCCCTAGTTATCGTCAGTCTTACGATGCATTCGTACATCAATTCGCTTCTTACCCATGATCGCTCGCCAGGTGATCAGCCATCCTCCAATTGCCATGCTGTTCTTCTCCCCGTTCGAACTCATGAGCAGCAGCATTGTGCCAACGATGACGATTACCAGCTCAAGACCATACATTTTTCGTCGGCCCAATATGTCTGCCGCGAAGCCGAATCCTATCTGGCCGACCATTGTACCCGCTAGTGTGGAACACATCATGGCTGTCTTGACAGAGGACGGCACCGAGGGTATACCGCCTTCGTTGCGATTAGGCCAGTAGACATAACCGAGCATGGGGGTAACGACATTCAAAGCAAAAAGGCCGAACGAATCTGTTAGGAAGCCGATCCCAGCTACTACTACTACCCAGACCTGGAAGGGCGCTGAATCAATCGTCGCGAGAGTCCACCGTCGACGCCTTATCTCCTGTCCATCAGATTAGCAAGAGAAGATCGATCCTAGGACTACTACGAGTGGCAGAGGGAAACCTACTGGTATACCGCTCCCGCCTGTTGTTATGTCCGGCACCCCAACTTGGTGGCCTCTCATTGGACGCATGATCCATTTACGGAGGCCCATTGTAGCGATAGGGGTGACAGAACTGTAACAGTATGGTAGTTATACCTACGTGCGAGGGTTCCGGCAATAGTCAGTATGTAACGGGGTCTGTCGTGCAGAACCGCCTTGGGGCAGCATCTTTCATATTGTGAATGCGCAAAGCTTCAGCCTCCACCATGACACGGACTACCGAAGGCAGATTTCAGACGGCGTGCATAGCCCGATACCACAAGGCAAACCGGTCAACAGAATAGGACGTATGCGAACTGGCCCTATTCGTGCGTTCTCAATCAGCGCATCCAATCTCGTTTGGTTCGCCGAAGTCAGGCTTGGTGGCGTTCATTGCCGCGATCCAAGCGTCCAGGCCTTCATCACTGGAGTCCTTTGGAATGTGTGGTTGCTGCTGATGTCTAAATCATGGTGCATTCTCCGGCTCCTCCCGTTTGCGATGCTTCCGAGGTCGTTCAGCTGCGAACGCTGCGATGAGTGGGCAACAGCATCTTGCTTTATGAAATCCAGTTCCTTGTGAGTTCGTGCAGGCTGCATCAAAACATGTTCCGAGATTCCAAGGGAAAGCCACGCGTGGCTGAATCGAGCCCTGGAGTTGGCTGGCCCGTCTGGTAGTCGACCATGGCCGTTCGCTCCCCCACGTGTTGATCTTCGCAACCTCATTGAACGCCAAAAGCTACTATGCCGAATTAGGCGTACCATTCTAATACCGCCACATGCACAAACACGAGCTGTCCGCCACCTTTGGATAAGCTCATGGCTGCCCTGGGCTGCCCTGATTGCTGCCGACAGTAGAAGGCTTCGACGAGTTTGCGTGCCTGAGCGGTAGCAGGATGTCAGCAGCGCCGTGAGCCACCCCCCAGATGCCGGAGCGGTCTACCTTAGGCTAGCTCTATCGGACGCGTGACGAAGAGACGACCGTAAGCTCAGGTGGTTCTTACTACACCTGCTTGTCCTTTTCATGGAAGCCTGATGCTTGGACGATGATTGTCCCTACTGTGCACCAACAGTTCTATAACGTATGAGCAGTCTTTACACAAACTCTGTTGCGCTTGAGCGCGGCGCAACCCTACGAATATGTCCTTTGGGTGCAGTCCGTCCGATGTTCTGAAATTGTTGGAGATTTCGACCCGTGTATATCTTGCGTTCAAAGGTATGGCGCCAGCTACCCCCCTCTGGTGGCAGTCATCAGGGACCACCTCGCTCATCATTGCCACTAGATGCCAACGAAAATTCGGAAGCGCAAGTCAGTGGGCTTGTTAAGGAATTCACCACATTCCATGGCTGTCTCAAAGAGCTGGGCGAGCTAATGAAACAATATGGCCAGCCGCTACGTGAGCGTTCATCTGTGTACTACATTTGCGGCATGCACTGACGCGAGATAACATCGCGCAGCATTCCCTGTCCAGGATTTCGAAGACACACTGAAGAAGTGTGAAAAGACCCTGGAGCCATACGCTGAACATCTCGTCGATAAGAAGATGACCGTCAAGAAGTTCATCTTCACGATCAGATACATCGGGATGGAAAAGGAGATCGATGGGCTGAGGAAACAGATCAGCGGCCATTACCAAGCGCTGAACATGTGCATTTCCTTTCTGCAATTGTAAGCCTCTTTCGTACTCGAAACAGCAGTCGCTGACCGTCGTTAGGCGGCTACATCTCGAGGCAACCAAGCAGACTCAGCGTCTTCTCGACGCTGCGCCGTCTCGTACAGTAAATCTAGGCGGCCGCTCTTACTCCACAAACACTCTTGGTGTTCCAAGCAACCGCGCACCACTGGCACTCGCGTCTTCCGACGAACACCCGTTGTTCAGCGAATGGAAAATCTTTGATCGATGGCTGCAAAGTGAGGACGAACGTGTTGCTCAAGAAGCGGGACTATCGCGGCCTCTTTCTCTGGGAGACACACCTGCTACGTTTTCTACTGGTGATGTTCAGACAGCTGCTGTACTATATCATCTGAGACGGCAGGTCGATGACGCGATTTTCATCGAGGAGAATCGCGCAAAGCGAGCTACGGCGGAGAAACGCTCACACTTGGTCCCAAGCGACGCGATGAAGCAGCAGGTCCGCAACATGCCACCAGCTCCATTGCGAACCTATACCCTCGAGACAGATCACTCCGGGAACTTCACCATGTTTGGCCAAGACAGCTTGAGTGACTCCACGGGCAGCAACCGCCCGACCTTGAGTCTACAGCCATCATCTCCAGATTACTTTGGATCAGTCGATTGGTCGCAGTCGCCTAGACCGACATCGCTTGAGCCTAATAGGATACCTTTTAGTTCCACAGTTGCCTGTAGCGAAAGCTCTTCGCCCGCATCACCGTCGTCAACGGGTACTGCCTCAGAGAAGCCCTTATCTCCCACTTTGCGGCGCAGTCTCTCGCGCACATCCCTGGCAACCATGGCATTAGGAGACGCTGCACTCGACTGGAAGCGAATATGTCGCAACGTTCAGGTCGAACGAAAGTCTCTGAAGTACGGATCCGAAAATCACGAGTGCGAGGTTCGGTGGCGATATCGAGAAGATACTGGCATCTCGCTGCGAACAGTCTATCACTCTAGCCAAGACAGGAAGCTTCGAACATGGACTGAACAGCACTTTCCTGCTACCGGGCCAGCGATACCCTTGACTACCACGTATGTTGACGGTGCAGTGTCTGTCGATTTTCCGCGCAGCTCGTTCGGGAAACTCAACAAGCAGTATGTTGACATCAAGTACACGTTCATTGGCCACGAATCAGCAAACAGATTCCAGACCTTGTTGTACACCAACAACGGTGCCGACTCTGCTAATCTCGAATTTGATCGACCCATATCGAGCATATCCTCGGATCACAATCCGACTGAATGTCGTGGAAGAAATTTGCGGCTGTGGCGGCGTACCGAGACGCATCTAGCGGATGGTGGGCTCGTTACGTCTGAGGTCCTGATCCTGCTGTTTTACACGAGCGCATTGGAAGAGGATGGGCACTGGGTCGAGGAGCCGCACTACGCATTCGAATGGCTCACGGAGTCGGTCTATAAGAAAGACAGTGACAAGCTTACGCTTCTCTTCTCAAAAGACGCACCGCGTTGGGCGACTGATAAGCTTTTCAAACGCCGCAAGTCATCCACACAGACGGATTCCGAAGCAGCGAATCCGTCTCGCAAGAAACGCAACGACTCTATGGAAATGCTACGGTTTTCTCGATCAGACAGCGTTACTTCAGGGTCGTTGAGCGGCTCGCCGATTCCTTTGAAAAATATATCGGGTGGTGGTGGTTTCTCGAGGGCTGCTAATCTGAACCGGTTTGGGTATTCGGCGTTAGAGATCAAGTTCCAGAGCAGGAAGGACAGGATGGCGTTCTTAGACATCTGGAAACAGTACGTCAAGCCGCTGAGTGTGTCCTGAAGATTGCAATGGGCAGATAGAAAGTACAGGGCGCATTGTACTGTACCGTGGTTTTATGCACAGATATCCGGAAGTCCGACCTTCCAAGCAGACGGACTGTTGAAGATTAATATTTGGAACAAGAGGTGTGCGATGAGAAAGGCTCCAAAGTGAATGTAGTCGTCTTGTCAAGCACAGACAGGGCACACTGGTTGCTGTAAAGCTTCACGAAATCTAATTGAGACGAACATCGCTTTGTAATGCTAGTAGCGACAATCACAAAGTTTACAAAACTGCCTCGTTATTGAAGAAGTGTGCACGGCTTCGATCGAAAACACCTGATTGCGGGCACCACGGATGCGCATGACACGTCGTCCGCACGGACTTTGCGCTTATCCAACTCGGGTGCTGCACATGTATTACGTATCGGTCTATGATGTACTCAGCGATGACACGTTGGGAAATGCAATGAGGCATTGTCCGCGGAATGAAACCTACATGGGATCGTAGCAGGACTTATAAGCGAGTCCGACTCATTGTTGAGGGCGAAGGGTTGGAAGGCGAGGGCCTGGATCCTGTGGGCGGCACATTTCATTTTACCCGCATCAAGTTGTTCTCGCATGTACGTATACGAGAAGGCGTTCCGATGAAAGATGTACCCCTCATATTTGAAGCAGTCATGATCTGATTGGGAGTTGGGGCGAGAGCTAGATAATTACAAAAAGCCACCTTTCATCACGCTTATCACAGCTTGGAACCATGACGGAAGCACCTCAGAGCTGGAAACAGCTTGTAGTAGAACTTTTGAATAATGAGAACCATGAACAGTAATGACGGAATGTTGCGCGATCAACAGTATGTAGACATCCATGTAGAAGTAAATCAAATACAGGTCTTATTGGCAGCCATTTTGCCGAACTCATCCACATTCAGGACAGCACCTTCTGCATCGTATTCAATCCTGACCTGCTGGTTGCTCGAGACAGAGGGATCGCCTACAAGGTAGTTGAGCGGTTCGAACCTCATGGCCGAATGAGCAGAGCTGAACATAGTATTGGGCAAGTCGCCGGTGTGCGGAAGATGGTGCATGCCGAGATTGAACCAAAGCACTCTGTGTTCTGTTAGTAGTTGATATATTACGGGGTGCAGTATCAACAATAGATGGAGAAAGGAGGTGGGTTTACGAACAAATCTTCTTGATCCAGACTCTCGTCGTCAAAGAAAGTCTCAAAGTTGACAAGCGGATCGTCCTTGGAGAACTGGTTATTGGCATCCGCAGCCCTTGGCTCAGTGTCCTTTTGCTGTGTGACATAGAAGTCGTGAGTCACAAAGGCACCTGTCTTGCCAGTGTTTGTCGAGTTCGTTTGTGTAAGGTGGATGGTGCCGGCAGATCTTTTGATTCTGTAACCTGGGTACTCGCCATACGGGTTCGGTGTGTCCCTATTGACAATGGCGTACAACACGTTATCGTTCTCGGCCCAATTGATCATGGACTCGCTCTCGTCGGCTACCCAAGATCGCTCAGCCTTGAATGTATTGTATACGCGACCCTGGCTCCAAGGATACGCTGTCGAAGTCGGCACAAACTGTAGCTTTTGTACACTGTTCTTCCTGCCGTTGATGTCAAGATCGACCTTGAAAGTGAGGGTGTGGTCGTGCGAGCTACCCGAAAGGAAGTCGTGTATATGGAAGCCGTACTCAGGCTGATCCTCCCAGTAAGCAGCGGCAATGTATCCAGAAAAGCGTGAAGAAACCTCGATACCGCCATCGTAGAAGAAGCTGTAGTCGATGAGGAAGTCGTAGTTGCCTACTGTGGCTACCGTGCGCATGACGAACTGGATGTTCTTTGCTACGCTAGTGTGTGGCGCGGATGGTGAAAAGGAATGGCGACGGATTGGGTAGCCCGCGTCGAATTCGAACAAACATATAGCGTCGGCTTGTGTCTTGACCGTGTCGCCTTCTGTCCATGTTGCAGGTAGGTATGTAGCATGACTAGGGCAGTCATAGCCTCTGACAAGAGGCTGCAAGGTCGATCCCATACCACTCGTGGTATCGAAGAAAGTCGCTTGTGATTGGAAAGGGTCGGAGCCGGAGTATGATGTCAGAGCCTCCTGCAAGGACAACTCGTAAATGATGCGTCTGCCTTTGTATTTGATGTCAAACAACGACAGGCCAAGGTCCTGAGAGACGGCATGATAGAGGGTGAAGTCCATCCAGGATATATATCCCTCTTCCGTATCGATCTTGAATCGCTGGTCGCCCTGAGCGACAGAAGCCGGCGGCGGTAGGTTGTCCAAAGGCATGGGCGTTCCCTGCCTGTCGGTAGACGTCCAGTTTCCCAGTACGTTTGGTGGTGGCGTCTCATAGTCGGGAGCGTTAATTGCGGCACGGAACTCTTCTGTGCTGGCATAAAATTTGCCATACGAGTACCAACCGACAGCTTTCCAGGTATCCGAGATTGGTCCGGTCAAGTCAAATTTCACAGCGAATCCGAGTGGCTCGACGGTAACACTGCTGAGATTGGTGCCAGGGTCCGCAAATGCTCCTGCCCAGGAGATGGTTCGGCCCTCTTCATCCCAGAACGGGCTTCCAAATCTAAGACCAATGCTACCAGTAAGAAAAGTCTGCATGCATGTAAGCCTTTGTTGTTGTATGTTATGGCTGGCTTCCACTCACAGTGTTGAACAATTGCATTGAGATATCCTCAGTCTCTGTCGCGAACCTCGTAAAGAAACTCGTCGCGTCGCTGGGTGAATACATGGGATGCATTTGTGTTCGACCTGGTTGGGAGTTTTGGAACGGGAAAGTCAACGGTTCGACCGCAGTCGCATTGGTTGCTGGCAATGGTCCCACCATGTACTCTTGCCAGTGCTTGTCTGTCGAGTTGGTGGTACCGCTTTGAACAGTAGCTCGCGCATAGCGCTTTGGAGCCGTAGCATTGCTGTCAAGGAAGGGAAGAGTATCCGTCTTGTTGGGATGAAGAAGAGCGAGCTGTACTCTGATATCGCATTAGTGTCCGGCGAGTGAGAGGTGTCTAACCATGGTCGACTTACACGTAACTATCACGGCTAGATCCTTGGTTGCCAGTCAAGCTCATTCGCTCTTGGAGAAGTTCATTGACACTAGCAGCTTCCTCCTCGGAAAGGGTCTTCCACGGGTTTTCATGCGGTGCACTCACTGTGGGCTGGCGGTCGTTGATCGTGTTATCCTGCGCTGTGGAGAAGGTGACCAAGACGGCAGCACCAAGCGTTAAAGAAGAAGTCCACTTCATATTGAGCAGGACGAAATGGAACGAGCGTGCCGTTTCCGACGTGCAGACCTCTGCAGATTATATGCCCGTCTACTGGCCCATGCCTTTGTGGTAACACGGTAGGTCTAGGGGCGTTCGTGCTGTCATCGTGCGTGCGCATCCCCGTGGCTGGCTCGCGTCCTTAGCGACGAGAAGCTATGCCTCAGACATCGGTTTGTTGAGCAGCCTCAAAAAATAACATCACACTGTTGCTTTGCCGCACGCGGTAGGCAAGAAAGGAAGTGATCAGCGCCAGGGTCGCTTTCTGCATGTTGTGCAAGGGAGATTCAGCTCCACATCCGAACGTCACGGACGGAGGCGCCTCCTTTACATGATGCAGCTGCAGAAACGATTCTCGCGACAAGAAACACGAGTGGAGACGCAGAATCGGGAAAAAACATGTTGCTCGAGCGTAAAGGTGTGCCCGGAATGTGGTAGAAGTGTCGCGCACGACTGGTAGCTCAGGGGCGGAGCCTGCCTTCCGGAAGCTTGGTACGGTAAGGTACCCCGCAGAAAGAATACCGGGCAGAAGTAATTAAGCAAACAAGCTTTTTCTGGCTACCTGTCGGTTCCAAGATTTGGTCGCCGATGCTACCTACCTAGATGCGTGATACATGCTTCTGGAATGCTGCAAATAGAACAGCCTGCGTTGCCTCACACCCCCGTTAGTGGACACCTGCAGTCTTCACGTGTCCTGCCCTTCGCCACGCTACACCGTTCCAAATCCCAACCTCTCGTCATCGCCTTCGGTTGTCTGGCCTCTGCTTCTCTCCTCCACTCTGCGTTTTGCGGTCCTGGTCCCACTTGCTCCTTCTCTCCGCAAGTCCTGGCTTGTCTTTCTTGACTCCTTGTATCTGGTGCTCCAGGACTTTCCCCATCACAACCAACATGTTCATAGCCGACTTCATGGCTATGAACATTTTGGAGCTCCGCTCTGGTGTCATGACCATGTATACCTTTGCGTCTGTTGCTAGAAATTCTTCCAAAACTAGGAGATCGGAATGAGCGGGGTTGCGAAGAGCAGCTTTGAAAGCGATCTGGTGGACTTTCCGGGCGGCTATATATTGGTTCGACATCATTCAATACGCCTATCTGGGCAGCGTTGTGATGTTGCTGTTATTTCAAGCGTATATTCCCGGTCACGGTGCAATGGGAGCGAGAACATGCGCTTTCGTTTGTATAGATCCATTTCTCATATTCTCGTCACCTTTCATCAGTCCCAGCACGCGATAATCAAAATCACCAGTCCGTCGTCCGTGCGTTCGTTTGCGATTGCAAAAGGATGAATCAAACTTGAGCACAACGCCGAAGCAGAAGGCGTATTCCAGAAGCCAAAGCGATACGCAATACGAAATGTACAACGCTAAACGACCATGGTATATCTGAGCTTTTCTGCACAATCATAAACAAACAGTCCCAAGTCCACATACAATAATTTGCAAAGCAAAAACACGCTGTTCCTGACGCTGCCACAGCATGTGCATAGCTGAGCGAAGGAAGCACGGAGGAAATGGCTAAGAGACGTAAGACCAGCCAAGCGCATGTACACGATGACGTACAAGACGCGAACGAGGAACACAACACAGGGTGTGCCGTGGGATCGATCGCAATATACCACCGCTGCAATTGCAACTGCTTTGTCTCCATGTGTTTCAATCTTACTTCTTCTTCTTGACAGAATCCTTGCGAGCGGTGGTACCAGCAGCCCATCTGAAGAACGGTGATGGGGCGGGCTTCTTGCGGGAAGAACTCCCAGAGCTGCCACTACCGCTAGGCATGACAACAACTGCAGGTGGGGGTGGTAGCGGACCGCCAGCAGAATGCCCAGGAGGTGGCGGTGGTGGTGGTGGAGGAGCCATTGCTCCCGCAGGCAAGCCGACTGGAGGGGGTGGGAGTTGCACAATGTGTGCATGTGACAGAGATTCTCGCTTCCGGCTCTTGTCCCTCTTGCCCTTTCCCTTTAGTGGAAGATGGCTTGACATGAACATTTGAGCATCCGGCGGAGGGGGCGGTGGCGGAGGAAATGCCTCCTTCGGCGGCTCGGGCGGAGGTGGTGGAGGCTCAGGCATTGGCCACATGTGCATGGTGATGGCCCAGTCGGGTTGAATCATGGTTTCCCAAACCTGGGGCAGGATGATCTCGCCATCAGGTCCGACGAGGTCGTAGTGGCCTTCATGCACATGAGGACCAATCACATCGACATGCAGGAAAGCTTGTTTGATCAGTTCTTCCATACCCTGATAGAATGTTAGCATTGGACTTGAACTCGTTGTTGGTGGGACATGCCTTCCAAGTCTTGCATAGTTCCCACGGAAAGCTAAACTTGCGGCCAACGGCGTCCTTGAACTTGATCGGGGCCTTTGGAGCATCGGAGGGCTTCAGCTTCGCAGCTTCTTCTTCCGCGGCCTTCTTTCCCTTTTCAAGCTCCTCTGCAGCAGCCTTTGCCTCTGCCAAAGCCTTCTCATGGGCCTTCTTGGTCTCTTCGGCTTCCGCGGCCGCCTTCTTCTCGGCCTCCTCGCGTGCCTTTTGCGCTGCTTCGAGCAGTGACTTTGCCTTTTCCGCAGCGGCTTTCTTCTCTTCGGCAATCTTGGTGGCCTCTGCATCTGCGGCTGCCTTTTCGGCTGCACGAGCCGCGTCCGCGGCCGCCTCACGCTTGAGTTGCTCGTCTTTCTGGGCAAGGATAAGGCTCTCGAGCTTGGCGAGCTTATCCTCGTCGCCCCTCTTCTTTGCCTCGGCAGCTTCCTGTGCAGCCTTCTCAGCCGCCTCTTTCTTTGCCTTCTCCTTCTCTATTTTGGCTTCTTGCTGAGAGATGAGCAGGTTCTCAAGGCGATCAAATTTGGCCAGCTCGGCGTCTCTTCTCGCCTTCTCGGCTGCCTTTCTCTCTTCCTCCTCTTTGCCTAGCAAGAGCTTCTCAAGCTTAGAGAGCATGCCCTCTTCTTTTGGGTCGGGTTGCGGAGATTGTTGAGGCGGTGGCGGAGGCATCATGGCCATGGGGTGCATCTGTTGCATGAGCTGCTGGTGCATGGGCTGCTGCATGAGTTGCTGCTGCATCTGTTGTTGCTGCATTGGCTGTTGCATTGGCTGCTGCATTGGCTGGAGCTGCATCTGCATAGCCGGAGTTTGAGGGGGCTGGGGTTGTGGGGGTGGTGGGGGTGGAGCAGGCGCGGCGGGCGGATGGTGTTCTTCTTCGGGCTGGGGCTTCGGGGTAGGGCGCTTCGAGGGAGGGTGCTGCGGCGGAGGGGAGGGATGCTGTGCATGTCCATAAGGCGGATACATGTGAGGCGGCATGCCATACGGCGGGGCGCCGTATGGTGGGTAGTAGCCCATTGGCGAATAAGGCATCATGTCCCCCGGGGGCGCTGGCGGCATGGAGTTGCGATGGCCTCTGCGTGGCGGACGCGAGTCCTGATGGCGCGAGTCCTGGTATTCGGGAAAGTAGCCGGCTCGCGGATCTGCAGCCGAAGGGGGGCCCTGGGTAAAGGGATTCTGGCCATTGGGCGCAAAGGGATTCTGGGCATAGGCGGCGTGTGTGTCGTGGCCAAACGGAACCAGCTGGCCCGCAGGCGACTGGGTGCCGCCGCCGGGGAAGGCATATGGGAAGCGTGGATCCGACATCAAGCTTGGGGCGTAGCCGTTGGGGGCATGCTGGGGAATGTGGCCCCAGCCAGCACTGGGATGGCCCGGAGGGTGGCCAGGGCGGGCCGACGGGGCGTATGGGTAGTCGTCGTCGTCATCCTCGCCGTCGAGAGGGTCCTGGTGGTGGACGGATTGGGGCCTTGGCCGCCGCGGCCTGCGTGCGCGCTCCAGCTTGCTGCGGCTGCGGCTGCGGCTATGGCTCGGGAGGCGCGAGGGAGGGTCTGGTACGGGGGCTGCGTGGCGCGAAGAGGCTCGGTCGCGGTGCGAGGGCTTGGGTCGAGGTGCTCGCGGGGGGGCTACAGCAGGTGGGGGGATCGCGTGGTGCGGCGCAGGCTGACGGTGGACAAGGCGAGGGCGCGAGGCAGAGTCGGAAGGGTTGATCTCGTCGATGTAGTCCCACGAGCCCTCGTCCTCTTCGTTGTCGTCTGTGTCGTCCTCTGGGATGTCGTCGTCGCTCTGCTCCTCCTCGGCGTCTTCGTCGGTCGCGTCCGAGGTGCTGTACTCGTCCTCGCTGGCCGAGACTACCTGGATGCCGGCCGAGTCGTCGTCGGTGAAGTCGTCGTCGTCGTCTTCGAAGGCGCCCGTGTGGTTGTTGACAGTGATTCCCTTCCGGAGTCTGATGGCCACGTTAGTGTCGCCCTTGACATGATAGCGGCGCGACGCAGCCTGGGGCAGGGCGCGACCGTGGGGCAGATGGGCTAGGACTAACGGCATGACCTTGTCCGGGCGGCGGGGTGCGGGCGATGGGATGGATGGGAGGGGAGGGGAGGGGATGGGATGCAATGCAACGGCCAAGGTGGAGCAGTCGAGGGGCTGCGAAGTGCGGGCGCGAGGGCCAGAAGCGCTGCACTACAACAGTCTGTACAGCAGTTACAGCAACGACACACGCTGGGTGCGACCGGCAGACGGCGGTCGTGCGGGACAGTCGCTGTCTTGGGGCGGGCAGGAGAGCAGAGAGCGCTGGGCGGCTGAGCGGGTGAAGCGAGTCCAGCACTGCAGTTGGGTTGGGCCGCTGCCGTTGTGCTAGCGCGTCCACCTGGCCAACACGGAAAAGGCGATGCTGCCCCAACTCTCCAACTCTGATGCAGATGTCGGGCAAAGCTGTGTGCCGACACGTGCATGGTCTGGCGACGGGCCGTGGATGTAGCCGTGGGCAGACGCAGCTGGAGTCCGACGACGACGACGGCCATCTGCCTCTTAACCTCACCCAACCCGCCTCGCACTGCTGCGAGTTATCCACGCCTCGTCTAGGCGGCTACGTGTCCAGCTCAGCAGCCTCACTGACCGCCTGGCTGCCCGACTCAAATGCACTCATGCCAACGGCCACGTGTAGCGCCCACTGCTTGCTTCTTCGACACCAACGTCACCGGTGCGGCAGTCGACTTGGCCTAGGCTGTGGGCCTGGCGTGCAACGAGTTCCCGCCCACCATCACGACACCCAGCGTCAAGACAGCAAGCTCAGAGCCATTCATCACGCATACCCTAGCCATCTGTGAGACCGAGTCTCGCTGCACCCAGTGTAAGAAGGCGACCAGAAGTCGTCACTAAATGCGTCATGAGAATTGGTATCTAATATGCATCCACAAACGCCTCGCAATGCAAGTGACTTCTCGCCTATGCTTCCTAACCCTCCTCCTCGCCCTCAGTTGTGCCGTTTGCCAGGCTTCTTCTCGGTACCTCGAAAACGTGAATGCCGTTCTTGGCCTTTGCAGACATCCATCTGGCTAACCTGGGCTCCTTGCCCACAGCAGCCACCACGCACAGCCCATCCTTGCCTCTGTCTCCTCTCTCCTGAACTGCAAGACCATTCACAATGCCTCGTATGAGAATAGCATCGTCCCTAGAGCTGCCATTGACCATGGACTCGTCTTCCGCAATCGGCACACGTCCTATCTTGCCCGCGGGCTCAATGCTCTTCTTGTCGGCTGTAATCCTCCAGGCGCGTATCCAGCCGTCCCAGCTCGCTGTGAGGATCAAGTCGGCAAAGGGAACGGTAGCAAGCGCAGTCACGTAGCGCGGTAGCCGCGGACCGGGCTTTGTCGATGTTGCGGCGTCGTCGTTGGCTGACATTTGCTCGGGCGAGAGCGGTGGATCGCGGCCATGGGTAAGTGGATATGTAAAAAGGGGCTTCTTCCGGTTGACAGACCACAACGACAAGGCTCCATTGTCCGATGCTGTGACAAACAAGCCGGCGTCGAGAAGGCCGACGCAATCGATGGAGCCTTCGGCATATGCCATGGGCGCATCGTCGAGGTTGGCGCCGACGTCTTGATCCTGTTTGTCGTCTCCGTCAACATTCTTGCCAAATCGGCCTTTGCGCAGCTTGTCCAAGCCCTTTTGCCTGGCCGTACCGCCTCCGTGGAAGACGAGCTGGTTTTCCTCGACGACCCTCCACAGGCGCGCAGTGCGATCGCGGGCGCCTACACTGACGCATGTCTCTTGGTTCATCTCCAACCCGCCTGCGACACCAATGACGGCGTCCTGGTGTCCGACCAGTGTCTCAATGTACGCAGATTCAGGCGCACTCCAGACAATGACTGCTCGGTCTGCGCCACCAGAGAAGAGCTGCTCGGTGCCCCTCCGGAAGGACAGTGAGAGAACGGCATCTCGATGGCGAGTAAAGAGGTGTCGGGGCGTGAGGGTGTCGGCGTCCCAGATGACCAGGCGCGCATGCACATCGCCCGTGGCCAGGTACTTTCCCGAGTCGGAGATGGCTATAGACACAATCTCGCCCGTGTGACCCAGAAAGGCGCGGTCGCCCTTTTTGTTCTTGTTTCCCTTGCGCCACAGGAGCCTCTTGGGAGTGGTGCGCGGCGTCAGGTTGGACGGTCGGTTGGGGTCGGGCGCATACGATTTCGGGTCTGCAATTGCCCACTTCTCTACGACGAGATCCTTGCTGATGGTCCAGGCATGCGGCAGCTTGACAGCGCATCCGGTGGTGGCTTTTTGCAGCCCTGAGTAGGCCGTGGCGTGTGATGCATATTCAAACCCAAGCTCAGCAGCGATGGACCGGTATATCCTGCCCTTGCCCTCCGCAACATCTTCCTTGAGCCGCTCGGCGATCAGGTCCTTGTCGATCTGCTCGGCGTCGAAGCCCACGTCCTCCTCGACCTCGTTGCGGATGTTGTCGAGATAGCGCTCGGCCAGCCTGAGGCGCTTGTCCGCCGCCGTCTCGTGCTCGTCTTCCGAAGTGCTAGAGCCGCTGTCTGTATCGTCGCCGCCGTCGAACGTGGGTGCGCCGTCGCCCTCGGATGTGTCGCTGCCGCTGATGGACTCCTCGCGCTGCATGCGGCGAGCATGCGCGTCTGTGGTGCGTCGTTTGGGGGCACCGGCGGTGGCTTCGCTGCGCTTGCGTTTCCGCTGTGAGGCCGGCGCGGTGAAGAAGGACGACGACATTGCGGTTGCGGGTGTGGTTGCAGGAATTTGATCGGCCAACTTTTTTCGAAGGCTAACTTTCGCCGCGGAAATGGCGTCTTGGTCCAAGCTCGCTCACATACATGGACAACACCAAGGCCATCGCCGTAGCCATCACCACCGACGTCTCCCATTCCGACACTCACTCCACCCAACGCGGACAGACCCTTTCGCTGGCTGCGCACACATTCACGCCGTCTTGACTCTGCAGCAAACTCGGCTGCCTTAAAGTACCGCCCGCCGCCCTCACGCGTGCCATCACCTCCGCCTCCACACGCCGCCGCTCCTCCGCAACGTCACCCACGCCGCCGCACATGTCCACCATGAGCGGAAGCGGCGACCAGGAGCGCGAGCACGCTCTCGAGGCCTACAAGTCCAAGCTGCTCGAGTCTAGAGAATGGGAGGCCAAGCTCAAGGCGCTGCGACTGGACATCAAGGGCCTGCAGCACGACTTTGACGTATCCGAAGACAACATCAAGGCGCTGCAGAGCGTCGGCCAGATAATAGGAGAGGTGCTGAAGCAGTTGGACGAGGAGCGATGTACGTGCACGTGTGCATCCTGCCAAAAGACGCCACACTAACGTCGCCGCAGTCATTGTCAAGGCATCCTCGGGGCCCCGTTACGTCGTCGGATGCCGGTCCAAGGTCGACAAGGCCAAGCTCAAGCAAGGCACACGCGTGGCCCTCGATATGACGACACTCACCATCATGCGCATGCTTCCCCGCGAAGTCGACCCGCTCGTCTACAACATGTCGCTCGAAGACCCAGGGCAGGTCAGCTTCGGCGGCATCGGCGGCCTGAACGAGCAGATTAGGGAGCTACGCGAGGTCATCGAACTGCCGTTGAAGAACCCCGAGCTGTTTCTGCGGGTAGGCATCAAACCGCCAAAGGGAGTGCTACTCTACGGACCGCCAGGCACGGGCAAGACACTCCTGGCACGCGCCGTGGCGAGCAGTCTCGAGACAAACTTCCTCAAGGTCGTCAGCTCTGCCATTGTCGACAAATACATCGGAGAATCGGCGCGTCTCATCCGTGAGATGTTTGGGTACGCAAAGGAGCACGAGCCCTGCATCATCTTCATGGACGAGATTGATGCTATTGGCGGTCGTCGCTTCTCCGAGGGAACGTCGGCAGACCGTGAGATTCAGCGAACCCTCATGGAGCTGCTGAACCAGCTCGACGGCTTCGACTACCTAGGGCAGACCAAGATCATCATGGCGACGAACCGACCCGACACGCTCGACCCCGCTCTGCTTCGCGCCGGGCGTCTTGACCGCAAACTCGAAATCCCCCTACCCAACGAAGTGGGCCGTCTCGAGATTCTGAAAATTCACTCTGGCAGCGTAGTGACGGATGGCGAGATCGACTTTGAGAGCATTGTGAAGATGAGCGATGGCATGAACGGTGCCGACCTTCGCAACGTTGTCACCGAGGCGTAAGTGTCTCTTCCGTGTAACTGTGACATGGCTAACACATCGCAGCGGCCTCTTCGCCATCAAAGACTACCGAGACTCGATCAACCAGGACGATTTCAACAAGGCAGTGCGGAAGATGGCCGAGTCGAAGAAGCTAGAGGGCAAGCTGGACTACCAGAAGCTATGAGCCAGCACCTACGCTTGGATGGTAATGATGATGTGAAGATTAGCCATGGGCATCATGTACGATAGCATCATAGAAAGAGGCTGGAGCAATGATTCGTCTGCCCCACTCTGTTTATCCGATTCGTGATGAGTCCAATGCGTACATACATTTCCTCGCACAGCGCCAGAAGAGCAGGCGATGCCCTTGCGTTATGATAGCACTTGAAATTGAAACAGGAGAAAAGAAAGCAATGGGTGGGCTTTCCACACCGTCTGCGAACATGACAACAGTATTCTGCTGAGGCGTGATCACAATGCATGGATACCCGTAAACGGCGTGCTAGCGTACCTGACGTATCCCGCAAAACTCTCCGACTGTCCGACAAGCGCGTGTGATAGTGCAACGTCACGCGTTTAGACGCGGCATCATTCCAAGGTTCGATTATTCCAAGCTTGGGCCTGCGACAACCAACCCGCACCACCCCGGCGGTCTCAATTGCATGCCCATGATGGAAATGGACGGGTCTCAGTCGCCGAGCAAGGCGAAGCGCTCGCGTACCGAAATGGAGGCTGACAGCGCCGTCTCTGCAAAGAAAGCTCCTGTGCAGGCTCTGGACGACGGTATGTCCCTTGTGCATCCGTTGCGCGTCAAGTTCCTAACAACCTCCCCAGACGATACTTCCTCCTCCGACGATGACTTTGGTCCCGCCCTTCCGTCTTCAGCGCCGAAGCGAAAAAAGCGCAAACTGCCCTACGAGAAGCTTTACGTCGCTGCGCTGCCCGGCGCGACCCGCTACTCCAAATCGCTAATGCACCGCGAGCAATTGTGCTTTACCACCTTTACCCCCCACACCGACTTCCTCATAACGAGCTCTGTCGACGGCGTGGTCAAGTTCTGGAAAAAGGACTTTGGCGGCGTAGAGTTTGTCAAAGAATTCAGGGCGCATACCGGCGAGATCAAGTCTGTCAATGTGAGCGCCGACGGCCGTAGCTTTGCTACCTCCGGCTCGGACAAGACAATCAAGATCTTCGATGTCGTCACCTTCGATCTGCTGGCCATGCTGAGCGTCGAGTACACGCCTAGAGCGGTTTGCTGGCTGCACGGCCGAGGCGCAAGCTTTCCTCAACTGGCCGTCAGCTCCGAAGAAGACAGTTGGATCCGCATTTACGATGGCAGAGGGGAGAATCCAGAGCCGTTACACATGCTCAGGAGCATTCACAGGGCGTCAGTGAACCTAATGGCATACAATAGCGAATTCGACTGTGTTGTGAGCGTCGATCAAGGTGGTATGGTGGAATACTGGAGGCCCAATGGAAACTTTGAGAAGCCAGACAATGTTTGGAGGCTGAAGAGCTCTACCAGTCTGTTCGACTTCAAGAAGTCAAAAAGTGTGCCCTCGTCGCTTACCATATCTCCCACGGGGAAGCAGTTTGCGACGCTTTCATTCCCGGATCGCAAGGTCCGCGTCTTCGACTTTGCCACCGGCAAACTTCATCGCACGTACGACGAATCAATCGAGACCATCACCAGCATGCAACAGGCTGGTACCGCTGTCCAGCATCTGGAAGACATGGAGTTTGGTCGACGCCTAGCCATCGAAAGAGAGCTCGACCAGCCTATGGCGAGGTGTCGCATGAATGTGACATTTGATGAGACAAGCAATTTCATCCTGTACGGCAGCATGTACGGCGTCAAAGTGATCAACACACTGACCAACAAGCTCGTGAAGCTGTACGGCCAGGAAGAATCCATCAGACCGCTATGGCTGTGCCTCTACCAAGGGCAACCAGAGAAAAAGGGTGTTGTCACTGTCGAAATGGCAGCGAGCGAGAACCCGTTACTACAGGAAGCCGAGGCCAGAGATGCCATGCTCGTCACTACAGGTTCTGGCAAGGTCCGTTTCTACATGTACACTAACGATGCCAGCGCTACCAAGTCGACCCGTGATGTGCAGAACGAAAAGCCTCGCGTTGCTGCCTCCAGCAAACAAAGAGACGACAAAGCACTCGCCGCAACAGGCACTACAGCTACTCTCCATACCACCTACGGCGATGTTACCATCCGTCTCTTCCCGGACGCCGCTCCCAAGGCCGTGGAAAACTTCGTCACACACGCGCGCAACAACTACTACAACAACGTCATATTTCACCGCGTGATCCGCAAATTCATGATACAGACTGGTGACCCACTTGGTGACGGCACTGGTGGAGAGAGTATTTGGGGCAAGGAGTTTGCAGATGAGTTCTCCAACTTGAGACACGACAAAGCCTACACAGTGAGCATGGCGAATGCCGGCCCAAATTCGAACGGAAGTCAATTCTTCATTACCACCGAAAAGACGGTAAGTCCTTGTCTTCTCCTTTACTTTCAATTTCACGATGAGGCGGTGCGCTGACTGTGACATGTATGCAGCCCTGGCTTGACAACAAGCATACCATCTTCGGACGAGCGATTGCTGGGATGGATGTTATTCACAAAATCGAGAATACCAAAGTATACAAAGAGAAGCCGGAGGAGGATATTAAGATCATAAGCATTTCCATTTCTTGAAAACGCGGTCTCGAGACGGACGCCCGAGCTCATTGCGTGGAGCAACGTCATGCTTGTACATTAGCTTGGATGGTCATGTGGGCTGAACATTTGCAAAGCTCCGGTATCTACTGGCACTACCTGAGGTTGCGCGTATGATGGTAAACAGGGAATTCAGACTGCAGGTGTCACATTTCATGTCTGCTGCATGGTCTGCAAGTTCGATACACTGACCACTTCTTGTTATTCCCCAGCTACTAATAATTCGTGCAAGTCTCGATACACGTTCTATTGCTTCAAAGGCCAGCCCACAACCAATGCAAGCACTGTCCCTCCATAGCAGAATGCCAACCCAACCGTGCGCCTGAACCCGCTATTCATTTCAAACGCCTGATAATGAGAAAAATTGCACGTCGTTGCTATTCAAGATCCTGGTATCATATGCGAACGAATGCGAGTGCGCCAATGCCTTTCATGACGCCCCGTTGTCCCAAACCACGCAAAGAATACCGAATGATAAACCCATACACAGAGAGCAGGGGCTCGTAAGGATAGTGCCGTCCCTAGGTGCGAAAACAAGCAGTTGTAAGTTTGATACTTGAAAAGGTGGTTTTGTACGATGCATGACTACTTTGCGACACCTTGGGAAGAAGAGCTGCGTCCCACGGAATGTTGTGCAGGCGCACTAGTGATAGAAGTGCGCTTTTGAGTCCTGACAACGTCGAGTTTCTTCTTAAGAGCCCGTTGCCGGCTTCTCATTTGTTCAAGGACTGCGTTGGTTAGTTGGGTACACTTTGGGGACACTGTAGCGAGACTTACGCTTCTGGATCGAGCGCCGATCTTCGCCGTCGAGGCCATTAATCTCCTCGGCATCAGCCTTCTCGTTGGACGATTCTTCTTCCTCTTCAAGAACAGCTTGAAGCATCGTGATGGCAGTCCAGTAGTTGATATCGCAGTCCGCCAGGTTGTGTCCAGTGAGTTCATCAATGGCTGCCTGGCGACTCATCTCTAGCGACCGGTCATATAATAGTTTCTCAGCGGTAACACCAGTCGTAAGTAGAATGTTCTCCGCGGAACCTACAGCAGTTGCAGAACTGGATGCCGCCGATTGATTGTGAGGATGGCTTGGATGATCTGCCGGTAGCTGCCCCTGTGCCTGCTTGAGCTTACGTGCGACAATCTCAGATTTGACGCAGCATTCGTTGAATCGATCTCGCATCCATGAGACCACCTGACCCAGCTTTGCATTGGTTCGGCTTGTTCCGTCGGGGCCACTATTACGGCGGGCGCGATTCCAGTAGCTGCCAGTCAGGTCCATAGCCTTGTTCAACATTGCCAACGTCTTGACGAAGAGTACCAGCGCTTCCTCGGAAATGATGAGAATAGTATCAGGCGTCAAATCTTCGTCGTCATCGTCATCGTCGATCACATCGCTGTTGGGCTTGCGAGCAACGCCAGTGGAACCGACTCCTAAAGCTGGGTCGCTTGGTGCAACCGGAACAAGCTGACTGTATTTGACTTCAGCGAAGCCATATACAACGTGGCTGAGCTGGGCCAGATCCTCAATCCTTTTGACCGTCATGGTATCTTCATCTTTGCCAACGGATTTGCCTCCATCGCCGACCATTAGCATGCTGCTTTGCGCAGTGGGATAGGCTGGGAATGCGGAATAGCCCTGTGGGGGTGAGACGCCCTTCATGACCGGCGGAGACAGACCAAGCCCTCGGATATTGACCATGTTCATAGCCTTGGAAAGAGCAGAGGTGGCGGTTTCAAAGCTTGGGCGGTATTGTCGCCGGCTGTAAGAAGCTGTGCGCTGGTGCGTAATGGTAGGCTTTTGCTGAATCTGGATGGCTTTCGAGGGGACTGCGCCAGTGGTTGATGTTGGCGACCCTTGCGTTGTCGATCGTCGCTTCATTGCTGCTTCCCGGTGGAGGGGACGATCCCGCTGTGTTTGTGGACTATTCGCAATCTCGTCTGCCAGTGCGTCAATCTCCACACGCCGTTTTTCCACAAAGACAAACCCCTCGTCAAGCGCGTTATCTTGTGCTGCTCGCTCTGCCGCCTCTTTCAACACGTTTGCTTCCGTCCTCTGTGGGATTCGCTCGCGATCCAGGTGCTCCTTGAGACCGATGTATGGCGGGCCTTGTTCGTCGCGAGAGTACTTGCGCCTGTGGCTGGTGGCAGTAGGTGCTGTCGTCTGGTCTTGCAGCGTCGCAGTACGTCCTGGTGCGGTTGCAGCGTTGGTGAGCGTAGGCCGACGATGCTCACGCGTTGGAGTGCGTCCGTCGTTGGGCTCAATAGGGGCGTTACTAGCTCGTCTTGCAGGCAGATATTGCGGTGGAGTGCCTGAGAAGTTGCCGGATACAGGTCGAGAAGCCGGCCGTGAAGGTGGTGTTGTCCCAAGGCCTGTCGTCCTGTCCCTGGTCGAGATCGAGTATGGACTGTCAGTAGGCCTAAATTCCAGCTCGAGGGGCGCCTTGTGGACTAGCTGGGGTGGATCAATGGGTGGTTCTAATACGGAGGTTTGCATGCGCTCAGACGCTTGCATAGAACCCGGAAGGTCCTCATCGACCATGTCTGGAATCTCATCGCGAATGACGGCATCTGAGAAGAAATGCTCGTATGACATGCGTTCGGTTGGCTTTCGCTTCAAGAGTGCGCGGATAAGGGTCTTCATGGCCCTGGTGCAGACGAGGCCTTCTGGAAATCTGACCTGGTCCTTGCGCTCTTCAATCTTGCGCAGTAGCTCTACGTGGTTGTTCGCCCTGAATGGCGGCCGGGCGCACATCATTTCGAAGAGCACAGTTCCCACAGACCACAGGTCGGCCTTTGCGTCGTACTTTTCATACCGCAGAATCTCAGGTGCCATGTAGAGGGGAGAGCCACACAGGGTTTCGGCCAGCGAGGTAGTCGGCAGAATTCTAGCGAAGCCGAAATCAGCAATCTTGAGCATGGGCAGCGAGGCGATGCCGGTGGCGGGTATCAAGGAATTGGCGCCGGCAGCCAGAGGCATGCGTTCGAGGGTGCCACTCTGCGAGTAAAAGATGGAGGAGGGGTTGAGGAGCAGGTTCTGGGGCTTGAGATCACGATGAATGTAGTTCTTGGACCGCAGGAATTCCAGGGCGCTCGCCATCTGCTTGGCAAAGTGGCGGACGACAACCTCGTGCAGGCCGCCAACGGTCGGGTTCGGGTACTTTTCTATCATGCGCTGCGTCTGCGGGTGGTTTACGAGGTCGGCGCGCTTCTTGATAAAGGCTGACAGGTCGCCGAGCTCGCAGAACTCCATGATGATGTGCATGCGGGACGGCGTCTCGTGGCAGTCGATGAGCGAGACTATGTGCGGGTGGTGCAGACTGCGCAGAATGGAGATTTCCGAGACGAGGTTGTCCTTGAGCTTCTTGTTGAGCTTGTTCATGTTGACCGACTTGATGGCGACGGACTGGCGCTTCTCCTGTGCGGCGAGACAGTTAGCACTCGGTGCACGCCCCGGGCAAGGGAGGGCAGCAACGTACAATGTGAATGCCGCGGTAGACTTCGGCGAAGCTGCCCTTGCCAATGTGATGCAGGCGCTTGAACTTTCCGATGACCTGCTCCGAGCCCGTGGCTGCGGGCGTCGACACTGGCGGCGACGCGCCCGACCGCCTGGGGGCGAGCGGGTTGGGGGGTGTTGCCATGGTCGGCGGCGCTGGCTGAGCAGCCGGGCGTCAGCTACCAGCGAAGACGTGGGTACAGCGCGGCCGTGAGGGCGTTGGACATGGGCTGGCGGGAGGCGGGCGGTGGGCGGTGGGCGGTGGTCGAGGGCGGCCGATGGTGGTGATGGATGGCCGAGGGACGGGGATGCAGGGCGCGACGAGCAGCTGGGCGCGGGAGAGAAGAGGTTCGGCGCAGGGCGGCAGAGACGAGTGGGAGGGTATGTAGGGTATCGCGAGCGCAGCGTGTCGGGGGAGCGAGGAGCACCACAGGCAGTACAAGAGGCCGACGCCGTGGCTCGAGGCAGGCGTGCGCGTGTCACATGCAGGAAGCCGGCCGGGATGCTTGATAACGACGCGTGCCCCTCATGCGCTAGCACCACATCGCCCGCCTGCACGCTCCAACATGCCTCTTGTCTGGTCGCACGCATTCTGAATGCAAGTCATGCTCCCCTGCGCGAACGACCATGTGGCCGGCTTCATGGTCGGGTCGACCCGTCTATCTACGCCGTACCTGCAGCCCGCCTGATGCGGCGGCGTCGACTGCCTACAGCCTGACACCCCTCACAAGCACCCATAGTATCACTGGCACGATCACGTTGTCGTTGCCGCCTGTGAGGACCGCCTCGTTGAGGCTTGCGCCCGTCGCGCACAGAGCCGCCTTGCCCAGCGTGAGCAATGCGTCGTGAGCCCACTCGCCCTCTGTCCTGTGCCCTGCCGCACCGCTTTCCCACCCGACGCGGAGCCACACTCTACTTACCACGAGTCCAGCCGACACTGCGACTGCAAACGCCAAGGACCCTTCCAGGGACTTGCCGCCTGCCCAGGGCCATTTCCGCCGCCCGTAGCGCCGCCCGACGAGGGATGCTGCTGCGTCGCCCATGCCCACACATATAACTCCCGCCACCATACTCACGTCCCTGTCTTCCACCTCCCAACCTTGCCACGGCTCGTCGCCAGCCCGTTCCACTCCTGCGAGCGATAGCCACAGCGGGATCGCACACCCAATCAAGAGGAAGATGTGCGACACCACCACGGGGCCTCGGAGATCGCGGCCATCCACGTACGGCGTCAGGAACCTGGCAATGGGCTTGGACAGCGGCGGAAGCTGCGAGGCGCGAATCAGATCGAGGAGGAGGAATATCGCAAGTACCAGTGCAAGCGCCAGCGCAACAAAACAAGGGTCGATGAAGATGGTCGGCAGGAGCATCGCCACCATGGTGCCGTGGAACACCTTTCTGCGTGTGTCGACTTCTACCACTGCAGAAAGCGAAAAGACCGCTACGAGGCCAGCGAGTATGGTTCCTGCACAGTACACGCACAGCAAGAGACGCGTATTCGCTTCTCCCAGTACTATGCGACGAACATATTCCGCCAACGACAGATAGTGTGTGAGCCGGGCCATGTCATCTGCGTGCCGTCTTGTCGGCAGAGGAACCCACCAGTTCAAATCCCACGTGAACACTTCCCACCGCACGCGTGATACATTGCCGAAGAGGTAGCTGATGGCCCATCCAAAAGGTTCGTGTTGGTGAAGAGCATATTTGCCGATACTATACCGAATTGGTCCCAGTATCAGGCCTACCACAATCACGTAGAAGTATCCAGCGTAGAGCCACTTCCTCCTGGTAGCTTCGGTGGGCGTGAGCGATAAGTAAGACTGCACAATCGATCCCGACTGTCTTCGGTTCGAATATCGATGCTGTGACGTATGGTCTTCAGCAACGAGGACTGGGAGGGTATTCCTACGCTTACGTCCACTGTTAGGAGTGGACCCTGCTGCAGAAGTAGACTGCTGAAAACCAGTCTTTGTCGCTTCGGCGGCGGACCGCGGCTCGCTGCCCTCCATGCAGGGTCGGATGTGTCTGACCGAGTCTAAAACGTTGACTTTAAGGCTCTTGGTCTTTTGGAGGGGCTTGTCGAATCTGGGTTCTTCATCCGCATCACTGTCACTCACATCTTTCCAGGAATCGCTTCCATCGCGTTTGGATCCCAGACTACGGGCCAAGACCTGCAAGAAGTTCTGTCGAGCTCGAATGACTTGGCCAGCACGTCGAAGCCTCCATCGCGGAATGCGTGCAAGTGCAACGCCCCACTTCAAGATGTTGCCGCAGAGCAAAAACACCCCCAGCCCGCCTAGCCACAGTAAGACACCGAGTATGGCTGCTTGAGGGGTGTCTGAGAACAAGAGGAGGTTGATAAGCCCAATTGAAAGCAGGTGCAGCTCTGCTGGTAGAAGGCTCGTAGTGGTGAGGTGGTATAGCGGCGGTAGCAGCGCTTGATGCAGAGCAAACAACGTCACCAGAAGTTCGGGATCTAGACCTTGGTTAGGCGGGGGTAACTTGAGTTTGTATGGTGTCTGTGCAAACAGCCGAGACGGTATGTCGGTGTTCTCGGCAGCGATCAGGGGCATGATGGAGACCAGCCAGTGCAGAGGAGAGTAGCCCAAGGTAGCGCTCCTGAAGGGAATAAGTCTGGCTGGCAACGCAGCTAAGCCGAGCAACATGTTGGGTAGAAGAGGCTTTGGTGATGAGGCAAAGAGTGACAGCGCAATGAGGACGGGCAGTATTGGGGGGTAGAGGATGGTGGCAGGATCGAAGGCGGCTGGTAGATGTATTCGACGGCCAAGCCGGAGACGAGAGTGATTTCTCCATGAGTAGTACAGAAGACGAAGCGGATACAGTCCCAAGACGCCGGCCATGATTGCAACGTGCGTCAACAATTCTACTAGACACGGGTTAACGACCTTGGGCCCATGCGTGGGGGGTGAGCTGACCTCTATGCCATGCCAGCAAATTGACCCAGCAGTCGCAACCGCGGACGGCGAGCGTGGCAATGCCCGCGAGCAATGCAGTTTCGGTCGTTCGCCTGACCAGCTCGTTGCGCCGCCGCTGGAGATACTTTTGCTTGGCCCTCCTCGCCTCGTCGTCGTCGCTGTGGTATGCGTCTCCCTTGCGCCTCGTCCGGTTGGTGCGAGCGAAGTAGCCCTCGAAGAGCTTTCTCCCCTCGTCGTCGATCTGTGTGGGAGTGAGCAGCGGACTCGCCCATTCGTCTGGGCCCGACGTCCGCGATTCGCGGAGGCCTTTGTGCGGTCGCAGGGGAGGAGCAGGCAGCGCCTTGACGAGGCTGTAGCCCTCGTCGTCGGCTTCGGTGCCGCTTTCGCTCGGGGAGTGCGGTGCCCGTTTCCTGCGTGTCCTGCCGTCCTTGTCGTGCATTGTCTTGCCTGGAGGCTCGGAAGAGGGTCGCGACTGCGAGGGCCGAGGGGCGCGATGCGTCGGGCCTGGTGACTGCCTCTGTGTCTGGTCTCCGTGACGCAGGTATGGATGGGGTGAGCGGCGGAACTGCTCGAGCTCTACCGTGTCATCTAGCGCGAGCGCGTCTGCGTCTGCGTCTGGGTTCGCGTCTGCGCGTGTGCCGGATCGCGGCATCCTTTGCGCCATGACGGCTCTGGCGGCTGCGCGCAACTCGATACCGAGCTTCCGACAACCCTTGCAAGTATCGTGGAGGCTGGCGCTGTGTCTATTGCGATACAATGCTCGAGCGCCACAAAGTCAACGTGAGGTGGTGGCGTTCCGATTGTACTCTTCACAGAGCCACCTGCATGGCCGAACTGGCGGTCCCACGTTCGGCAAGCTGACGTAGCCACCCTTCTGGACAGATTCATGGTACATGCTAGCTTCATCACGCACCGGCTCCCTGGGTATCGCGCACTCTTATTCATAGCGTTGGCGGCATGGGTCTTTGATTTCTTCATCTATATTGTACAGCCATTTCTCACAACAGTGCACCGACAGGGGCGCCTACTGCAGATACTTGTGTTCCTTCAACCACGTCTTGACATCGTCCGCATCCCTCTCAAGCCATGCGGCTTTGGCGCTGATGGCGTCGATGCTCTGGGACAGCGCCATATCAAAGCCCTTGGTGCTCTTGCCCTTGAAGAACGCCTCAATGTCCTCTATGTGTTCCCGGTGGGTGAAGCCTGATGTTGTAATGGCAACCACCGAACTTAGCATGCTCAGGCTAGGGGGGAGCCTTCTCTCCAGCTCCTCCCAGTTATCCTTGACCCACTTCCAGAGCGCATGACAGCCCTCCGCGTGTGACCTCAATGCTGCAATGGGCAAGTAGATGTCTTGGCCCTTGACTTCGTCGCTGAGAGCCATGGCAAGCGTGCGCTGAATGAGCTCTGGAGACTTGGCACGGCCTAGTGCGCGAAGAGCCGAGTTGCGCTCGTCGCTTGTAGCGGCATTCCGAGTCTCGTTGACGATGACATCGTACTGCGTCTGGTCAGCCTGCATTCCATTCATCCTCGTAGCACTGCTTACCTCTTCTTGCCCACCATTCGCTAGCACAATGGCATACACGCTGCCGCGGATGTTGGGGTGAATGGCAGACTTGTCGCCTGCCTTGAACTTGTCGAACATGTCAAATGATGCTTTGGTAATCTCTTCGTCGCCAGCGATACCGGCAGCACCAAACATGAGACCCTTGAACTGCTGCTCGATGTGACCGTCTTTTTCATTGAATGTCCATCCCAGCTCATGTGCCTTCTCTGCGCTGAGCTCCAACTGGAACTTCTTCAGAGCGTCCCGGATCTTCTGGTCCTCAAACATCCATGCACCCCGGAGGGAACTAATACGACCCGTGATCTCTCCCCAGACGACGAACTCTGCTTCGTGTTTGAAGCTGTCAAGGAGCGAGAGTATACCAGACGTTTTCTGGTAGCCAGATGCCGCCAGCGAGCCTGCGTCAGCAATCATGCCAGCTCGATCCTCAACGGTCAAGAGGCCCTCCTTGGCCGAGATGCCCAGCTTCCGTAGGCGCTCTGGCGTGTACGAGGTCCGGTAGAGGCCTGAGTGGTCCGCATTAAGCTTGAAGAAGTCGAGTTCCTTGAGCTTAAAGTCGGCTTCACGATCGAAAAGTGTCAAGTCTTCGTCAACTCCTTCCTTGGTCCGCAGCGCAAGGAATACGGGGTACAGGGTTTGATCCTCCTCTGGCTTGACATCGGCAGTGCGGAGGAAGCGGTTCTGCTTGAGGTGGATGGAACCAGTGCCTTCCGTGACGGTAACGACTGGGAAGCCGACCTTCTTGGTCCAGATGTCCATGACCTTGCCAACATCCTTGCCGCTGGCATCCGCTAAGGCAGCCCAGAGGTCACCAGTCTCTGTGTTGCCATAGGCGTGCTTTTTGAGATACCGGCGGATTCCTTCCATGAAGGTGTCCTCTCCGACATATTTGGAGATCATGCGGATGACACTCGAGCCCTTGGAGTATGAGATGGCATCGAAGATCTGGTTTATCTCGTCTGCGCGCTTTACCGGTACCTCGATGGGATGGCTGCTTCGTAGCGAGTCGAGCGAGAGTGCGCTGGCTAGATTGTCTGTAACATAGCCTTCCCAGACTTTCCAGTCAGGGTAGAAGACATTGCAGGAATACCACGACATCCACGTTGCAAATCCTTCATTAAGCCACAAGCCGTCCCAGAAGTCCATGGTCACGAGATTACCAAACCACTGGTGGGCAAGCTCGTGCTGCACCGTCTCGGCGACGCGCTGCTTGGTAGCTGCCCCGCTGACCTTTTCGTCAATGAGCACGTCGACGACACGATATGTGACGAGGCCCCAGTTTTCCATGGCACCTGCACTGAAGTCGGGAATCGCGACCATGTCCATTTTGGGCAGCGGGAAGGGACTGTCAAAGGTTTTTTCGTAGAATGCCAGCGTCTTTGCCGCCAGCTCGAGCGAAAAGCGGCCGTGCTCAATGTCCCGATCCTTTGGCGCATAGACTCGCACAGGGACGCGGAAGTTGTTTGTCTCGATGTAGTTGAGCTCACCGACAATGAAGCATAGGAGGTAGGTCGACATGAGAGGCGTCGGGCTGAAGGTGACGGCCTTGCGCCTTCCGCCCGAGATGGTGCTTTGGATCGGTTTCTCCGACGCTACGTCCATGTTGCTGAGACAGGTCATCTTCTCATCGGCGATGAGGGTGACGGTGAATTTGGCCTTGAGCGCGGGCTCGTCGAAGCAAGGAAACGCCCGCCTGGCATCTGTGGGCTCCATCTGCGTCGTGGCCATGTATGTGGTGGAGCCGTCGGCAGCCTTGAAGGAGGAGCGGTAGAAGCCGGCCATGTTGTCGTTCAGCACTCCGGCGAAGGCCATGGTGAGCTTCGCCTGGCTACCGCCCGGAATGGTCTGGTCGAAGCTGACCGTGGTCGTCTGCGCATCGTCGTCGGTGGCGACATGGGGCGACTCGGTAATGACTTGCTGGCCGGCCGTGACCTTGGTCGAGTGGATCTTGAGCTCGTTGGTGTTGAGGGCAATGGACGTGGTGTCGTCGACGACATCTAGACTGGCCGAGTGTCAGCAGGGCCCTCCCCACACGGGCGGACGGGCACGTACTCGATGGTGACGGTGCCCTGGTAGGTGAAGTTGGCAAAGTCGGGCTCGAGTGTCAGGTCGTAGTGGACGGGCTTGACGTTGGCGGGCAGCACCTCGCGACCCTTGGTGATGTCGATGGACGCGTGGCCCTCTGCGCCGAAGTGCTTGCACATATTTCGTCGGTGGGAACAGTGCCTTGCGGGGACAAGGGCAGGGTGACGGGAGGGTGGTGGGGGACGAGGGACCGGGCGAGGGCTGTTGGTGGGGGGAGGAGAGAGTCGCGCGTTCGGTGTGAGCGTGTGCAGTAGCGTCCGCCGTGGCTTCAGTCGGCGGCTGGGAGCGGCCAGAAGACGTCCATGGTAGGTGAAGCGGTGCATCTGGCTTCTCGTGTGCTGTGTCGCGACCTGTCCCCTGCGCCGCGAGAGCTCGACGTCCTCCAGCGCTCTCTTCGCGGCCAGATGCAGCCTAGCTCGCATCGGGGCCGTGTCCACTATATAAGCCAGGCCGACGTCGCGTTGCGTTCCGGCACCACGCAAGAAGCTCGACGACGTCTCCCGCTCCTGGGGACGCCGTGTGTTCTGGCACTGCCCCGGCACTGCCAGTCTTGCTAGAGAGAAGCAGCCCTCGTTTGAGCCCTTTTGCAATTCCTGCATGAGCGAAAGGGTATAGAAGTAGGGCTACATTGCTGCGTATCACGGACGAAGTCTCTTCCACGCGGGACCCTCTGCACTGCCTGCCATGCCATGTGATGCCGCACTGCCAGTCGCAGCCTGCACCTCTCGAGTACACTCGCGTTCGCATGCAAGGCGATGTGCGAGAGCAAAATACAGTCCGGAGGCGTCATGGCAGCCTCGTCCAATGATAGCGCACGTGATGTGGATTAGTTAGCTTGGAAATTGGAAAATGGTCTCGCACCAGTTCTCCGCCGCATCACCATCGCCGACAACCCCATTGCTCGCGTCTCCCCCAGCCCCGAGCCAGCTTCCCACGACCATGTTGGCTCGCTCACCACTGCGCACGGCACGCTCCGCCGCCGCCGCCGCCCGCAATGCCTCGAGCAAACCGGTACGCCTCCCGCATGGCCCAGCATCTCCCGGCAGCTGGCGCAAGCTGCGTCGCCGCCCTGCTGGCCCGGCTGCCATACTCGGGCCAGCCCCCGCTTCCATTGAATCATCTGGCTGACCCAGTGCGTGATACAGCGCTTCGCCTCGACATGGTCCTCCGCCGACAGCGCCGCCTCGGCCTGGAAGAACAACGCCCTGCCCGCCGGAGCGACTCTCTTCGCCGTCGGCTCGACTGCCTGGTACTGGCACCTCTACGGACGCCACGTCGATGCCATGACCCCCGCCGAAGAAGGGTGAGTGCGCCCCAGATAGCCCGGCCCGCGGCCATGTACTGACGTCGTGCCCGTACAGCCTCCACCCGACCCAATACCCGTGGGAGCACGAGAAGTGGCACAAGACCTTCGACCACGGAGCGTACGTCTTCCCCACCGCACCGCACATGCCCGCCCCCTAACCTGTCACAGTCTCCGCCGCGGCTTCCAGGTCTACCGCGAGGTCTGCGCCTCGTGCCACTCCATCTCGCGTGTGCCCTACCGCGCCGTCGTCGGCAAGTTCATGACGGTTGACGAGGCCAAGGCCCTGGCCGAGGAGAACGAATACGACACAGAGCCCAACGACCAGGGCGAAATCGAGAAGCGCCCCGGAAAGCTGTCCGACTACATGCCCGCTCCCTACAAGAACGACGAGGCCGCCCGCGCTGCCAACAACGGTGCCCTGCCTCCGGATCTATCCCTCATGGTCAAGGCCCGCCACGGCGGCTGCAACTACATCTTCAGCTTGCTGACCGGCTACCCCGAGGAGCCGCCTGCTGGTGCCGTTGTCCAGGAAGGCCTCAACTTCAACCCCTACTTCCCCGGCACTGGAATCGCCATGGCCCGTGTGCTGTACGACGACTTGGTTGAATACGATGATGGCACCAAGGCTTCGACTTCGCAGATGGCCAAGGACGTCGTCGAGTTCCTCAACTGGACCGCCGAGCCCGAGATGGACGACCGTAAGAAGATGGGCTGGAAGGTTCTTGCCGTCACCAGTGTTCTGTTCGCCCTCAGTGTCTGGGTCAAGAGGCAAGTATTTGCAGCTCCGCCACTTTACCCACATGACTAACAGCCACGACAGGTACAAGTGGGCCCCGCTGAAGACGAGGAAGATCGTCTACCAGCCACCGCCAAACAAGAGCATTCTCGACCACGTCCCCAAGCCAAACACTTCCGGCAAGACGAACCAATAGACGGAGAGGGGGTCTGTATTTGCGCGCTTCAGGAGACCCGGTAGCGGAAGCGTGTGTTTTATATCGTGTACATTGCCAGGTGCTTTCAACAATGACATTTCTTTGCGTCGTGTCATGCAATCTCCTATTTTGGATTTACTCATCTCAGACATGTTTGTTCATCAGTCTTCGTACGAGACGCTTTTTGCCAACAAACAAGCTTTGTCTATCCCGTGCCTTGCAACCTCTGACCGTAGCTCCACTTCCCCAAAGTAATTAGGTTCGCTAACTTGGCTGAAGCCCAACGTTTTGAACAGACTGAGGCTCGGGATGTTGTCCTTGTCGATTCTGACACGGAGGTAGCTCAGAGACTTGGGCTTGTCTTTGTTGTTGGCTCCCTTCGCGTACTCGTCCAGGATGGCTGGCAGCGAGGTAGATATGTACCAGATGAACGCCTGGAGGGCTTCTTTTGCTAGCCCTTTTCCTCGTGCGTCAGGCCGGGCAATCATTATCTCCAACTCGCCCACCGCGTCCATCTCCCCAGTCTCGTGTTTGCCTTGTTCCCCTGCGCCATCGTTACAGTCCTCGGACGGGTACAAAAACAGGTTCACATCCCCAATCATACGATTGGGCGTGTCGTCTATCTTGCCAATGACTCTAATAGGTATAGAGACATCCGACAGTGCTTGCGGTGTGTGTGGCGAAGTGCAGATGATGAAAGTCAACTTATCTGCATCCCGTCGCCACGAGGACTGCATAGCGTACTCCTCCGAAAGCGTCAGCGGCTCAGAAGCTGTAAGCGTTTGCAATTCCTACACACTAATCAGCCGTATATTAGGAGAGATAGGAGGCTGGGTAGGCCTTACCTCATCTTGCATCCATTCGCGGTATGTGGGGACATGGTGCAAGCTATAAGGCACAAGGATCAGACGAGGTGTCAAGATGGCTAGATAAAATTAGCCTCGTAGCATGGGTTCAGATCTTTTCACTACATGCCTTCGCTTTCGTTGACTCTCATGGCGCCGGCAATCAAGCAATATTTTTGTTTGGTGATCGATGTTGTTCCTGCATCGCAAATCAATCAGAGATTGCACAGGCGGTATTCAAAGCTGTAAAAGCCAACTCACTAGAATTCTTGCACTACAACAAATGCACACCTGCGTAAAATGGACGTCGAGCTGCGCTTGATATAGCTGTTATCAACCTCTGTCTGCTCAGTCCACGTTATAGGAAAGTTGATTTGGCGGCAGTGTAACACCAGCGACAAACTGCAGACTTTCGCATCGCTTAAAAATTGCCCGGCATGACGTACAATTAATTATAATATACCAGACGTGTATATTTGCTATGCAACGATAATGCACGTTTGGCATTACAA
The DNA here is from genome assembly GCF_023758015.1 of Alternaria viburni. Lineage (NCBI taxonomy): Eukaryota > Fungi > Ascomycota > Dothideomycetes > Pleosporales > Pleosporaceae > Alternaria > Alternaria viburni. The sequence goes on from NW_026055781.1 coordinate 1,021,592, forward strand.
GCGTTTGCTGCGAAGCGGGAAAGCGCGGCGATCCTCGGACGCGACCCGCTTCTATCATGTATCCTGCTCTTCCCGAGGTCCACCGCGACGTCGACCGCCAACGCCTACGGCGCGCAACCACAACATACCAAGTTCTATGCAATAACATCCGCGATAATTTCCATGCGCTATAATGGAGCCAACACGCGTTCTGGTAACGGGTGGCTGTGGCTTCCTGGGCACCGCCGTCGTCTCCGCACTCTTGAGCACCCGAAGATACGCCATCACCGTCATAGACGTTAACCCGCCTTCGCTCGGTAGCACCACCTTTACCAACACTGTACGCTATGTTCGTTGCGACATTCTGGACCCATATTCCTTGTACAGCGTCTTTTCCGAAGCTCGACCTGCCGTCGTCATTCACACAGTGGGTGTGTTCCCTCTGGGGACGAAGCGCTATTCCATGAAGGGCAAAGAGGCCATCTTCAGGACAAACGTCGAGGGAACAAGGAATGTTGTCGAAGCAAGTAGGGAGTGCGGTACAAAAGCCTTTGTGTATACCAGTAGCGTGACTGTCGTGTTGGACGAGTTGGATCGCGACTTCAGGAATGTAGATGAGCATTGGCCCACGGGAGGTGTACATACGAGCTATGGACAAAGCAAGGTAACAAAGTTTTACTCTATTCATGTTCTCTTTCCTATGTGCAGAGAATACTGCCGATTCACCGTTGCTCTTCCTCCAATTTGTATGAAACCTCCCTGTACTGCTCTAGCCACGACACCGCACACTACACCTCCGTACTGTATAATCAACTCATGCATAGCAGGCACTCGCTGAATCCCTTGTGCTCTCCGCAAATACGAATGACTTCGCCACCTGCGCCCTGCGCTCAGCACCCATCTTCGGTCGCAACGACACTGTGTGCATCCCTACGATACACTCATGCATCCCAGCCGGCCAGACACCCTTTATTCTAGGCACAGGGACCAATCTCCAGGACTTCGTCTACGTAGAAAACATAGCAGACGCCCATGTCCTCGCCGTTGGAAACTTGTTAAATTCGCAAACAGCTGCTGGAGAGGCCATCTTCATTACCAACGGCGAGCCGGTCACGGCGAGGGACCTTTGCATAGCTGTGTGGAAGGAGTTCGGCCATGTTCCAAAGTTCCACGTCCGGGTTCCAGAAGGATTGACATGGTGTCTGGGCTATTGTGCCGAATGGATTAGCTGGGTGACAGGGACGGAGGGTGTGCTTAGTCGGGGCATTGTGAGTGACGGATGTCGGGACCGCTATGTTAGTATTTCGAAGGCGAGGTTACTGCTAGGATATAAGCCTCGAGTCGGCTTGGAAGAGGGCTTAAGGATTAGCTGTCAGGTAAGCACACAGAGACTAAAGGGTGAGCGAGATTTAGAGTGTACTAACACGAGTAGGATTATAGAGCGAAATTAGAAGAGCGGAAGAGAAAATAAGCTAGATTACCGTAGTCTAGAGTGAGTTTGGGTACATTGCATAGGTTAATCGCTAGACTGTAACATACTTGTAACTTTTATAATTATCATAGCACGTCTGTGTAAGGTGTACAAGCTTGTAAAATTAAGTCTGTGTAGCGGTCACTTAGATCCTATGTTATCGCAGCAACGCTCTCTCACATATTACTAATGTCTAACGGGAGGCAGGTCCCCACTCCTTCACGTAAGCACCCTTAATACAGCCCAAGTTCATCTCAATACAAGCCTCAATTGAAGGACATCGCTTGGTCACTGATTGCATCGCCTATGTACACATTACCATTACGTTGTCTCAAAAGGCAAGGCCGGGAAACTGTCAGATAGCATCAAAGCAAAGAGCGACGCCCGAGCTGCGGACCATCAGCGAGACAAAGGCTGGCTCAGACGCTCAAACGACGGCTTAGGCCTTGCTTCAAGTTGCAGCTCCTGCTGACATTGCGTTGAAGCTTCGTGTGCACATTGTTACACTATCACACGCACTCGAAGTAGAACGCAAGTAAGTCCTGATTCCACCATGATCGATCTTCGAAAAACAAGCCGGCAACGCCATTCAAGGGACACATTGGAGAAGGCGGATGTGAGTGGACGTGAGCTTAGTAACCTTCGTTATTCCATATGCCCTGAGCAATGTGCTGCTAGCATGCTCGTTGAAACTGCTGTCACACAACTCGGTTCTACTCATTTGACCACCTAATTGACAACCTCTTCGGTCTCGTCGATAATCTCCTCTACGATTTCTTCAATCTCTTCCTGATGTCCATCATCCGCTTGACCAGGCGTCTCACCTTTGAGAGATGCCAGCTCAAGGTCGGCGCCCTCATCGCGTAGCCTCTGTGTAACTTCTTCGCGCCACCTGCGCCACTCATCCAGCATCTCGCGGCGAGCTTCCACCACAGCCTTGTTGGCGGAGCTCTTCTTCGCAATATCTTGTTCATCAAAGACCTTGGAGTAGTTGCGCAGATTCTTGCGGATCTCGGCTTGTTCCTCCTTGGAGAGGAGGGTCGGGGGCCGTGGGCGCCACAGGAGCTGCTTGAAGCCTTCGATGGCTTCTTCGCGGAGCAGCGTGCCTTTGAAGTCGTAGAGGTGGTAACCGTTCTCCATCTAGTGCGTGTCAGCAGAGACAAAAGAGCATAATGGTGATGATGATACATACGCGATGACGGAAGGCACTAGCGACTGTGGCGACATAGCGGCCAGTCGGGTCCCACTCAATGTCGGTGACGCCGTAGTGCTCGGCCGTATCCATGAGCTGCAAGTTGGCATTGACTTCCTTGTCGCCCTTTTCGGACTCCTCCTTTGGCCTGTCGAAGCTCATGTCCCAGAATTCGAGTTCGAATGACTGCTGCGACTGTAGAGCAGCGACAACGACGAATCGTCCCTTGGGCGACCAGTAGATGGCATTGCTGTTCTTCTTGTCGATGGTTCGGATGTGACGGAAGTTGCCTGGCGCGCCACCCTTGAGCTTCTCGGGAGCGAAGAAAGAGACGGCAGTCTTGGGGCCAACAGCGGCGCCCTGGATGACTTCGCCAGTGGTAATGAGCACGAAGCGGTTGCCCTTGGGCTCCCAGGCGAAATTGATGACAGTGTCCTTGATGGAGTCAACGACCTCAACAGGCACACCCTTTTCGCGGACACGGAAGATTTCCAAGTTGGTGGCGAGAGACTTTTTGGACTTGGAGTGGCGGTCGACCTTGACGCAGACGTAGGCAGCTTCCGACTGCCAGTGAAGCTTGGCGTCTGACACGTTGAAGAGGTTTCGGGTGCGCACAATCTCCTTCGACGGGACGGACATGAGGCCGACCTTGGCGGGGTTGCTCCCGAGCTCGGGGGTCCAGTAGCAGAAGAGCTGCTCGTACGTCTTGATGCCTTCTCTGCGGGGCGTTGCGGGGGCCCACTCAAAGTCCATGACGCCCTCGATCTTGACGGAAGTCTTGTCGAGCAAGTTCATGCGCGGCAGCTCGTAGATGGAGATGGACTGGCCCTGGGTCATGCGTGCAACATACTTGTCGTCAGAGGACCACTTGAACGTCGGCCATTGCAGCTTCTTCTTGACCGGGTTGCCCTCGGCATCGATGCCGCCAGGGACGTCAATGGTAGCAAAGGAGCGCAGAGGCTTGCCCGTGGCAATGTCCCAGATGATGTAGTTTTTGCCGTCCTCCTCGAGCGAGAGCGATGGGACGGGGTGGTTCTCGTCGACCTGGAGGGGGCGGTGGGACCAGGTGGTGAGGTACTTTTCGCTGGGGGAGAAGTCGACGAGGTTGACGCCGGGATGGGCGAAGCGCTTCTGGCGGCTCCAGGCCTTGCCGCCCCACAGCTGGACACCTTGGGCGTGCATGGAGGTGAGGTAGGTTCCCTGGGGCGACCACTGGATGAAGGACTCGGTCCAGTTCTCGCGGTCGACCACTTGCTCGGGCTGGTCCTCCTTGTCGTTCCAGAAGACGCCGACCTTATCCTGGCGGTACATGGCCATTTGGTCGCGGCTGTCGGGGTCGCCGAGCCACCAGCGCAGGTGCTCCTTGTGCTCAAAGGGCGGGATCTCGGGGGCGTGGTACTCGTCGTCGATGCGGCCCTCCTTGCCGTAGCGGTCGATGTCGGTGAGCTTGTTGACGGCCATGGTGTGCCTCTTGTCGAGGGCAGTCCCGTTGAGCTGCTTGACCGCCGCGACGGCCTCGGCGGGCGCGCTGTATTCGACAAAGGCATATCCCTCCGTCTTGCCCGCCTCGCCGACGGGCATGTGCACGCCGTCGTCCTTGACCTTGCCCACGCTGTTGAGCTTCCTCAGCACAAACTTGACGAGCTTGGCCTTGCTGTCCTCGGGCACCACGGGCAGCCCGTCGATGACGACAAAGGCGTCGAGCCCCTCGTCGAGCCGCACCTGGAACTGATCTTCGATGTCGGTAAAGTCGATCTGGCTCTCGTCGAATTCGTCGTCGCCGTCCATGGGCAGGTTCGAGTATGCCGAGGCCATGGTTGCGGTGATGGTTGCGGTGATGGTTGCGGTCGTAGTTACAATACAGCGGCGGGGTGCGGTTTGGATAACTTTGCGACCCAGGTAATTTTGGTGCGCGCTAGCCCTCGAGTGGGGTCCACGGGCCCGTTAGCTCCATGCGAGGTCCGCGCCAACACTTCACCACAGTCACGCCCGTCTGGCTTGCAGGCTGGCCACGTCGTGAATTACTCATTACACTACAGTACACACACAACACGCCCAAACAAAACCAGTTGCCGCCCGCGAAACATGGTCTATTCAACACAACCGCAATGCGCCTGATCCAACGTGCACTAGATTGCCCCCATTCGTCTCGTCACATGCACCAGGACACCCTCAGCCCGTTGACGCCCATCGCACCAGGCCGCACGCCGCCCAGGGAAGGTAGACACTACAGCAAGACACAACATGTAAGCATCGGCTAGCTCTACGAGCCGCGCTTACCTTCACTCAAGTCGACGTTCGGAGTCTTGACCAACCTTCCGCTCGCCGAGACTCGCTTTTGCAGCCGCGCATCCCGTTCGCGCGCTCGTTCCGACGGAGAGCTGCCGTTGCCCGCCATGATGGGCGGCAAAGACGGAGCCTTCTCTGCGCTGGGTACGGCCTGACTGCCCACCATGGGTGCCGGCCGCTTGCCAGCACGCTGCTCTGCCTTGAAGTCAAGATAGCTTCGTGCCGAGTGGCCGAGGGGAATGGGCGCTGGCAGCATTGGCAGCTCGGCCCCGTTTTGCAGCAGCAGCTCCGCTACGGGGAACGCTTTGCGGCTAGGCTGCGCTGTGCCTGGGCGAGCCGCTGAGCTTGGCGAGCTTGCTGGTGATGCCGTCGCTGAAGGAGATGCTGGGTCGGCGGCTGCAAGCGCTAGAAACACGGCGTGTGTGCCTCGTGATCGGTCGCGTGCGTTTGCATTTGCCCTCAGAGCTAGAGCGTAGAGCACGTTCTGAATGTCGTTCTTCTTAACCGACGCTAGAAGCGTCTCCTCTGGATTTGCGTAGTGGGACATGTTCGGTGTTATGGGTGCTACGTAGGTCCGATCGGCGTACTTTGAAGTAATGAAATGTAGCCTTTGCTCTCTTGTCGACATTGGCCCCGGCTTCAGCCCGGGTTCCAATCTTGCTTCCCAGATGGAATTGCTGACGCGGTTGCCGATCTTGAGCAGTATCTCGATGATATCGGGAGTGAAGGACGTGACATCCAGAGTCAAAGAACGCACCTTTGTAATGTGGGTGCCGAGTGACCGATGTATGCCACTGCATTCGATACAAATGATGATGCCGAGGTTGATGGAAACCCAGTCCACCTTGATCTCCGTACCGCAATCTGCGCACATTTTGTTGCTGGAATCCGCGTCTCTTACCTGCTTAAGCAGCTTACCTTCATCGCCAAACGCCTCCTCTCGCCGGTATCCGCCAGGTCGATCACCTACTGTGGCATGCCGCGCCGGTGCCTTGGAGCCGTACGTGTTTCGATGACTTGACATTGATGGACTCTTACCCGTGAGCACTGATGCAATATCTCGGTGCGTCTGTCCAGGCAGCGAGTCTGTTGATGGCCGATCCGATTTTCCTGTCGCCTCAACAGCTGTCTGCAAAGCATTGTTGACTGCACTGATCCACGACTTCATGTCTTCTTCATTGGTTGCCTGGTACACTCGCGTGTATTGGGGGGTGATGACTTCGAAGCAAAACCGGCGATCTGCGTTGCGCGCTTCCCTTACTGAGGCCATGCGGAGGTCGATTGGTTCCATGTGCAGCTCTAGACTCTGCTTCCAGTTGGTGTACTCTGAAAGCCTCCCCTGATCAAGGACGATCCAGAACCTGGATAATGTCAGCAGGCTTCCGACTGAAAGAGGCTATACCTACTTATGCCAGGCTTGCTTGTTCAAGCCCTTGGGATCCACATGGCTTCCGGGCCTGCTGAGGGCCCACAGAAGACCTTCCTTGCGGTGCGCACCCGAACCAGCTTCGGCCATTGCAGCGGGGTCCTTTTCTTCGAGATCTCTGATTCCCTTGAACTTGTCCGGCTGCGGGGCCGCCATGGCCAGGCTCGCCTTGGTAGCCTCGGGGCTCTGCGGTAACGCTATGGATGAGGGAATGCTTGTAGATGAGATAGTCTGGGGCGGCATGACTGTGCTTTGAAACATGGGTACAAGACTGCCTTTGCGGCCAGGAGGCGGCTCTGGATCTGACCTCGACGTTGTTTTCGGCACACTGCCTGTTGATGCTGCGGGAGATGTGAGGGAGGGCACGGGTACCTCATCGAAAGTCTTTTTAATCGTCTCCAGCGCTCGTCTTTTCTCCTCGCGCTCGGTCCTCTGGATCTGAAACTCCTTGTCTGCCTCTTTGACCTCGCAGCTCAGGGCCTCTAGGTGCGGCAGCATGGTCTCAATCTTCTTCGCCGTCTCAAGATAGCGTTTGGCTTGGGCATCGGCATATTGCGTAAGGTGGGAGAGCACCTCCTGGTCTTTCCGACCTCCATGCAGGTCCTGCATAAATGAGGAGTAGTCGAAGCGCTTCAGCTCAAAGTTGCGCCTCTTGGCTTGGTATTTTGAGTCGGTCTCGGCGCGCTTCTTCTCCTTCAGTGAGTCTTGCCGTTGGCCGAGATATCGTCCTAGGTATTGATAGTAGTCTTTGCTCTCCTCCTCAAAGTCCTTGCGTTTCGTCTCGGCCTGCTTGATGTCGATATTGTAAAGCTTGTATATGGGATCAATGATGAGTTTTTGGATGTTTGTGGAATTGGACTTTTCGTAGCCCAGAATCTCCTTGGCAATCTTGTCAAAGTAGTGGTCAATGGCCGGCTGCACTGCGTTTGCATTGGACGACGAGGCCTCTCTGAGCGCGTCCATGAGGTCGGCCATGGCATTGTTGCATGCGACCTGGGCCTCCATGGCGGACTCGGCGCGTTTGAGGACCTTTTTCCACCTGGTGCGCATGTTGCCCGTCTTCTGCTCGAGTGACTTCATCGTGGCGCGAAACAGCGGCCCATCGTCGGTCTGACTGAGGTCTTCACCGGGGCGTGAGACGTCGAGCTTGACTGAGGCGGTGCCGCTCGCCAGTGTGGTGGTGTGGCTCGGTACGAGGCCCAGGCTGTGCTCGGGGATGGGTTCGCAGATGGGCGATCGCGGAGGTATCGCGTCCCACTCGCGGTCCTCGCCTGCCGAGTCGCTGACGCGAGACTCTATCGACTGGGCCGAGGGGACGCGCAGGCGGGGAGGGACGCCAAGTTCGAGGCGCGGCGAGGGCGACTTTGGGCTCTGCAGCTGGCGCGGCGTGTCTGTTGTAGTCAGCGGATGTTGGGGGCAGGGCGGGGGATGGTACGGACTCTGGACCCAGACGGTGAAGCTCGCCAGCGTCTCGAGGCGGTGGGCGCGCTGGTCATACTCGACGAACTGGAGGGGGTCAGCAGTTGCGGCGACGGAGTGGCAGACGAGGCGGGCTACACACACTGCAGCTGGTGCGCCAGCCGCCGGGGCGCGACTCGGGGGCGCGGGGCGGAGTCCATTTCCACGACCACTGGAACTGGACCGACGAGTGGCCGGCGGTGGAGTAGTCGCCGACCAGCTCGACCTGGGGGTTCTTGTGGAGGTTGGGGTTGGCGTGGAACTCGCGCGTGACGAGATTGTCGAGGTCGCGCTCGCTCGAGGCAAAGACAAACGTCAGGCCATGGATGTGGGTGTCGACGAGGCCCGTGGGGGCGCCGTGGGCCGTCGGGGGAGGCGTGTAGGTGGCGGGGACGGCGAGGTGCTGGCGCAGAACAAAGGTGAAGTGGAAGAGCAGCTCGTCGTCGCTGGGCAGGCGCAGCAGGAAGGCGGGCGGGCCATCGGCGTGGGGCAGCGCGTCGGGGTCCTGGACGAAGTCGATGAGGGCGTCGTCGCCCGGCTCGCGCTTGGCGGCATAGCGGGCGGCGGGGAAGGCGTTGGGCGAGACGTGGAGCAGCGTGCGGTTGCGGGCGTTGGTGATGGTGAGGGCGGCGACGGAGACTGCACGCGAGGGTTAGCAGGGCGAGCGGGCGAGCGGGCGAGCTGGATCGAGGCGGCGGCTTACATCGAGTCTGGTCGCGCAGATAGAGGGCGCCTGCGTCGCCGGCCTTGCTGTTGACTGCGCCCATGCCCGCTGGCAGCAGCCCGTCGAGGCGGACGAGGGGAGGCGGGATGGATAGGCGGTCGGCGGTCTGCGCGATGCGCGGTGCGCGATGCGGTATGCGATATGCGGTATGCGATATGCGATATGCGATATGCGATGTACGATATGCCGTGATCTGTCGCAGTAGCAGCATTGGCGCCGTGGCTACTCCCGCGCGCTAGCGGCGGGCATGGGCGCACGTCCGCCGTCGTCGTCGCAGCAATTTCCCTTCACTCTGCACCCCCGCTGCTGCTTCCTCGACGCCCACCATGCTTCTCCCCACGCTGCGTCACGCCCTGCGCCAGCCGCTCGCCAGCCCGCGTGCCGTCCAGCGCCGCTGGGCGCAGGTGCACGACGTCCGCTTGCTCGCCACGCACGACTCGCAAGAGCGCATCCTCGCCAAGTACCGGGACAAGCTCGAGCACAAGGCGCGCCAACAGGGCCTCAAGGACCTCGACGAGCTCAAGGAGCAGTACAAGGACAAGATCGAGGAGCTGCGCAAGCAGGCCATAGTGCCCGGCGCAACCGCGCCCCTGACGCCGCCGCCCGAGACTCCCTGGCCCTCACCTCCGCCGCCGCCGCCCGCTGCGCCAGGCTCTCCTACGGCCCCGCCGCCGGGCGTCAAGACGCTCAACTCGTTCCTCGACCTCGCCAAAGTCCAGGCGCTCCCCAGCAAGGAAGTCCAGGCCCTGTGGCGCCTACGCCACGCTGCCAACCCGCAGAGCATCCACTTCGCTGTCCCCGCCACCACCTTCTCCCAGCTCCTTCGCAGCGCCAAACAGCACCCCTCGTTCGTCCTCCCTGTCCCCCGCGAGATACCCGCCGACGCCCCATCGGCCTCGCAGCAGCCGCCTCAGACGCAGCAAGCCGCCGAGCTGCACTATCTCCAGTTCTCCCACCCGCACGTCGATACCACCACGCTCATGTTCACGACACTGGCAGAGTTCAAGCTCAGGGGCGAGTTCGCCAGTCCCCACACCACCGTCACCTTCCACCACGAGCTCGCCGAGACCCACAACTTGGTCTTGGGCCAGGGCTTGGTCACTGAGAACAGGGGCGTATCCGTCGACGACGCCAGATGGCTCGTCATGTGCATGCAGAAGTTCTACGTGCAGACGGAAGAGGGCAAGGGCCGCAGCCAGCTTCTCGACATGTTCACCCGCGGAGACAGCGCATTCCAGGTAGAGCGACTGATAGATGAGGCCGAGAAGATATTGTGATTGTACACGCCACCCGCCTACCCCCTCAGCGGGAGCACATGCTGCACTAGACACGTCTGCCTACAAAGCGGGCATTCGGGCTTCTCCCGCGCCCAGTCCCCGATACACGTCCAACAGAAGACATGACCACACGTCGTCACACTCGGATCCTTCATCTCTTCCAGGCACAGCGTACATTTCCGATTGCCGCCGCCAATCCATCCCATTGTTTCCTCCCCCTCCAGCTCGTATCTTGCCTTGTCCAACGCTGGTGTCTGTGTCCACTTTTGCACGTCGGACGGCGCCGCTATGGGCACCGCCGACGCTGCGTCGAATAGTAGCGCGTTGTTGGCGCTGTAAGCATTGGGATCCAGAGACACTTCTGCGCCGCCACCGACAATGGCCGACGTGCCTTGCGGGTGGCCGCCACCCACTGCCGCTGTCGAAGAGGTGACAGTATTGTGCACGTGTAGGTAAGCCTGTACAGCCATCTGTAGGACTAGCAATACGCCCAGGACTTCGTAGCCTGCGCGATTGTCGCCCTCGGTCACCTGGCGCGTGAAGATGTACCGGAGCCCCCATATCCGTTTTGAGAGGTGGTAGTAGCTCCCGGAGAAGTAAAACGATGCCAACGAGAGAGCGTACACGGGTGATGGCGATGTAATGGTGTCGAGGTTTCGGAGTAGGTAGTTTTGTACGCGCATGCCCAACGGTCGCCCTATCTGTGTCTTGCTCCCACTCTGCTGTGCCTGATGCTGTGCCCGTGCCTGTTGTCGTGCATGCCACCGCAAATTCGCCTCGAGCTTTGCGCGCACTCGCCGCCTCAAGGCCGGCAATGCCCTCCCGAGCACATATGGCCCCAAGATGCAGCCGAGTATGTATCCAGCTCTGCGGCCCAGCGCCGGCAGGCGTCCGCTTTCGCTTTCCACCTGGACAATGTCTGTGTATTCCTCGCCCAGGGTCCGGTTCCCTATCAGCGTCGTCAGACCGAGGTAAAGGACTTCTCCGGCTACACGCGTCTCGGACGCATACGTATGCGACGTGCGCGCGCCATAGAGCTTGCGCAACAGCGTCGAGAGCTGATCGAGAAGCACGCCGGAGAAGTAGGCGTCTTTCTGGTGCGAGCGAATGATGTCGGGAGAGGCGGCAAAGGGGTAGGCGTAGCGCGTAGAAGACGACATGCTTGTGTCGCGTACAAGAGTGACGGTGGCCGCTGTGTTGTGTTGTTGCATGTCGCAGCTCAGCCACGACCTCGGCTGAACCCTGGAGACATCGCGTCACGTGACTCGCTCCGGCGGCTTATAGAACTCCGGTCGCGTTCTGCATATGTTACATCTAATGTATACTCCAACTTACACCCTAGTCTGCTATGTTACCGTAGAAGCCTGTTAAGGCCTTGATCATCAATCTGCTTCAGACCTCGGGAGCAAGGTTCTAGCGGACCATTGCAGTGTGGCGCGATCAATTCGCGTCATGTCTAATCCTTGGAGCGTCTCGGAGTTCACCTGGGCGTCATGGGAACCTGGAACTAGTACTTGAAGATGAGGAGCATGCCGCGGTGTGACGATCTTGTTGGTGTGCAGTGTGGCAAACTTACAATGTTGACGAGTTCACCGCGACGAGCTTTGTTGCCCCACGAACCACATTATCCTGCGACGACATCATCAGATCTGAAACAAGCAAGGGAGGTAATTCAATATACGTAAGCAGATCAACACACGGGTCTGTCCGAGACGCACTCCTCTTTCAACTGGCCCTGTGGATGGAATTCGAAACGTCTGATGCAGGCACATGGATACGGTGCAGATGAGGCATTGGGACATGGCAACATGCCTGGTCTTCTGACGACCAACTAAGAGATTGAAGCCCATATCTACATTCAACCCATTCGTTACATCATGTCATCTTATTTCGACTTTCTTGTTCCTCCATCCAATCCGCTCCTTGTATTCAGTGACCAGGTCTGCAGCGCCCTCAAGATCTTCTTCAGGAAGCCAATCATGGCTGTCTTCGTATCCCTCCCACTTGACGAGGTAGTAGTTCTTCTCGTGCTCGTGAAAATGCGCCACGATGGCCTCTACAGCAAACTCTTCCGTTGCATCCGCTTCTGCATCGTCTTCGTTGTTGTGTTCGAGCGACTGTTGTCCCGGATACAATGTGCGCATAGATGTTATTCGGCTGCCGACGTATCCGTCCGATTCAAATTGCGGCGAAGCGGGTTGTGGGGGTATTATGTCGTCTTGGTCTGATGCAGCAAGCGCTGAATAATTAGAGGAAGACGCTGTCTGCAGAAGGACGTCCGCCACTCTGGAATCCAATGGAGCTGGGGAGCCAGAGTCTCGCGCGGAAAATGGAGCTGCCGTTGGAGCTTCTTGGAGCACGTTATCAGCAGACGGTGAAAAAGCGGGTATGATGGGGTGAAGTTGACATGGAAGAGTGCTCTCGATCCCGGATGGGCTAGAGGACGGACGATCTTTACTGCTGCCCGCATTCCCAACCTCGATTGCGAGCGATGGTAAGTCGCCTCTTGTAGATCTTGCATCATTGTCGCTGAGCGCTAAGTAGTCCACATCTTCTGGTTCGGAAGGTTCGGAAACTTCTGAAAGTTCCCGTCGAGGGACAGAGATGGATACTCTCCTGGCTATTGGTGATACCGAAAGAGCGCTGTTGGCGACAAAAGCTGAGCGTGTGGTGTTGGGCGATGTCTGCGTGGGTTGTCCGACGTGTTCGGTCGTGCGATCGAACACCATAGGTTCGCTGTCTACCAGCTGCTCGTGCATGTCGTTCTTGAGCTGTCGGGAGCTTACGACGAGGCCTCTTGTTGGCTCTACACCTCTCGCCCTTCCCCTGCATTTTCCGCGTGTGGCTCTCGGTCGACCCCGTGAACGTGGGGTCGGCTCTACAGAGAAGGCGAGCGCGCTGAGCATGCGGCTCCCTTTGCTGGCGTTTGGCCCTTTGGCATTCTTTCGCAGTTGGCGACGCGCCAGGTCTTCGGCCTCGGTGCGCATAGCAATGGCCTCTGCCTCTGCCTCGAGCCTGAACTGCTCAGTTTCATATCGTTCCAGTTCAGCTGGAGAAACGAACTGCAGTATGCGTTGCAGGTCCACATCCTCAAGCTGTGTAAGGGCAATACCGTCCCGTGCACTCCCCGGTCCGCCCGTATATGTGACCTCTACGGTGTATAGCTCCCGCTTGAAGCGGTCCTCGGTCTGTCGGCGATGGAGTATTCGCGTTCGTGCGTTCGACATAGGGCAGATGTTAGGTAGTCGTGCGGCGACAGTGGCAGGCTCCTTGCGAATGCGCCATAACTGGTCGTACACCTCGGCGCCAGGCGTGTATGCTTCCCACTCCCACTGCGCACATTTTAGTAGTGTTTGGTTGTGGCGATTGTCTCACGATTGTCTCGCGATTTGGCGGTAGCATACTGTTCGCGTCTTGCCTCTGCCTCGTCCTCTGCCACCTCTAGCGCTGCGACCGCCTCTGCGCCCCCTGCCCGACATGCCTATTCTGTAGATGGGTCTGAAGCGATGCACCGAAGGCCCGATTCCCCGCAAAGGCAGTAATTGAAGCCACAGGTGTCCGCGTCCGTCATGATGAGAGTTGAGCGGTTGGCATGCGGCGCGATTGAGCGGATCCGTGCTCAGGTGGTTCCTGGATTCTCCCGGGCTTATGTCAGCCACCAAGCTATACCGATTTCGGGTTTCGTACCATCTGGGAACCACACGCGCAGCTCTGATCGTTGGGCTCACAAGCGGAAACTCTACTGAACCGTTCAAATAGCTCGAATCAGTTTACCTAGAATGCTGAGCAATGATTTTGGCATCAGCCACATCGGCCGTAACTCAAGACCTCGGGAGTGAAGCTTATCTACCTAGGTAGGTAGGTAACTACATAGGTAGGTAGCGTTCACTGGAGACGGAACCGTCGAATCATCTCACTGCAAATGAACTAGCGTCACTTTAGCGTACATCCGTCAGCAACCCACAGCAAGCACTAAGTGTCAGGGCCTCAGGAAATATAAGCAGTGAAAATGTCCAGTAGGTAATCAATCATAGCGCCCAACATGTCTCATTCCACACTTGGATGTCAGATCGCCCCACGATATCATCACGAATACGATTTCAGCTCATCTAGCGAGTCCGAGCTGGGAATACAAGCTTCCGCCGCCGCCAGCTCTACTCCTCTGGAGCAGCAGACCACGGGTGTCAAGACTGAGACGGTGCATGGCACCACCGCCGCTCCCAATAGGCTAACAACGCTGCAGCGTGGCCGCACAAAGAGTAGCCGCAGGATCGTGCAAGAACAGGCGCCTGTCGGGTTCTTTCACTCGTCCATGGCCGCTGTCAGGCTACACGTGATCAGGCTCTGGCTTCGTACAAATCTCATTCTCGCCATTGCCATCATGGCCTTTCTTTGCCTTTTCTGGGGTGCACTGTTTCGTCAAAATGCAAACGTGGGGGGTCTGAACATCTCCGTTGTAGACTTCGATGGCCAGCCACCGTTTACCGGGGTCGCACCCTTCGTGGGTCCGTTTGTCACTCGCACTGTTCGCAGCATTATGGAGGAAGATGGCGTGGTGCCTGGCTACACCTTTGCGTCTCCCAAAGACTTCAGCAACGACTCGCTGAACGTACGCAACAAAGTTTACGACTTCCATGCCTGGGCGGCCGTCATCATCAATTCCAACGCCACAGCAATGCTCGATGCCGCAGTGAAACTGGGGAACGCGAGCTACGATCCCTTGGGTGCCTGCCAGATCATCTATAATTCGGCGCGCGATCAAATTACCACCTCGACTTACATTGTACCAAGTATTAACACCCTCCAGAAGCGCGTAGTCACCGAATTTGGCCGCGCGTGGATCGCACATCTTCTCCAGAACAACGTTTCAGTTACGGACATGCGCCTAGACATCGCACCCCAAGCTCTCTCTCCCGGCATTGAGTTCACCGTCAACGACTTACGCCCCTTTGGACCGCCTATTGCTACACCCGCGGTTAGCATTGGCCTTATATACCTGAGTGAGCAATGTTCCTGTACGAACCGCATGTGACATATACTAATATCTTACACCGCTATCTAGTCATCATCTCCTTCTTTAGCTTTACGTTCTTCCTACCTATCCATCTGAAGTACCTCTCGCCCAAAGGTCATCCACCGCTGCACTTCTATCAGCTTATCGTGTGGCGCTACATCGCGACGGTCGCATCTTACTTCTTTCTCTCTCTCGTCTACTCCTTTGTCAGCCTCGCCTACCTTATGCCCATGGACCGTCCTACTGCCTCCCACAATCAGCCCGCCGGTAACCCTAACGCGTATGGCAGAGGTACCTTCTTGGTATACTGGATGGGCAATTGGATTGGAATGATTGCTTTTGGCCTTGCGAGCGAGAATATGGCCATGCTGCTGGGCTCCCCTTGGACGGCGTTGTGGCTCATTTTCTGGGTCATCAGCAATGTCGCCACTGGGTTTTATGCCCTCGAGCTTGCACCGAGCTTTTATCGCTGGGGCTATGGTTGGCCGATGCACAATATCGTCGAGCTCACACGGTCAATCCTGTTCGATCTGCATCCACGAGTTGGCTTGAACTTTGGAATCTCATCTGCCTGGGCTGTGGTAGACTCAATCTTCTTCCCGCTTTGCTGTTATTATATGAAGTGGAACACTGCGCGGGTTCGCAAAAATGCAGCCAAGGCCGAGGCGCATTGGCATGCCAAGATGGACAAAGAGAGAGAAGACCCCAGCCTGTTAGCAAGGGTCACTACGCTCAAGGATAAATAGGAAGGATAGTGCAAGAACGTCGCAAGTCATGATCTTCCCATAGATCGCACGGAACATGTTCCCTTGTACCCCCCCAATCCTAGTCATCCTGAACACATCGCGGCAACGCACGAAAGGTAGGCCAAGGAACGCTCGATGCAAGCTACCTCTAGACTTTTGCCTTCCAGTCCCAGCCTACCAGCGACACCCTAGTAGCAAGTAAAAGAAACCCTCCTACAAAGAAAGACAGACCCGCCCAAACATTCGCATACGTGTAGTTGCCATTGTGGCTCTGGATGATCGCTCCAGCTAGTGGCGGACCTGTAAAACTCGATATACTCACCACGGTGAAGGCCATGCCCATCCTCACCCCAGACTTCTTCAGATCTCTCTCCTGACTCATACTTCCGATTACCGCAGGCCAAAGCGCCTGGATAACGGCGCTCCCGCTTCCATATATGACAGCAAATATGTACAGGGTGACGATGGAGTTGATTCTAATCCATACGAACATCATGATACCACAGACAAACGCGAACGGTATTAGAACATTAAGCCCACCAACCTTGTCGGCATAGTAGGTCGGCAGTAGGCGAAAAATAAACCCCATGCATACTTGCACGAGAAGCAGATTGATACTTTGCTGGTAACTGGCACCAAGAACATTTCGCGCATAACTTCCAATGTAGAAGAAAGCGAAATACAATCCCCAGAAACTGAAAAAGGCACCAGCACAGTACAGAGCATATGGCAGTTCCGTGAAGCTCGCCCAGTCGACCAATGGACCACTTTTCCTGGGAGGGAGCCGGGTACGGTACAAGCCGATGGTGATGGCATTCATGAGCAACATGATAAAGCCGATGATGCGTATCGTCCATGGAAAGCCTAAGCTGGGTAGACATTGCTGCACGATAACCGGGAAAATGACGCCCCCGGTGCAGGACCCCAGCGCTGTGAAGCCCAGCGCAAAAGCACGACGCTTGACAAAGTAAGTGGAGACAAGGGCCATGGACGGACAGAATTGCAACCCATTTGCAATTCCCAGACATACGCCCTGAGAGAGAAAGACATGCCAAACACTTTTGCTCTCCGCCAAGGTAAAGATACCGAGTAGCTGAAAGCACGCACCAGCGATGTAGACCGGGCGAAAAAGTCCAGCGTCCGTAGCACGGCCTGTAAAAGTGCCAAGGAAGAAGAGAAGGAATACCTGAAGCGATCCAATCCAGGAAATGGTCGAGGAAGCTATGCCGAGTGTGTTTTCGTAGTAGGTCTGATACACGCCGAATGACGTGAAGAAGCCAAAGGTGGTCAGGATAGTTAGGTGCGTGCATAGGACTTGGGTCCAAGCTGTGAGGCCACCATCGGGAGCGGGGCCTGGGTCGAATGAAGCTGCCGATCGACGCGAAAGTACGCGGGCGAGAGCAGGCTGGCTTGGCTTGTCGTGTGTGTGCTGTGCATCTTGATGGCGAGCTTCAGCATTCAGGGTGGCTTCTTGTATCCCAATGTCGCGCGCGCCAGGCCATGTCTGAAGGTTGCGACCCATAACAGTGTTCAAGTCTGCAACCTCCTTCGCGTCGACGCGTTGACTAGCCATTTGTGCAGGGTAATCGCGATAAAGACTAACTACGGGCGAAGAAAGACGTTTAATACCGTGGGGGATGCTAGTGAATAGAAATCTGGGACGTGCAGAACGAGTTGGTTTTCGTAAGCCTGTTAACCTTTAGCGTCTCCGGGAATAAGACAGTTGCATAGTATTACCTAATGCACGTAAGCGCGTAGATAAGGTACGTAAGATAGGTCTATCTAATATATAGTAGTAACGTATAGTTCTAAGATATCTATTAAAAGAATAGAAGCTTTTAAATAAATCTAAAAGTAAATATTTTTTAATAAATTTATTATTTTATTAGTAAACTAATAATTCTATAGTTTATAAACTAGTTCTAAAAAAGTAAAGTCTATTACTAGTCTACTAGAAAATATATAACTAAAAGTTTTCTTTACTTTTAGAAGTATAGTATTAAGTAAGCTAAGACTTAGAGTTTTAGTACTACTACTTCTAAAATAGTTAAAGCTTCTAAATTTAGGCTAGCTATAAAGCTATTCTAATACTAAAGTACTTTATAAAAGAATTTAAATACTAATCTTTAAGAGAATTATAATATAATTATATATACTTATTAGCTTATAACTAATAGAGTAATATATTCTAAAGATTTATAGTTAGAATATATATACTAAAATCTCTTTTAGTAAATATTATAGATTAAACTTATAACCTCTACTTACTAAGGCGCTAGTTATTATAGATTAAACTTATAATCTCTACTTACTAAGGCGCTAGTAAAGAGCCTATACGCTAAATATTAAAGTTTAGTCTATATAGCTCTCTTTAACTTATATATAATATCTTACTTAGTACTCTACTTAATATAATTATCTTATCTATTAATATCTCTTATACTATATTACGTCTACCTTATAGTATCTAGAATACGCGTAGTAGTAACTATACTAAAAAACTTAGTGTATATATTTACTTATACTTATAAATATTTAATTATAACTCTATAGCTAAAGTGCTAATAATTATTATACTTTTATAATATATTCTCTACCTTTAGTTATACTAGATTAGAATATATAGCTACTAATACTACGCTATAAAGCTTTATTATATAACTATAGAGTAGAACTTACTACGTAGATAGCGCGCTAGCTTACTAATTATAGAAGTATATTATACTAGAAGCTTATTATTAAAGAATATTACTAAGCGTAGTATAACTCTAAGAGAGTATTATATTACTACGTAGAAATAATTATAGTTAACTCTATTACTAATAATACTATTACTATACTTTATCTTAGTAAATAGTAGAAGACTTAGCTTACTACTTTATAATAAGTAAGTAGAACTAATAGTAAATAAATTACTCTACTTCTACCTATTTAATATACTACTTTCTTACTTTCTACTCTTTCTCTCTATATATACTACTACTATTATACTTAACTATTAACTATTATTATAATATCTAATAGTAATACTCTCTATACTAATATTACTCTTAGCTACTACTAATTAAATATAGATCTACTACTAGCTAAGCTTTTACGCGTTTCTTCTACTAGTCTAGTTTAGTGTACTAAGCGTAATACTAAGTCTAGTAAGATATCTACTACTTTATATAGTTAAGATTCTAGTTATAAGTAATATAGAACTAGTAGAAATAATAGTAATTTACTTACTATTACCTTTAATTCTCTAACTAATACCTAAAATACTCTTAGCTAAAGTATAGAGATTATCTCTCTCTTTACTATTTACTACACTAAGCCTAGCTAGTAGAGTATCTTTAGCTACTCTATACTTTCTAATATTATAGAATTAGATTAGCTAGGTAAAGATACTATCTAGATAGAGCCTATAATAGTTTCTATTACTACTAATAAACTATATAATATCTTTCTTAGTAGCTATTAACTATAGTTAGTTTAAGATAAGTTATAAGTATATATAAAGCTAAGCTATAGTAATAGCTAAGTATACTTAGAGATCTTTAATACTAATAATAAGAATAATAATAAAACTAAATAGTATAACTTAAATCTAGGCTAAGAATCTATTATAGAAGATACTTACTTTACTATTATCTTTAATAATAACTTATAAGCGCTTACTACTAACTAGCTTAGTCTACTATATACTCTCTTTACTAAGATTATATATAGATTTAAAAAAGTAGCTTCTATACTATATATAAGTAAAAGCGCTATTTCTAAAAAAGACTTTAATAAGTATATTAAAGCTATATCTAGATTAGAAGTGTAAAATAGAAAGCTTCTTATTAGAGTCTAGTACTTAGAGGCTAAGACTAAAAAACTTTATACCTCTCTTAGCGCTACTAAAGCTTAGAACTAGAACTTTAAGAATAATATTAATATACTTTAGACTTTATTATTTTTCTTAAATAATATTTATAATAATCTAGCGTACACTAATTTATAAAAAAACTATAACTTTAAGAAGTAAAATGTGTATAAGTTCTATATATTATATATAGAGTACTATAAGAAGTATAGCGCTATTAAGAAATAACTAGTTAAGAAGAAAGTGCGCTCTAAGTATTACTATAAGTAGTATACTAAGAAGAATAAAAACTATAAAGATATTATATAATAGAATAAAGCTTTAGAATAGTAGCTTATTCTAGTCTCTAATATAAATATAAAGCTAAATAAGTTTACTACCTAGTAGTTACGTTAGTATAATAATATACTCTAACGTCTTTAGATATTTAACTCTACTTTTTAACTTTTTACTATATAATAATACGCTTTAGTAGAATCTAAGCACTATATCTAGCGCGTTAACTATTACACTACTTTATCTAATTTCTATCTAAGCTAGTGTAATACTTTTTATAAACTAGAGCTTTATTTCTTCTAATATAATATACTACGTAACTAATAATATTACTTCTACTTCTTACTATTATAATTATACTTCTACTTACGTAACTACTACTTTATAAATCTACTAAATATAAATCTTTACTACTACGTTATACTTTTATATAATAGTATCTAGACTATATAAAAAGTTACTTCTACTATTAGTAGTAAGCGTATAACTATCTTTAAGCTTCTAGATATTAAGGTATAGAAGAGTAGTAATACTAGTAAGAACTACTTAAAGTAGTATTACTTTATAGTTTAGAAGTATAAAACTCTTTTTATAGACTAATAGATCTAGTACTTAGAGGCTAAAGTTAATAGTAATATCTAGATCTATATTAAAAACTTTATAGATAACTTCTATTTATATATAAATATTCTAGAAACTTTAGATACTTACTTTAGTTACTTTACTTTTAAGTAAGTCTAGAAAGCCTAAACTAAGATTAGTAATAGGTCTTTTCTTATAGGTTAAATAGAGAAGTTTACTAACTAGTAAAGCTATCTTATAGTAGTATATTAACTAACTAAGATAGCTAATACTATTATAATCTTATACTATTAATAGTAGCTTTATCTATAACTTATCTAGGCTATATCTATTAGCTTAAATAATAAATAAAAGAATACTTTTATTAAGTTTCTTAACTCTATTTACAAAGTAGACTTAATATAGTAATAAATTAACTAAAGTAAAACCTTATTAGCTCTTATAACTACTAATAGTAAGAATAAGTTCTATATACTAAAAGCTTATACCTATTTACCTAATAACTATAATACTAATTAGAAGAATAAGTTTATATAAAGTTAGTAGTAAGAAGCTATCTCTTAGCGTATCTAAGTATAAAAGAATACTATAATAAAGGCTTAGGTTTACTTCTAATATAGTAATAAAAGTTATTAAGCCTATAATAAAAAGAGCTATTTAGTATTAGACTAGAATAAGATTAAAGTAAAGATTAGTAGTGTTTATCTTAACGCTCTTAATACTAACTATATAATTAACTTTAATAATAATACTAACGCTAATACCTAATCTAACGTTACTACTAATAATAAAAAGAAGCTAGATAAGATAGATAACCTAGTATTAGAAAACTAAATACTTCTAATACTAGTTATATTTAGAAGCTAAACTAGTATAAAGATATCTAGTAGAACTATAAAATACGTAAGCATTATAATTATCTTAAGATTACTACTACTAGGCTTTTATTATTAGACTTAGCTTCTAATATCTATATTTATAATATCTCTAATTATTATATCTTTATAGTAACTACTATAGATAGCTCTAGGTCTACTAACTAACTACGCTATAACTTATACACTATAGTGTACCTAGAGTAGTAGTAGAAGACTAACACTTTTATTAATACTAGAGCTAGTACCTACTCTATAAACTAATAATAGGTTAAGAATAATAGTCTACTAACTATAGTAATATCTATACTTATCTAACTTTCTCTTACTAATAGTAAGATTATTAATACTCTAAATAAAGCTATAGAGCTTCTAGTTAAATATAGTAGCTATACTTCTACTATAATATACTTTATAGTAGATATTAGTAAGTATAATCTTATCTTAGAAATAATCTAGCTTAAAGATTATAATCTAATACTTACCTTTTTACTATAGAGTATAATATTTAACTTATATTACTATATATTATTCTATCTTAATTATAGCCTACTAGAAATAGTCTATAGTAATAGTACTTTTTCTAAATTAGAGTTATAATATATAAGTCTACTAGGTAAGATCTATATTATTACTACTAAAGCTACTTATCTAATAGCTGCGCGCAACTCTAATAAAGCTATTTAGATCTAACTAGAGAATTAGAAAAAGCTTACTAACCTACTAGATAATAATAATAACTATAACTTAGATACCTTTAAGTGTAAAATTATAGAGCTTACTACTATTAGTTAGAAGAATTATAACTACTATATAAAGAAAATAGACAGCTTCTATATTAGTAAAACTAAAATCTATAAGTTAGTTTCTAACTAGCTATATAAGAAGATACTAGACTTATTTAACCTAGTTAATACTAGTAAGCTAGTGTCTTACTATCTAGAAGTTAACTATAAGATTAACACTAATAGATATATCTATAAGCCTAAGATATATAGTCTTACGTAAATAGAAACTTACACTATTAAAGTATATATTAATAATATACTATTATAGAGCTTTATCTAACTATCTACTTTACTATACACTTTACCTATTCTTATTATTAAGAAACTAGGTAGTAGTCTTTATATTTATATTAATTACTATTAACTTAATACTATTATAAAAAAGAACTATAATACTCTACTATTTATTAAAAAAACTTTTACTTATATAGTAAATATAAAAGATATTAATAGATAAGATAATTATATTAAGTTAAGTACTAAGTAAGATATTATATATAGATTAGAGAAAGCTATATAGACTAAACTTTAATATTTAGTGTATAGACTCTCTACTAGCGCCTTAGTAAGTAGAAGTTATAAGTTTAATCTATAACACTACCTCTCTCTAAAAAGAGAGTAAGTTCTAACTCTTAAACTATTTTACTTAAAGAATAAAGAAAATAAAAAGACTATTATATAAAAAGATATCTATTTTACAAAAGCTATAATAAGCTAAATATATTATATATCTTTTCTATCTATTCTATTCTATTACTATATTCTATCTATATATATATATACTAATTACAGCTTTAATTATATATATTATATATACTACTATTATATATATACACTTATATTATTTAGATTACACTAGAGATAGTTATTTATAAAAGTAAGTTATTAGTAGTAGTAAGTTAATATTATATACGTAAGCGCGTATATATAAAGAAGAGTTTAGCTATATATAGTAAGTATAAACTATTATAGTATAGTAACTTTAGTATTTTATTATAATAGTAGTAACTTAATAGAGTAAGATTCTTACTATAAGTATAGCGTTAGTAAGTCTTTTATAAAGATATAACCTAGTTAACACTTTTAATATTAGTAAGTATAACTAATACTAAGTTCTAGTTTTACTATTACTATTATTAGCTATTATTACTATAAAGCTTTTAGTAATTATTTACGCTTTACTCTATAATAGAGTTACTAAGTTAACTAAGAGTATTATAGGTAGAATAACTCTAATAATATTATTATAACTACTAGTTATTAGATAACTATTATCTAAGTATAGTTAAGGTTATAAAGTTATATAACTAGTATATTCTACTTACTAATAAGAGAATTAAACTTCTAGTATATAGTAGGTTTATTAGAGTAATTATAGTAATAGTAAATTATAGTATTAGTAGTATTAATAAAGTTTATATAGAGTTTCTAAAAAAGGTTATAAGATTTTTTAGAATAGTTAGTCTACTATATAAAGTACTAAAGAAGCTCTTAGCTTTTTTCTTTACTCTTACTCTTTTATACTTATAATATAGAGTTCTTAAAGCTAGTGTTAATATAATAGTCTTTAATAGCTTCTATAGTGTATTTAGTAGTATCTTTAATATCTAGATTAAATTTAGTAAGAACTTCTAGATTAGAGACCTATCTAGAGAGTAGTGCTTTATTAATAAAGTAGAGAAGCTATAGATAGAAAATATTATAAATACGCTTTATATTTATAAAAAAGTCTAACTTATAAGTAGTATTATTAATTACGTAAACTACTATAAAAAGACTATAGTTCTTTAGATCTAAGAAAACTAATAGTTAATATATCTAGAGGTTACGCGTACCTACTACTATATTACAGTAAATATAAGGTGTTTAGAAAATATACCTATATTAAGATTACTATATAGAGTTACTAGACTACGTTTTATTACTCTACTCTGTATTAATATTCTACTATAATAGAGGTTACGCGTATCTAATATAATATAGTTACTAACTTAGAATAATAGTATAGATAAGTAGTTCTTATTAGTATACTTAGCTTACTTAGCCTAGACTTACTATATTAACTTATATAGTTTATTTTATAAAGCTTTAATATAGTTTATAAAAGTATTTATATTTAAGCTTTTATTATATATAGGTATAGTAAGCTAGGTTATAACTAGCGTAGGTAGTTTAATACTACTTCTTAGATTATAGCTCTTAGTAGTATAGAATAGTAACTTACTAGTTATTAAACTAGTACTAAAGTTAGCTTTAAATTTAGCTATTAGTAAGAATAGTGTTTAGTTATTCTAGTTATAGTTTATATATAACTAGAGATACTACTTAAAATATAAATTAGTATATAATCTAGCTAGATAACTAAGTTATCTATAAAGAATTTAATTCTACGTACTATATAATTATAATACGCTAGTAAATAGCTTTAATTTCTATAGAACTACTAACGCTAGCTTAGTAAGGTTCTAGGCTAAAAGTTTATTTATATCTAACTAGTGTAGGTAGAAATTACTCTATTCTAGTATAGATTCTAACTTAAAGGTGTTTAGCTATAATCTAGTAGATAGTAGCTTTATAGTAATATCTAGTTAGATAGCTATAAAAACTAATTATCTAAAACTATAGTTTCTTTTATACTAAGTAGTATTACTATTAGAGTAAGATTATTAGTAGATTAAAACTAATCTATTTTATAATAGTCTAAACCTAGCTTATATTCTCTATTAGTAGGTAAATAATCTAATACTTACTAAATTCTGCTTTAGTATAATAGAAAGAGCTAATATTAAAGAATTAAAAAGTAATATTACTATAAACGCTTAGCTACTATAAGCTAGTTATCTCTATAGTAACTTTTTAGGTACCTTTATACTTATATTTTAAGTAATTAAAGAATTAATAAGCTATACTTTTATAGTTTATATTTACTCTAAAAATTAAAATTAAAGAGACTTTTACTCTTTTACTCTACTAGAGATTTCTATTCTCTATAAGTCTCTTTTAGAATACCTACGTTATAGTTTAATAGATATACTACTCTAGCTAAACTCTCTACTTAATAATATCTTTAATCTAGATTAGCTTATAAAGAATCTTTAAACTAGAAGTTAAGTAGTAAAACCTAGCTCTGCTTTATTAAATAAGTAAAAAAATAATAAAAGTAGTAGTATTTTACTAGCGCTAGAGCTTCTACCTATTCTACACTTTCTATATCTTTTTATAATATTAAATTAAAGTTAAGCTTAATAGAGTTTTCTTTTTCTACTAATTTAGCTAAGTCTATTCTCTTAGCTATAGTTTTACTAGATAGTAGATAGAGATAGTAGAAATCTTATTAATCTATTTATATATATTACTAACTAGATAATAAGATATTTAGCTACCTTAAGAGTATAGAAGCTAAAAACTAGAATTTCTAGCTCTATACCTTATAGTTTTCTATAAAAAGTAGACTATATCTTAAGCTACTAGATAGCTCTAGTAATCTACTTCTATTTAGCTATTAAACTATATATATAGACGCCTATAGGCGCTTATAGCACTTAGCTATAGATTATCTATTATACTAAGCTTACGCCTAGCTTATTCTATATATTATTACTATTCTCTAGGTTATTACTCTAGTGCGCACTATACTTTTTAGCTAGCTATAGTAGTATAGACTTTAGAAACTTTCTATAATTTAAGAATATTACTAGCGTAGAGCGCGTTACTACGCCTACGCTAACTAGAGCTTACCTTTTATATCTTTATTATAACTCTTATAAGATTAAGTTATAGTTACTTCTACTATTTATCTACGCTTAGTTAAATCTCTTTACTTTAATATTTAGAGTACTAGATAGAAATTATATTATATTAATACTATTTTCTAGCTATTACAATACTATATTTTAATTAAATAGTTAGATTTCTTTTATCTATACTAGTTCTAAGTTAGTTATTAAACGTACGCTAGATAGCTAAAGTCTACTAAGAGTGTTAGTACTCTAGCGCTAAAAGGCGCCTATCTTATAGTTAGTGCTCTTCTACGCTATAGGCGTCTCTCTAAGGCCTAATATACCTAACTCTTAGAGCTAATTCTTTTTCTAAAGTTATAGATCTATTTTACTAACTTCTCTTATCTATATTATTCTATTAACTAGAGGCTATTTACCTTAGAGACTTACTATAGTTATA
Organism: Alternaria viburni; assembly: GCF_023758015.1. Taxonomy (NCBI): domain Eukaryota; kingdom Fungi; phylum Ascomycota; class Dothideomycetes; order Pleosporales; family Pleosporaceae; genus Alternaria; species Alternaria viburni. The sequence continues at coordinate 1,047,721 of NW_026055781.1, forward strand.
AGTATAACCTAGTATAAAAACTATTTCTTTAAGTAGATTTTTAAAGCTTATTAGAAGTGTACTAAATACTATAAAAGTATAGCGCTCTTCTAGCTATTAAACTCTAGCTCTAGATAAACTAATTTTAAAGTAATAGACTATTAAGAAGAAAAGAGAACTCTTTTTAGAGCTTTTACTAAGGTCTCTACTTTTAGTTACGTTACTATAGAGAATCTATATCTAGATACTAGAATTTTAACTAGTTTCTCTTTTAAGAGCGCAGCGTAAGCGCTAATATTAAAATAGAATTACTCTATCTCTTAGAATTAATTAACCTATATCTAACTACTATTTATATAGAACCTTTCTCTACTTTAGTTCTTAAAGTTCTTATTTAAGTATTTGCTACTACTACTAAGATCTGCACTAGAGGCCGTTTAACCTAGAGTTACCTCTAAGGCTTTGTTATAGACCTCTACGCCTACCTACTTGCTAGAGCGTAAATTCTGCTCTAGTAGAGAGGTATAAGTAATACGCTTAAGCGCTATCTATTTTTAGAGCTAGTTTATTTAGTAGATAAGTTATTATATATTTCTTAGCAGATTCTAACTTCTATAGCTACTATTCTACTATCTAGATAAACTAACACCTTTTGTAGTATCTAATAAGCGTATATTCTAGTACTTTAACTCTTTGTTTAGTTTATTCTATATTACTAGTTCTACTTACTAAAAATAGTCTACTAATAACGTTTTATTTAACTATCTACGTTTAATTAAGTAATAAGAACTTCTTATATATTTAAAGTTTAAGAATAGATAAAGGCTATTTTAGCCTCTAGGCCTCTAATTATTCGCTTTACCTTATAAAACTAAATACGTTACTACTATTCTAAGAGAAACTTTAGCAGAAACTAGCTACTAGATAGTTTAATTAGTTTTTTGCCTCTATACCTAAATTTAATAATTAATTTACACGTTAGAACTACTGCGAGCCTCTACTAGAGTTTTCTCTAGCTTTACTCTATTTAAGTATAGTTTACTATCTTTTAGATTCTAATAGCTATGCTCTTACTTAAATTCTTCTAAAGATATTAGAATTAGTTAATAGTGCACTCTTATAGGTTTCTACCTCTATTTACTTTTATTACGCGCTTAGGCTTAATACCTAAATACTTATATAGATATTAGACTTCTTAGTCTATGTTTTAAGACAGGCCGCTTATAGCTATTACGCTAGTATTCTAGTAGATACGTAGACCTTAGTCTAGGCTAGTAGTATATTATCTTCTCTATAAGGCCTTTCTAAAGAGAGGTACGTAACAAAGACTTTTATTCTACTATCTAAACTAATACTAGCCTACCTATAGAAGAGTGCACTAGGTAAAAGCCTAGATAAGTAACTATAAGTAAGTCTAGCTATAAGCGCTTCTCTTTTAATAATTTTACGTGCTATTTAACTCTCTTTCTAAAGTGCTTTTTATCTTTTAATTACTCTACTTATACGCTATTAGTCTCTAGCTAATATTTAGCTTTAGAAGAAATGTACCTTCTATTTAGAGCTATATTTCTAAACAACTTAACTTATTAAAGAGGCTTTACATAGTAATAGCTAGTAACTACGTATAGAATTCTTACCTTCTATAACGTTCTATTCTAAGAAACTTAGACTACTACTAAAGCTAAAGCGCTTTCTACAAATTATAACTTAGACTCTAAAAGAGCTAGATTTTAAATTTAAGCTATTACTACTTTACTTACTATTACTAGAGTAATCTTAGTTAGTTTCTTATGCCTCTACTTATTAATATGCTTAAGTTTAGTAGGTATCTCTATCTAATCTAAGGTTAAAGGTTAAAAAAAAGGCTTACTAGACGCTAACCTTAGCTAGTAAAGAGCGTAACTTATGCTATACTCTAAAACTAGTAGGCTAGCTACTAATAACTTTAAGGCGAGTCTCTAGCGAACTAGAGACAAAAGACGCCTAACACTAAGCAAAGCTTAAGAGTATAAATAACGCTTAAATAGGTATACTCTTTAGAATACTAAAGAGCGCAATATATATTTAAAGATTTAATAATTTACTAAATTCTATAATTTACACTACGTATTACATTTCGCTACGTTCTTTATTAATACTAGAACTAAAAGATCTATTATTAAAAGTTATAATTAATTATATTATTACTAACGCTAATTACTATTATAAAAGATTTGTAGTTAGTTCTAAGAGTAGGTAAGTCTACCTAGAAAATAAGAAGTACGCAAAAGATATAGATAAATAATTTAGTAGAGCTAGCTCTACTACGCACGCCGTAAAGTAGTGCCTAGTAGAAGATATCTAGCCTACTTTATTATTATGTAATAATCTCTCTACAGGTTTACCTATAGAAACCTTATTACAACTTTTACTTTCTCTAAATAACTAAGTTTAGAGAACTTTCTAGCTTAGAGTAGTTATTACTAACCTCTCTAAGCTAGTCTAAACGCCTTACTAAGCTATTTAATTAGTAGTAGTAATAGGTAGTATGTATAAAGGTTAAAGATGTAATTAACGCATGCTAATAACATGCGCTTACTAGGTATTTCTTATTAAAAAGTAATAATTATAATACTTTATCTCTAGCATAATAGAGTTTAATAAGATTACCTAGACCTTTTAGTTAAGGTAAAGAACTTATTAGCTCTATTAGTGTAGCGCGCGTACAGCCTAGAACATCTAAGAGTATTACAGCATTAAACATTCTATACTAGAATAATACTAATAGCTATAGGCTATTCTCTAACGCCTTAGCCTATTAGGCCTTATTATTAAAGCTTAGTTACCTAAGAGAGTAGCATATACCTTAAGCTAGCTAAAGCTAGCTTATCTCTTTCTACGCGTTATAATAGCTAAATATTACTTTAGCTTACTATAGAATTAGCTAATCTACACACGCACTAGTAGATCTAGCGTTCTCTATACTAGGTAATATTACCTGCGTTATAAGTCTATAGCTAGACTTACCTTCCTCTAATAGTTAGAGACTTCTCTAGAAAGGTTAAGACGCTAGACTAGTAATTATCTTTACTAAGGCTTACTATTATAGGCCTATATAGGTTAACCTATTATTACCTTAAACTTCTATTAACTTAAGTTAATAGTCTCTCTAAGAAGCTAGCGACTAGCTAAAGCTAGCCTAGCTATTTAGTAGAGTAAGGTCTTACTTATTATTATAATTAAGTAGACAAGTTACTCTACAAACTAAGAATAGCTATACACTACTACCTAAAAAATTAAGAAAGAGCTCTTAATCTATTAATTCTTATTTTATCTAGATCTAGTAAGTTTCTTTATATTAAGTTAAATTAAGCTATAGGCTCTACGCCTAGTAGTAACCTTCTATTAATTTCTTTAAGTTTTAGTCTTATAACTATAATCTCTCTAGAACCTAAAAACTTTAATTTCTTATAAGGTGCTAAGCGAGTTAGAAAAAGAACATTACCTAATCTCTAGTTAGTATAGTTTATAGTTAAGACTATAATAGTATCTAATTATCTTTAATTCTCTAACTTTTGTTTACTAATTAATAAAAACATTCTTAGTAAATACTTTTACAGTAGTTAGTCTTTAGTAAATCTAAGAATTTTACCTCTAATAACTAAATACTAATACCTCTAACTATTTCTATTAATTATTACAGCGTCTCTAGAAACTAATAAAATAGAAATATATACTCTATTTTATTATTCTATACTAACGTATTTAAGTAAAGGCCTACTTTAAACACTCTAATTTTTTTAAAGTAAAAGTTCTAATTCTCTAGTATACCTAGTAAAGAGTATAAGGTTCTTTAGAAGAAAGGCCTAGCTAGACAAGTATACGCAGTAAGGTAAACCTACTAGCTAGGCCTAAGTTTTAACTATAAGCTTTTTAACTACAATAACTTTAATATACACTATTAGAGCTAGAATTACTATAGCTACTAGCACTAGACTTGCTCTCTAATTATTTCTTATTAAGAGATTTAAATTATACTTATTCTAATTATAAGACCTAAAAGAGCTCTATATTAGTATTTATTATTACTACCTCTCTATGTTAGAATTAGGTAATTTGCGCGCTTACTGCCTTTCTTAGATATAGTAGCTATTTCTTAGACTGCCTCTCTAGAATTAAACTCTAATTCTCTATTACCTATTAAAACTATAGTAAGCTAATACCTTACTATTAAAAGTTAATAGAGCAGAAATTTAAATAAACTATTGCTAGCGTAAGGCTATGCAATCTATAAAGTTATTATAAATTACTAAGAAGCTCTAAAGAGTATTAGTTTTTTATCTAATAAATATATCTCTTCTAAAGTTAGAATTTTTAGCATATATTAGCTCTAGAATTACTATAGTTATCTAAGTAGTAAGGTATTATTAAATAAATAATAACTAATTTAATAAGCTATTTATAGTTTTATAGTATAATTACTTATACTTAGATATATATAGCTTAATCTTTAAGATAAGTATATAACTACTAGTAGAATTAACTAGGTAATAATTGTACGCTAGAGCGCCGAAGCGCTAAGGCTATACCTCTAAAAGAGTAGACTATACTAAAGAGAAGAGTTACTAAAATAACTCTAACTACCTACTATAAAAGTACTTAGAGCGCAATTATAGTAGGCAGCCTATTTATTTACCTCTACTAAGTTCTCTAAGGCGTAGTCTACTACAAAGCCTAACTAGCGTTACTACTAGTAGTAAGCCTACTATATATACGCCTTAAGAGAAGAAAGTCTACACTACCTTATATATATAAAGCGTAGATAGGTAGTAGAATAGTTTCTAAAGAGCTAGTAAAATTATTAGTAGAGCTATTAATCTATAGACTCTAAAAATAGTGCCTACTTATAGAAGTAAGTAGAACTTTAGGTATTAAGCGCAAGTATAGGTATAGCGCTAGAGCGCTGCTTTATAATATAGGCCTTAGCCTACCTCTATAAGCCTCTAATAGTTACTAAGTTCTAGGTAACACGCTAGCTAGAGTTAACATCTCTAACTACTACTTAGGTAATAAGGTATATAAATATAAAACTAAAAAGTAGTGTCTACCTCTAAAACTACGCTGTAAATAACGCTAAAGTAGAGAAGAAGAGTAGAAAGTATAGCTAAAGCAAGAGGCAATCTACTACACTAAAGTAACTAGTATAGCCTAATAGCTACTAATCTATAAATAAGAATAATAATAGGTAGAGATACTAGCGAAAACGCAGCCTTAATCTCTAGGCTAAAGCCTATTTACTCTAAACACTATCTAAAAAGTTTATCTACTAGCTAAATATTAATTTAAGTTACCTTATAAAAATATTTAGCCTATAGTAAAGTGTAAAAGAGTTACTCTCTAGGCGCCTCTAGCTAGTTTAGTGTCTAAAACGTCTATCTACTAGCTAAATATTAATTTAAGTTACTTTATAAAAATATTTAGCCTATAGTAAAGTATAAAAGAGTTGCTCTCTAGGCGCGTTTAGCTAGTTTAGTGCTCTAGACCTAATTACCTACTAGCGTAAATATTAATTTAAGTTGCTTTATAAAAATAATTACGCTATAGCTTAAAAAAGTTACTCTCTACAAACCTTACCTATCTAATACTAGTCTAGTTAGGTAGGTAGCTAAGTTCTAAGAACTCTAACTACTCTTCTTATATAGTGTAGAAACATTATTTAGCTTAATTTTTGCGTTCTAGAGTTAAGGTAGTAGAAAATAGCTTAGAGGTGTACTTTTTTATATAGAAAACTATATAGATATACACAGGCTTATACAAACTATAAACTAAATCTAAAAAGTATAGAGTCTAGTAGCTTTAGCGTATAAAGTAATTACGCCTTAGGTAGTAGTAAGAAAAGGCTTTAAAGTTAAAAAATAAATTAAGAGTCTAGTAGCTTTGTAAAATAAATTAAGAGTCTAGTAGCTTTATAAAATAAAGTAAGAGTCTAGTAGCTTTATAAAATAAAATAAGAGTTTAGTAGCTTTATAAAATAGAGTAAGAGTCTAGTAGCTTTATAGAATAAAGTAAAAGTCTAGTAGCTTTATAAAATAAAGTAAGAGTTTAGTAGCTTTATAAAATAAAGTAAGAGTTTAGTAGCTTTA